>NC_051081.1:36143182-36443182 GCF_004664715.2 Peromyscus leucopus
CTGGCCTTTAATGCCTGGTCCTCCTTCCTCTACCTCTCAAATGCTATGGTTACAAGTGTGCACCACCACCTTTAGGATAGACTTTGTTTTCTTCTGCCTCATTCATCTTGGTCTCTTATGGCTGCACCTGGCTTACCAGCCTAAAAACACAGGACAGTCATACCCCCAAAGTGAAACTATTTTTTTTTTTTTGAGACAGGGTCTCTACACAGCCCTGGCTAGCCTGGAACTCACTATGGAGATCAGGCTAGCCTCAAATTCACAGACACACACCTGCCTCTATCTCCCAAATGTTGGGATTAAAAATGTATGCCATCATCCCTGGCCCGTTTTGGTTTTTGAGACATAGCCTTCTCATGTAACTCATACTGACTTCAAATTCTCAATCCTCCTGCCTCAGCCTCACAAGTGTGAGAAGTACAAGCATGTGCCACCAAATTCAGTTTCCCAACATGAAACTTTTAAGCCAGAGAGGTATTTTATTTAAAGTTGTATTTTTATGTTTCTAGAAGGTGGGCCATCCATCTTGATGTGGTCTGATTTTACTCAATGCAATCACTGCTAAAATGGGTCCTCTACACATTCATGCATGAGGTACATTTGTCCTAAAGAAAACATAAAATGACCACTTATCAAAATTCAAATGTGTTACCTTGAAATGCTGAGGCTTTTCTATTGATTAGTAGTAGAAAAGATACCTGTAGCAAGACTGTGCCCCTGAAAGAAGAAAAGATAATTTTCTCCCTCCCAAATAAGAATGGACATGGAAGTATTGTGTAAAATCCGTATTTGTTTCTTAGGTGACCTATGGATGTTTTGTCCAAGGGTTTGCTCACAGGAGATCACAAAACTGGGACCACACTGAGAGGGTATGAACCTCGTCCTCCTGCTTCTTCCTTCAGGAAGCCAGAAAGGCCCAAACCCCTGCCGTCTCACAGGCTGTATCACTTAAAGGCGGACCCTGCAAATTCTGGCTATTGATGGAGACTCCTGATACGGCATTGCAGGAGGTGAGTGTTTCTTCCCCCCAAGGACAAGTACACTTCTTCTGAAGACATTCCTGAGTGGAAGTAAGCAGAAAAAGGAAAAGATCTTTCAATACCTTTGCCTGCCGTTGGCATTAGGATTTTAAGGTATGGCACAGTTTGAAGATTGCTGGGGGGGGGGGGGGAGGAGAGCCTGCAATATTAGGAATCCACTCGGCCACTTCTAATGGCTACTGTGTCTTGTTAAGCTGAAGAAGCTGGACAAAGGTTGTATCCTTGAGAATAAGAAGGTGGGAGCTCCGTGGTGGAGTGTGTGTGATTAAAATATGCACCCCCCCCCAAATTCAATCTCTCGTACTCCACCTACAAAAGAAAGCAATGTATGTCCATTAGATGAGGCATGTGAAGAGCTTGGAAGAAGGGATGTGAAGGCCCAGGACAGAGCAGTGGTCTAGAGCAAGAATAGAGGAAAAATGAGAGTAATGTCCAGAGGGGATACAGTTACCACTCTTTAGGAGAACCCATGAAAATCCCTGGTAAGAGCGCTCCTTTACCACGCTCACTACTGAGAATGGAGGGCTCTTTTACTGAGTCTGATGGCCTGACCCAAGAGGACCAGGTCCATGGTATGTTTCTTAGAAAAGTCCTGTTGCTATTTGTGCTCACCACTAGGGCAAAATATCTTAAAAGGGAGGCTCACGGTCACAGTAACAAATGACCTCGCAAACCAATAGCATGGCCCTACGTTTTACACATTTATTTAACTTCATGTATTATTATTAGGGTGAGGGGCACTTTCAGGAGTTTGCTCTTTCTGTCACTTTGTTGAGGCAGGGTCTTGACCTTCCAGGCAATCCTCCAGTCTCCACATTCCATTTCATCACAGGAGTGCTGGGATTGTACCTGGCTTTTGATGTGGGTTCCAGGGGATGAATTCAGGTTCTAGGCTTATGCTATAAGTGCTCATCGCCGCTGAGACACCGTGCCAGCTCTGGCTCTATTTCAGTATGAAGTAATAACAGCAGTGATAGGAAAGCTGTCAGCTGGAATCCTGTGCCATCTGCCAAGATGGCTTTCCCACCACTGCTGCGGATGCCCATCTCCTGGCTGCCTTGCCACTGCTGTATTTTTAACTTAACTGGATCATATTTTTAATTACTATAGTTTTATTTGTTCATTTTAAATCATGCTGGTTCTCAACTCATGACCCTCCTGCCAAGGGCTAAGACTATAGGTGTGTACCACCAGACTGAATCATATTTTAGAAGTTATTATCCAATGTGCAACTGGACTTTTAGAAAATCCAAACTGAAAATTTCTTTCTTTTACTAAGCAAAATGGGTGTCTGAATGTTTGTGTTGATTACTGGCCTATTCCAGCCCATTCCTGCCGTCTTACTGGCTTTTTTCTCCTTATAGTTTTTTATTTTTGCTTTTCCTCCCTTCCCATTTCTTGCTTTCTGTTGGAGTGGATCGATGTTTCCTAAACTCCCCATTCGCTTTCCTTTGCCAGCTGGAGCTTTGGGTTTCTGTATGGTAGTCATTGTCCTTAATGTCTTGACATTTAAACCTACTATAAATATTTATTATAAAATCTAAAAACTGGGCATGGTAACTCACACCTGTAATCCCAGCACTAGGGAGGCTGAGGCAGGGGGATCATCATGAGTTTGAGGCCAGCCTGGGCTACATAGTGAATTATAGACCATCACGAGCTATAGAGTGAGATTCTTTCTCCACAGACAAGCAACAGAAAGGGCTAGGGATTGGTGGAGTGCTTGCCTAGCATGCTCAAGCCCAGGGTTTGATCTTCAGCACCCCATGGTGGTTGGTAAATGTTTGCGATCCTAGCACTCTGGAGCTGGAAGCAAGAGGATTGGAAGTTCAAGGTCACCCTCAGCCGCACACCTAAGTTTCAAGCCAGCTGGGGTACATGAACCTCAAAACAGAAAGGGGGCTGGGGAGACGGCTCTGTGAGAAGGGCTTGAGTTCCGATTCCCAGAATCCACCTAAAAAGCCACGTGAGGTCACGTGGACCTTATCTCCAGCACCAGGGCTGGGAAGAGACAGGAGGATCATTAGTGCTTCCTGGCTGCTCGTCTAGCTGGAAAAGAGTGAACTCCTGCTTCAGGGGGAGACCCCATCTCAAAGGGATAAGGCAGGGAGCAATAGAGGAGGACACCTGACATCTTCCTTGGCTTCGGTACAGGTGTGCACACACCACAAATAATAAACTCTAGGCTTATTTAGCATTTCTAACCTCATTTTTAGAAAGATAGAAGCAAGTTTTAACTACCTAGTGAACACCTCCAATGTTATGATTATTTACAGTTGCAGTTTCGATTTATTCTTTACAATTTTTTTAAATTACATTTGTGTGTGTGTGTGTGTGTGTGTATGTGTGTGTGTGTGTGTTTGCTGCGCGCGTGCATCACAAGTGTGGAAGTCAAAGGACAATGTAAGGGAGTCAGTTCTTTCCCTTCACTAAACAGCTGTGGCCTGGAGGGAGCTCAGGTCATCACACTTGATGGCAAAAGCCTTAGCCTGCTGAGCCGTCCTGCAGGCTCAACTCACTCTTTTCTGAAAAAAAAAAAAAAAAAAAAAAAAAATTACTGTGGTAAAGTTCACATAGCATAATGTACATCTTAGCCATTTTGAGCACACAGTTCAGAAACTAAAGGTACATCTTACAACGTAATTGGCCATCACTGTCATCCATCTTAATGTATTCATCATCTCAAACTGAATTCTCTACTCAGAACTTTGTTTCTCCCACGTTAAAACTATTCCTACTAGCCAGGCAGAGGCAGGCAGATCTCTGAGGCCAGCCTGGTCTACAGAGCGAGATCCAGGACAGCCAGGGCAGTTACACAGAGAAAGTCTGTCTCAAAAAACCAAAAAAAAAAAAAAAAAAAAAAAAAAAATGGGCTGGAGAGATGGCTCAGCGGTTAAGAACACTGGTTGTTCTTCCAGAGGTCCTGAGTTCAATTCCCAGCAACCACATAGTGACTCACAACTATCTGTAAGGAGAAGGATATCTGGTGCCCTCTTCTGGCCTGCAAGGATACATGCAGACATTACACTGTATAATAAATCAATCAATCAATCAATCAATCTTACTCATGAAGGGAAGGGGAGCAGGAAGGGAGAGAACAAGGGAATCTGTGGCTATCATGTAGAACTGAATAGTATTGTAAAATTTTTTAAAAAAAGGAAAAAAAATAAAAAAATAAATCTTAAAAAAAATACCAAAAAAACCCAACCAACCAAAACAAAACAAAACAAAACAAAACAAAACAAAACAAAACAAAAAAAAAAAAAAAACTACCACCAACAAAAACCAAATAACCCTACTACCACCACTGTGGTTTCTATGTAATTTTGGCTTCTCTTTTCTCTTTTTGTAGTGCTAGGGACCAAGCCCAGGGCATTGCTTCATGGATACTGGGCAAATACTCTACCATTAAACTACTTTCCCAGTTCAGTGTATTTTCAGTCTCTGTGAAGAATTTAACAACTCTGGGTTCCTCATGTAAGTGGAATTTTATAGAATTTATCCTTCCACCTCTGCCTAATCTCACTTAACATATACCTCCAGAATTTCATTCCTTTTTTAAGGCTGAAATTTTTAATTTATTTATTTGCGGGTTTTTTTTGTTTGTTTGGTTGGTTTTTTGTTTTGTTTTGTTTTGTTTTTCGAAACAGGGTTTCTCTGTGTAGCTTTGCGCCTTTCCTGGAACTCACTCTGTAGACCAGGCTGGCCTCGAACTCACAGAGATCCACCTGGCTCTGCCTCCCGAGTGCTGGGCTTAAAGGCATGCGCCACCACCACCCAGCTTTGTTTGTTTTTCAAAACAAGGTTTCTCTGTGTAACAGCTCTGGCTGTCCTGGAACTCATTCTGTAGACCAGGCTGGCTGGGATTAAAGGTGTGCACCACCACCACCACCACCACCACCACCACCACCACCACCAGGCTAGGCTGAATAACATTCTAATGTGGTCTCTCTCTCTCCCTCTCCCCCTCTCCCTCCCTTCCTTCCTCCCTTGTCATGTGTTCACACATCTACTTACACATATTTGTTTATCTTTTTTGTTTAGTTTTGAGAGTCTTGGGATGTGGCCCAGGATGGCCTTCAGTTCACTATGTGGCCTCTCTCTTGTAATGATATTTCTGCCTCAGCCTCCGAAGTGCTATGATTACAAGTATCAACTTTCATGCTTGGCTCCCTTTATCCATTAATACCACATTTTGTCTGTCTAGTTATTTAAAAAGAATTTTGCACATGTATAGTGTGCATGCATGTGTGTTTGCATGTATATAGGTACACTTGTATGTGTAGATGTACGTGCATGTGTGTGTACATGTGAAGGCCAGAGGTTGATGTAGGGAGTCTTCCTTAATCACTCTCCACCTGTATTTTGAGGCGGGGTCTCTCACTTGGGCCTAGAGCTCACCCATTTGGCTAGTCTACCTAGCCAGCTTGCTTTGGGGAGCTCCTGTCTCCATCTCCAGAGCTCTGGGATGGCAGGTGGATCACTACATCTGCCAGTATTCACATAGATTCTTGGGA
The DNA here is from genome assembly GCF_004664715.2 of Peromyscus leucopus. Lineage (NCBI taxonomy): Eukaryota > Metazoa > Chordata > Mammalia > Rodentia > Cricetidae > Peromyscus > Peromyscus leucopus. The sequence continues at coordinate 36,148,740 of NC_051081.1, forward strand.
TCTGAACTGTTGTCCTCACACTTGTGTGCAAATGCTTTACCCATGGGCCATCTCCCTCGCCCTACCTACTCACCTTTCAATGGTCATTTGGGATATTTATACTTTGGACCATTATGAATAATGCTAGTGGTGTACAGTTTGAGTTCCTGCTTTCAAGTTGTTTGAGGTGCATACTAGAGTAAAAATCCCTAGATCATATGTTAACCCTGTGTTTACTTTTTGTAAGAACTTGCTTTCAAGTCTGGCATGGTGGTCCACACCTTTAATCCCAGCATTCAGGAGGCTGAGGCAGGCAGATCTCTGTGACTTCAAGGCCAGTCAGGGCTAAATAATGAGACACTGTCTCAAAACAAAAAAGAACTTGTTTTTCCCATGTGTATGATCTATATTTGCTAATGTAGTTTATCAGCCTCTATACTCATAATTTTAAAAAGAAAAGCCACTCTTTTTTAAAAAAGATTTTTAACTATGTGTATGTGTAGGCAGAGTTTTTCTGTGTCCTGGCAGTCACTCCTAAATAACCGCACAGAGACTTATTAATTATAAATGCTTGGCCGATAGCATAGGCTTGTCTCCAGCCAGCTCTTACAACTTAAATTAATCCATTTCTATTCAACTACGTGCTGCTCAGAGGCTCATTTGCCTCATCTATGAACTTCCACGTTGCTTCTTCCGAGTCTGGCTCGAGACTCTTCAGACTCTGCTCTTCTTCTTCCCAGCATTCTCTCTGCCCCGAACATCCTGCCTAGCTATTGGCCAACCAGCTTCTTCTTCTTTTTTTTTTTTTTTTTGGTTTTTCGAGACAGGGTTTCTCTGTGTAGCTTTGTGCCTTTCCTGGGACTCACTTGGTAGCCCAGGCTGGCCTCGAACTCACAGAGATCCGCCTGGCTCTGCCTCCCGAGTGCTGGGATTAAAGGCGTGCGCCACCAACGCCCGGCTTAAAATTCGATTTTTTTTTTTTTTTTGGTGTTTTCGAGACAGGGTTTCTCTGTGTAGCTTTGCACCTTTCCTGGAACTCACTTTGGAGACCAGGCTGGCCTCGAACTCACAGAGATCCACCTGCCTCTGCCTCCCAAGTGCCGGGATTAAAGGCGTGCGCCACCACCGCCCGCCAGCTTCTTATTAACAGTGAGAGCAACACATTTTCACAGTGAACAGGATTACTCCACAGCATGTATATATGTGTGTCTGTGTATGAGGTATGTGTAGAAGAGTGCAGGCACCCACGGAGACCAGAGGCGTCGGATCCCTCTGGGGCTGAGGTTACAGGTGTCTGTGAGTCATCTGATGTGGTAGAGCAGTAATATACTCTCACCTGCCACGCCAGCTCTCTAGCCCCCACTTACACTTGTTTTGAATTTTAGATCTTCGTTCACGCCTTCTAATTGATTTCTTTTGTTGGCATGGGTGGGGCAAGGTGGTGCTTTGAGCCAGAGGCTCCTGTATCTCAGGCTGGCCTAGCACTTGCTGTGTAGCTAAGGATGAGCTTGAACTCCTGACCCTCCTGTTTCCATGTCTCACATGCTGGGGTTACGTGAGCGCACCCACATGCCTGCTTTATGTGCTGCTAGGGATCGAACCTAGGGCTTTGTGTATGCTGGGAAAGCGCTCTGCTGAGTTATATCCCCAGCCCCCTAGTCACTTCTTAAAGGTCCCTCATAGTCCTGATGAGTTTGTGCCTGTCTGAATCCTAGAACACATGGATTTCTGCCTCTGGAATGCTAGGATTAAAGGCATGTGCTACCACTGCCTATCCTTTATGTTTAATATTGTGGCCGCTCTGTCTCTGACCCCAGATAAGTTTATTAGCATGCACAATATTTGGGGGAATACAATACCACATTTCCTCTCTTTTTGTCTAAAATTTAAAAGAGCTTATAACTAATACAAGAACAATTATATCCAGTAAGTATATACAATATACACAGTCAAGATTACATTAACGATGTCTAGTCCATTAACATTTGACAGATTCAGATAAAAACTCCATTTTATATATATTAAAAATGTCCAGTCCAGTAACATCTGATAAAGTCAGACCAAAAAATTTTCATTACTTATCTTATTTAAAACAAGTAGTTCCTTTTTTAAAAGTAGATTCCATAACCTCCCTTTTTATCTTATCATATCCATAAAAAACAGAATAGCTAAAACAATCCTGAACAATAAAAGAACTTTAGGAGGTCTCACCATCCCTGATTTCAAGTTGTAGTACAGAGCTATAGTAATAAAAACCTCATGGTATTGGCATAAAAACAGACACACTGATCATTGGAATCGATCTGAAGACCCTGACATAAATCCACACACATATGAATACCTGATTTTTTATGAAGAAGCCAGAAATAACACACTGGAAAAAAGACTGCATCCACAACAAATGGTGCTGGTCAAACTGGATGTCGGCATGAAGAAGAATGCAAATAGATTCATACTTATCACCCTGCACAAAACTCAAGTCCAAGTGGATCAAAGACCTTAACATAAAACCAGACACATTGAACCTGATGGAAGAGAAAGTGGGGAGCAGCCTTGAACTAATTGGCACAGGAGAAGACTTCCTGAACAGAACACCATTAGCACAGGCTCTAAGATCAACAGTTAACAAATGGGACCTCATGGAAGTTTCTAGAAGGCAAAGGACGTCATCAACTGGACAAAGAGGCAGCCTACAGAATGGAAAAGGATTTTTTTAACCAACTCACATCATAGAGGACTTATATCCAAAATATATAAAGAACTCAAGAAACTAGATATTTAAAAAAATCTAATTTAAAAATGGAGTACAGATCTAAACAGAGAATTCTCAATAGAAGAACTCAAATGGATAAGAAACACTTAAAAAAAATGTGTTCACTGGGCGGTGGTGGCACAAGTGAGGCAGAGGCAGGCAGATCTCTGTGAGTTCGAGGCTAGCCTGGTCCACAGAGCTAGTCCAGGACAGCCAGGGCTACACAAAGAAGTCTTGTCTCAAAAACAAAAAACAAAAACAAATAAAAAATGTTTAACATCCTTAGCCATCAGAAAAATGCAAATCAAAACTACTTTGAGAGTCCATCTTAAGTGTGTTATAATGGTTAACAAGGGACACTCGTGTTGGCCAGGACATGGAGCAAGGGGGACACTCCTCCATTGCTGGTGGGAGTGCAAACTTGTACAGCCACTATGGAAAATAGTATGAAAGTTCCCCAGAAAGTTGGGAATTGATCTACCTCAGGATCCAGCTATACCATTCTTGGACATATGCACAAAAGACACTCCATCCTACCACAAAGACACTTGCTCAACCATATTCATTGTGATTTTATTCATAATAGCCAGAAACTGGAAACAACCTAAAAGTCCCTCAGCAGAAGAATGGATAAAGAAAATGTGATACATTTACACAATGGAGTATTACTCAATTGTTAAAAAAAAAATGACATCATGAAATTTGCAGGCAAATGGATGGAACTAGAAAAAAAATCATCCTGAATGAGGTAACCCAGATCCAGAAAGACAAATATGGTATGGTATGTATTCATTTGTAAGTGAATATTAGCCGTTAAGTAAATGATAACCAAACTACAATCTGTAGACCCAGACATGTTAGGTAAAGAGGAAGGGTTTGTTTGTTTTTGAGGAGGGGCACATGGACCTCCCTAAGAGGCGGAAACAGAATAGATTTTTATGAGCAGACTGGGAACTGGTGGGGATTGGAGGGGGGATCAGGTTGAAGGTAGATGAGGTGGAGGGAGAGAGTGCAGGCAGAGATGGCTGGAAATGGGGGCTTGGGGGAGCAGTGTGGAAACCTAGTGCAGGGAAAACTGCCTGTAATCTATGAGGTGATCCCAATGAGGACTCCTAGTAATGTGGGATATGGAGTCTCAACCGTCCAACTTTTGTTGACAGGCAAGGCTTCCAGTATTGGGACTGGGTTGCATTCAATTGAGTTGTTGACCTAGGGGGTCCTATGGAAATCCCCAAACAATCCAGGCTGTTGCTAAGACAAAGGATTGCTCTCTGCAAACTGACAGTTGGGGCACCATTGTTGAGGACAACACCCACATCACTCATTGAATATGGAGAAGTCCAACAGGTGCCTACATGGAGCCTTCACCCCCTACATATTCTAGTCCCTTTGGTGTGGGAATATGCTCTGCAGAGAAATGTGCACAACAACCCAGCCACAAAACCCTTGACCTACAATCCATCCTGCCTGCAAAATATGCTAGTGGGAATAGCCAACCAATGTCTGGTTTGACCTAAGACCCCCTCCACAAGAAGGAACCCACACTGGACTGGAGAGATGGCTCAGAGGTTAAGAGCACTGTCTGCTCTTCCAGAGGTCCTGAGTTCAGTTCCCAAAAACCACATGGTGGCTCACAACCATCTTTAATGAGATCTGGTGCCCTCTTCTGGTCTGCAGGGACACATGCAGACAGAACACTGTATACATAATAAATAAACCTTTAGGAAAAAAAAAAAAAAAAAAAAAAAAAGGAACCCACACCCAACACTGCATGTGTAATCAAGAACCAGACTTACCAAGCATGGTGGTACATGCCTTTAAACCCAGCACTCAGGAGGCAGAGGCAGACTGATCTCTAAGTTTGAGGCCAATCTGGTCTACAGAGTGAGTTCCAGAGTTCTAAGACAGCCAGGGCTACAAAGAGAAACTCTTGTCTTGAAAAACAAAAACAAGCCAGGCGGTGGTGGCACACGCCTTTAATCCCAGCACTCGGGAGGCAGAGGCAGGCAGATCTCATAGAGAAACCCTGTCTCGAAAAACAAAAACAAAAACAAAAAGAAAGAAAAGCAAAAACAAAAAGGACCAGAGACTAGATAACCCAGAGTAAACCCAAATGCTACTGGTAAAAAAAAAAAAGTATCAGTGAAATCATTCCACTCCTAATAATATTCTGCTATAGTCATAGATCAGTGCCTTATTCAGTCATCATCTGAGAGGCTTCCTCTGGCAACATATGGTAACCCACAGTAGAGAGAGTAAAAATGAGAGATCTCCATGAAACCCCTCCCCTTAGAACTCACAGAATCAGCTGGGTGGTGGTGGCACAAGCCTTTAATCCCAGCACTCGGGAGGCAGAGGCAGGCGAATCTTTTTGAGTTCGAGTCCAGCCTGGTCTACAGAGTGAGATCCAGGACAGGCTCCAGAGCTAAACAGAGAAACCCTGTCTCGAAGAAAAAAAAAAAAAAAAAGAACTCAGGGAATCCTGAGGAGATTTTAAGAGTCAGAGGGAACGGAGGATATCCAGAGAATAAGGCCTTTCTGAATCAACTAAGCAAGGTGCATATGAGCTTACAGGGACTGAAGCAGAAAGTACAGGCCTTACATGGGTCTGCACCAGGTCCTTTGCATAGATATTATAGCTATCAGCTTAGTATTTTTATGGGACTCCTGACTGTGAGAATGAGTGGGTCTCTGACTCCTGTGCTTGCTCTTGGGGTTCTTTTCCTCCTGTTAGGTTGCTGTGTCCAACTTCAATATGATAGTTTCTGCTTCACCTTATATTTTGTTTTGTCATATTTGGTTATTTAAGCATTTTCATATATTTTGAACATATTCTTTCCTCTCCTCCAACTCCTCCCAGAAGTTCTCAGTCTCCCTACCCACCCAATAGGAGTGGATTTTAAGAACTCTCTCTCTCTCTCTCTCTTTCTGTCTCTCTGTCTCTGTCTCTGTCTCTCTCTCTCTCTCTCTCTCTCACACACACACACACACACACAAAGACTATATAAGGTGCCAGATGCCTTGATTATGGTGATCAATATATACATATATCAAAACATCAAGCTGAGGCTGGAGTGGGCTGTTATGCCAGCAGTTGGGAGACTGAAGTGTGATAATGTTAAGTTTAAGCCTGTCCCTTGGCATGGTGACATACATGTTTCATCCTAGCTCTTGGGAGGAATAGGCAGGCAGATCACTGGGTCCCAGGTCAGCCTGGTCTACATAGTAACAACTGAGCCAGCCAGAACTACACAGTGAGACTCTTGTCTAAAGAAGAAAGAGAAACAAACAAACATGTAACGTTTTTCCTTTTGTGCTGGGAATGCAACCCATGGTCTTGAGCATGCTAGATAAACACTTTATCTCTGAGCCACTCTGCAACCTTTAATCACTCAGAAAAGTATTCATTTGTTTTTTTGGTTTTGTTTTTTGTTTTCCAGACAGGGTTTCTCTGTGTAGCTTTGGAGCCTGTCCTGGATCTCACTCTGTAGACCTGGCTGGCCTCGAACTCACAGAGATCCGCCTGCCTCTGCCTCCCGAGTGCTGGGATAAAAGGCGTGCGCCACCACCGCCCGGCAGAATGAACAGCCTTAATAAAGCGTCTATATAAAAATCTAACGTATCAATGCAATACCTGTATTTTCCCCAAAATAATCAATTTCATGAATAGGCAAGATACAACAGAATATTACCTGCAAACTAATATTTATAATAGCTAATGTTGGAAATCACTCCACTGTCCGATGGTAGTTATTAATTAAATATGGATATACTTGGGAAGTGTAATACTTTATTGATAAAGTTTTTTTTTTTTTTTTTTAAGATTTATTTATTTATTATGTATACAGTGTTCTGTTTGCATGTGTCCCTGCAGGCCAGAAGAGGGCACCAGATCTCATTATAGATGGTTGTGAGCCACCATGTGGTTGCTGGAAATTGAACTCAGGACCTTTGGAAGAGCAAGCAGTGCTCTTAACCTCTGAGCCATCTCTCCAGCCCCTTGATAAAGTTTTTTAAAAAGGTTTTATTAGAAAGTATTGTGTAGGGACTGGAGAGAGAACTCAGAAGGTAAGACTTCCTCCTGCCCCAGGGCGTCGTGGTACCTGTGGAGGCCAAAAGAGGGCGCCAGATTTTTCTCAACCTGGAGTTACAGGCAATTGTGTGTTGCCATGTGGGTGCTGGCACCCAAACTAGGGTTATCTGCAAGAGCAGGAAGTGCTCCTGACTGCTGAGCCCACTCTCCATGGCAATTCTGAGTTTTTACAGTAAGCACTTCTTACTTTTATAAGCAGGATGTATTTATTACTTTTGTAAGCAGGAAACATAAATGAAGTGGTATAAATGTAGGCAGGAGTTGACCATTTTAAGCATGAATGAGAGAAGGATTGAAAATGAGGTGGCCGGAAGATGTGCTCTGCATATTTGAAATAGCTAGTTGAAATGCAAAGGCCGATAGTGCTGACATAAAATAATGGGGAACTAAAGTAGCATGAACAGATATTTAATGAATGCTCGCCACGGTTCAGGAGTTCCAATTGCCTTGGTGCCCACAAGGAGAAAAGGTTAATCCGCAGAGGATGAGCATCCTTCCCCTTGATACTAAAACAAACTTTGAAATTGTGTGCTCTACATTTTAGGTACATGCATCTTTTAATCCAAAAGAAGTTTGCTAATACACATCAGAATTTTATTTTGAGAGAGGGTCTCATTATCGCCCTGGCTGACCTTGAACTCTTGACATTAGCCTACTGAATGATGGGATTATAGGTATATACCACTATGCTGGGTGGGGAAAAAAAGCTTGGTTTTTGAGACAGGGTCTTACTGTGTAGCTCTGATCAGCCTCAAACTCAGAGAGATTCACCTTACATGCCTGTTGAAAATGTAGTTTTTTTTTCGGGTTTTGTTTTTGTTTGTCAAGACAGGGTTTATCTGTGTAGCCCTAGCTGTCCTGGCAGATCTCTCTGCCTTCTGAGTGCTGGGATTAAAAGCGTGAACTACCACACCACTGCCCAGAGGAAATTTAGGGTTTTTTTATTATTATTTTATTTAATTTTTTTCTATAATCAGCTTGATACAGTACATATTCTTATCCTAATAGGGAAATGTTTCACTAAAGCTTGCCCAGTGATTGAGTAAAACCAAAACTTATTATCAGCCACAGTCATCCTAGGGTCCCCTCTGCTAGGTAGCCTCCCTGGAGCTGTGGGTTGCAGTCTGATTGTCCTTTGCTTTATATCTAGAATCTACTTATGAGTGAGTACATACCATGTTTGTCCTTCTGGGTCTGGGTTTCCTCACTCAGGATGATATTTTCTAGTTCCATCCATTTGCCTGCAAATTTCATGCTTTCATTGTTTTTCCCTGCTGAGTAGTACTCCATTGTGTATATGTACCACATTTTCTTAATCCGTTTTTCAGTTGACGGGCATCAAGGTTGTTTCCAGGTTCTGGCTATTGTGAATATTGCTGCTATGAACATAGTTGCGCATGTATCTTTGTGGTGTGATTGAGCATTCCTTGGGTATATGCCCAAGAGTGGTATGGCTGGGTCTTGAGGTAGATCGATTCCCAATTTTCTGAGAAACCGCCATACTGATTTCCACAGTGGTTGTACAAGTTTGCACTCCCACCACCAGTGGAGGAGTGTTTCCTTTGCTCTGCTACCACTACCGCCCAGAGAAAACTTAGCTTTTAAAACAAGTCTTTTCGCTGGACTTGGAGGGTGGGGTGCAGGCCTTTAATTCCAGCACTCGGGAGGCAGAGCCAGACTGATCTCTGTGAGTTCGAGGCCAGCCTGGTCTACAGAGTGAGATCCAGGACAACCAGAGCTACACAAAGAAACACTGTCTTGAAAAACAAACAAACCAAACCAATCAACTAACCAACAAAAAACCAAGTCTTTTAAAATGAAGAGATGAGAAAATGAGTTTCTACAGGATTTCCAAATGAATCCGTGAAGGATTAATTAGTACGTTTAAGGCAGGTGAAATTGGTGATTATGACATTCTCAGGTCAGATGATTGCTCCTTCTCCCCTGATAATACATGTATAATGGCAGGATGAATTTCCATCCCTTACATTCTGCCGATAGTCTTCCAAGATGAACGGCTTACCCAGTCTATTGTACTTTCTTAACACTAACTCGCAGCCAATCTAAATCCTTTCCAAGCACCTTTCCAGGGGCAGTTTTGATGAATCTTCTCACTTCAGATTTTCCACTGGGCTCTCATCAACTTAAATTTGGACAACTTTTTTGTGTGTCATTTTCGCTCGCGTTAACTATCACTGGATAATTTCAATGAGTTCTTCTTTATGAGGGTCAAATCGGGTGTGTTTGGGTAAACGGTGTTATGCAAATCAGCAACTATTAATTTTCACGTTAAGCGATTAAAAACAACAACAAAAAGCTTTCTGAGACACTGGTCCCCGGGAGCACTGTCTCCTTCCCAAACGGGAAATGTGGGCGGGTTCGTCCCTGGGATCGAGGCTGCGTCTCTCGTTCCTTTTGTCTTTCCGGAGGCTTAGGACTGTCATGGCGCTTTCAAAGAAGAGAGAAGGAGAAGGCCTTGCCTTCGTCCGGCAGAATTACTCGGGGCACCTCGGCAGGGCGGAGGGTGGACCGAGAGCCGAGGAGACAAGGCTGGCAAGCCGTCTGCCGGAGCCCCGCAAGGGGAGGAGACCCGGCAGGAGGCTGCCCGGAGAGCGCCCGTCTGCGGGAACCGCCCCCCGCCGGCCTGTCCAATGGAAACCTGGCGGCGGTGCGGCACCGCCCATCTGTTGGTCGGGACGCCGCGAGGGCGGGGCCCGCAGTTCGGTTGCGCTGCGGAGCGCAGCTGTGAGGGAGTCGCTGGCGATCGGAGGCCCCGGAACCCGAGCTGGAGCTGAAGCGCAGGCTGCGGGCGCGGAGTCGGGAGGTGAGCGCCGGAGAAGGAGGCCCTGGAGGGAGGGGCTCGCGGAGGGGCGACGGGATCGCCCCGAGCCCGCGGCGCCGGCGGGACCCGGCCGGCGGGTGCTGTCGGGCGGCCCTGCTCCCTCGGGGTCAGGCCCGGCCCGGCCCGGGCCGGCGCGGCTGACGGGGGCCACCTTGGCCCCCAGGGCGCCGCCCGCCCTCCTCGGTGTCTCCGGCGTGGCCGCGGCGGCCCGGAATTCTGCGGGCGCGGGTCGGGGGGCCCGGCGTTCTCTTGGAACTCCGGCCGCGAGAGGCGGGGCCGGCGGCGCGGGCGGGGGCGGGGCGGGGGCCCGGGCCGGAGGGCCTGCGGAAGGAAGCGCGGCGTCCGGGCCCGGCCTGCTCGCGGGGCGGCGCGCCGAGCGCGGGGCGTGGCCTGCGGCCTGACGGCGCGGCGGGCCGGCCTTTGATGAGGTGGCTGCGGTGCTCGGGCTGCTGTCTGGTGGGGCACTCGGCGCCCGCCGCCGCCGCTTCCTTTCCGATTCTGCCCGGGCGACCTGTTGGAGTGTTGAGATGCTCGGGGCCTCGTGTCCCTGAGCTCGCTTCCTTTCCGACTGTGCACTAGTGCTGACCTCAGAGCGGCCTGCGGCTGCCAGCTATGTGGGGTGACGTGCAAGTGGACTCTCAACTAATAAAGGAAGCCGGGCAAGCAACTTTGCAAGATCACAGACGATGCCCTGGGGTGAACGTGCTGCTCTGCGCCCTCGGGGCAGCTAGAGGCTGCGGGGAGATGGCCCTCACCCATGTCAGGGAGCCTTTCCACGTGTGATCCCTGGTCAACCTGCCCGCAGCCCCGAGGCAGAACCCCCAGTGATGCAGAAGTTTCTGCATCCCGAGTGCGAGTGCTTTCAGATCTTTAGACGCTGCTCTCATTTTACCTACCGGGACGGGACTGGGGAGGGAAGACACAAGCGTGTGCCTTCCGGGACATTTGTCTCTAACTGATGACAGTCTTCTCTTCGAGTGACCTAACTGAAGTGGCTGTGTCCTTGGTCCCGTAGTTTTGGATTCCACAGGCCACAGCTTCTTGTATTGACATTCTACTCGTATCTTCTGTTGTAATCTCGCTAGAAGTTTAATTTAGCGGTTCAGATTTTAGGCACATCGCGTGAACGTAGCTCCTCGAGGAACTAATTGAAACAGACTGCTATTTCCTTAGCCTAACTCATCTTTTCTGTTAGACGACTAAGACGTGCACATAACTTTCTTGGCAGACTAAGGAGAATTTCTAGGGTAGGCAAGGACTTTTCTTAGAAATTAACTCAGGGAAATATTCTACCAGATTTTTTCCCCCTGGGGTGCGGTGTTGCTCTTTGAGTTTACTGGAATGTTGTTTATCTCTCGATTTGGGGAAAACAGTATAGATTGGGGAGAGAAGTGTATGGTCGGATTGGTGTTGATTGCAGGTTTCTGGTATTCGGAACTTTACTTTGGAGTGCAAGTTTACTTTCGGGGTATCACCTTCCTGCTAGACAGCACTCCCTTGAGCCTAAGCATGCGCATGTTGCAGTTGCTTTTCAGCCTTTGTTTGGTGGTCCTTTTACTTTTTGCATGGATTAATGAAAAATTTAGGATTTTCTTCAAGCAACTCTGTGCCTGTAGAAATGTTACTGTTGAACACTTTTCCCATGAAAGCTATAGCTTGAATTATTTGTACTTGAAGGATATCAGATGCAGTGCTTCAGAGAATGGCAAAGTCCCAGCCTTTGAGCAATGTGAATGAAAGGAAAGTTGGAAACTTAAGGTCTTTGATCTTTTTTTCCCTTCCAATTTGTGCTAATTAAGTGCAGGCATTTCATTTAATTCACTGATGTATCTCAAGCACCCACCCAGTGTGTGACCTACTAACCTACAAATGTTACTAAAGATTTCAGTGAGTAAATGAAAAGAAATGCTGTTAAACAATACCCATTTGCCACAGTCACACATCATAAGGAAGGTGAGGCCATTAGGGATGGAGGTCACTCTTGCCAGTCACCTGGCCCAAAGGCAGCTTCAGCCTGTGTGGGAAGGATGGCTAATGTCACTGTTGGTTCTAGTAGAATCCATCAGTTAGACATTTCAGGTAGTTGGCCACGGATGGTGTAGACCCATAGAGCTGTCTCAGTGGAACATTTTGGAGTCTGGAGTCATCTGTTCTGAGTAATGCCTGTGCACCCCAGTCTTTGAGCACAGTGAAAATAGAGGCACATATGGAGAGTCAATGGGGACTGTATTAATTGCATCACTATTTGCTGAGAAGGAATGGGGGGAACCCGATTTGATTGTGTGTTTTGGTTTGACCAAAGTGGGTTATCATTAGCCTTGTGTTTGGCATCTCTGGGTGGTCTTCAGCTGAGGTAACTAACTCCTCTTCTCCAGAAGCAGGAGAGTCATTCACGATTCAGTATTAGGTAGGAGTAATTGTGATTTTAGATTTAAAGGAAACAAGGGAGATGTATTTTTTAATCTGAAGACAAAGTTAATTAAGACTATTCTTTTTTTTTTGTTTTGTTTTTGGAGACAGGGTTTCTCAGTGTAGCCTTGTCTATCCTGGAACTTGCTCTGTAGACCATTCTGTCCTCGAACTCACAGAGATCCACCTGGCTCTGCCTCTCTGCTGGGATTAAAGGCGTGCGCCACCACTGTGTGGCAAGACTGTTAAAGTTTTATAGATGTGTTTTTGACCTCTGTCTTCTCCTGTGTTTGCCCAACCCACGCAGGCTGAGTGTTCATTCCAGCATGTCGGAAGGGGAGTCCCAAACAGTAGTCAGCAGTGGCTCAGACCCAAAGGTAGAATCCTCTTCTTCAGCTCCTGGCCTGACTTCAGTGTCACCTCCTGTGACCTCCACGACCTCAGCTGCTTCCCCCGAGGAGGAAGAAGAAAGCGAAGATGAGTCTGAGATCTTGGAAGAGTCACCCTGTGGACGCTGGCAGAAGAGGAGAGAAGAGGTGAGTGGTGGAGATGGAGTTCTGGGGAGAGTCAGCTGTACAAGTGAGGACTAGAGTAGCTGTCCAGAGGAGCAGACAGGCTGAGTAGGGTGGAGCTGGAAGCTGGTCATGTGGAATACCGCAATGGCAGGTTCGGGAGGTGACTTCTTCATTCCTCTTGAATTGCTTCTCAGGTGAATCAGCGTAATGTGCCAGGTATTGACAGTGCATACCTGGCCATGGATACGGAGGAGGGTGTGGAGGTTGTGTGGAATGAGGTACAGTTCTCTGAACGCAAGAACTACAAACTGCAGGAGGTAGGTGATGAGGCCTGGGGGCATTAGAACCAGTATTTAAACAGCTATTGTTGGTGGGAAAATGACTGGGAGGAGAACTTCGTGGTTGGATCATCTATGGGGAGGGGGTAGGGAATGGCTTTCATATTATTACAGTGATTTGTGAACTGTTTTCTCCGTCTCCCTTGCCAGGAAAAGGTCCGTGCAGTGTTTGATAATCTGATTCAGTTGGAACATCTTAACATTGTTAAGTTTCACAAGTATTGGGCTGATGTTAAAGAGAACAAGGCCAGGGTAAGATTTTTTGCCTAGTATTTCCTGAACTCTGCCAGACAGCAAACTGCATTTACTGTCCTTTTTACATTCAGAGGTTGAAACAGAGGTGATTTTGAGACAAGAACTAGAAATCTACAGCTGTGGTGGGGAGAGCAGGGCTTCATGTGCTTCCTGTAGCCTTTCCCAGCTCCAGATGGGGGAAATGAGTGAACAGATGCTTGCTTCTGTGTTTTCTTTGTGCTCTTGAGCCTAACAGAGTGATATTAAAGAAAAGGAAAGGTGGGAACTGGAGAGATGGCTCAATGATTAAGAGCACTGACTGCTCTTCCAGAGGACCCGGGTTCAATTCCCAGCGCCCACATGGCAGCTCACAACTATCTGTAACTCCAGTTCCAGGGGACCCTCACACAGATATACAAAACACCAATGCACACAAAATAAAAATAAATTATTAAAAGAAAAGGAAAGTTGAACAAACACAGTTTAACATGTATGTGGTGTAAATGTCACCAGGTGAGAGATAATGTCTAGATTGAAGCCATAACAGGAAGTGCTTTGCTTCCCTAGGTGATTTTCATCACAGAATACATGTCATCTGGAAGCCTTAAACAGTTTCTGAAGAAGACCAAAAAGAACCACAAGACCATGAATGAAAAGGTACGGAGCGAGGCCAGCCATAGTTTAGTGGCAGCAGAGGCAGTCGGTCTTGAGTTCAAGGCCAATGTGATCTGCAGAGTTTCAGGACAGCTAGGGCAATCTAGTGAGAAGGCCCTGGAGGAGGGCGGGTAGAGAGGGGAGAAGCAAGGGGGAGAGAATATCACCTGCTGATCCCTGGACCAAACTCCTTTCCAGGCTTGGAAACGCTGGTGCACACAGATTCTGTCTGCCCTAAGGTAGGTAATATCTGGCTAGTTTTTTCCCCCAGTATCTCCTGATTGATTTCCTTAAACAGACTGCAAGGCACTACTCTGCTTTTCTATTTTGCCTCTCCCCAATTTCTTTGAGTCACGTGCTGACAAGATTAGCTTCCCCCTTATGGGGTCCTCCTAATGTCCTAATCACTGCAGTGACCCTGCCTCATTCTCCTAGTGCTTATCCTAATTAAGTCACCTGGCATAATAGAGATTCAGAGTACAGGGATTATCATTATGGTGTCCAGGAGGAGACCTGGCCCTTGCTCCTCTTAACCCTTGGGTTCCCCCTGCCCTTAATTTCCTAGTGGCCCCTCTAACAGCCCAGTGCCCCCACAGCTACCTGCACTCCTGTGACCCTCCCATCATCCATGGGAACCTGACCTGTGACACCATCTTCATCCAGCACAACGGACTCATCAAGATTGGCTCTGGTGAGGGGAGGGAGAGATTCTGGGCAGGGGAGCCTCGGGAATTTGGGAACCATGGGGGTAAGGTAAAAGGCATGGGAGACCAGCGAATTTTGAGGTGTGGGCTGGTGATAAGAGAGGCTTTTAGTAGAGAGAATTCATAGGGAGAGACCAATGAGTGGAAATGGGGTAGGGTGTACAATCTTGTACTTCTTGGTGAGAAACTTGACTAATGCAGAGAAATTGATAGGAGGCTGGGAAAGAGCAAGAGATGGCTCTGAGGTCTGACTTGAGCCCTTTGGGCCAAACCCTACCAAAGAGGTTCCAGACTGTGCCTGCTGTGAGTGCTTCCATTTGCCGTGTATCTGTGTGCAGTGACATTTCCGTGTGCCGTGTCTGTGTGTGGTTACCATTTGTCTGGGGCTTGGCTGCTCCATCGCTCACAACTTTTCTCTGTTTTCCTCCCTCCCGCTTACGGGCTGCTCTGTTCCCAACAGTCTTTCATAGGATTTTTGCTAATGGTGAGAGCTCCCTCTGCCCCACTTGGGGCTCTGTTTGTGCTCCTGCTGCTCCCTCTGCGGCTGCCCAGTGCATGCAGTCGTGGGAGCAAGGCCTGTTCCCCGCTCCCCTGCCTAGTTCTGCCTGCCAAGCTTCTGCCCCGCCAGCCCGCCACCTGCTTGTCCCTTTGTGACCTGCTTGTTTCCCGTGGATTCTGCCTGGCTGGGCACTTCCTCTTAGTCAGACTCCCCCCATCATCCGCTGGCTCCCTAAATCATACTGTGCTCCTAGATTCTCTGTGACATGTAGTCATTGTTACGATCAGAGTGAGTCCAGCCTGGCCCTGGTTCCTCGTTCAGTCCTGTGGTAGGTGATGTTGAGGAAAAGGTTTTGGACAAGAGTCTGACGTTTTTGGTGGATTAAAAGTGAAATTGATTTCAGGGTATTGGTTCACTTTTGAGGTATTTTTTTGAGTTTCAGTCAACACAGACGGGAAAGGAAGAGGCTAGCTCCTTGGTTGTATGTTAATGCTGCTTTGCCTTTATCCAGGTTCCTGAGGTCTCCAGTTGTCCCATAGTAGGAAGGGCTGCCTGTGTTTTATGTTCATTGCAAGGCGGATAAATCAGATAAAACCTAGCATTTTCATAAGCCTATGAATTTGATAGATGGGACTTTGGAAAGATGAGCAGGTCATAAATGAAAGCTTGTCTTTTGACTGTGTTCCTTGATGAGCCTGAAGCCTCAGTGTTTGTCTGTACAGTGTGTAGACTTTGTTGTTCCCGAGTTAGGGGCCTTGGGCTGCAGAGAGGGACATAGGTGGTGTTCGTATGTAGTCTATGGCTCAGAATTGGGGAGTGGTAGGTTTGTGTCCGTGGAGTATTAGAAAGGACACTTGAGGAGAAACCTGGCTTTTGCAGCCTCTCTCGAGTAAGACCATGCTTTGGTGGCGGTCAGATTGTGGGTTCTCCCTCTCCTAGTGGCTCCTGACACCATCAACAATCACGTGAAGACGTGCCGGGAAGAGCAGAAGAACCTGCACTTCTTTGCGCCCGAGTATGGAGGTGAGGACCCCTCTTAAAAACAAAATCACAGTCCCTCAGATTGTGCCTCTCCAGCACTCCCTCCCTGGTAGAGCCGCCCCAGAGATACAGGGATATTACAACCAAAACTTCATCTCTCTGTACTTGTATACATTTTAATATGCCGGCCACTTCTTACACAGACATGTTTGTTTTTTTTTTTTTTCTCTAGAAGTCACTAATGTGACAACAGCGGTGGACATCTACTCCTTTGGCATGTGTGCACTGGAGGTGAGAGACTTGAGGGAAGGGAAAAGACACAGAAGGGAAGTGCTGGGGGGGATTGTGGGAACACGGGTGGGTTTGTTTCTTAGACCTCATGCTCCCTTTGGGTTCCTCCTCCCTGCAGATGGCTGTGCTGGAGATTCAGGGCAATGGAGAGTCCTCATATGTGCCACAAGAAGCCATCAGCAGCGCCATCCAGCTCCTGGAAGACTCACTACAGAGGGTAAGAGTCAGTGGGGTCAATTCTGTCCTCAGCTGATTTTCAAGTGCTTTCAGAAAAAGAAGAGAATCACAGTAGAAAAGATTCAACTGTACGATTTTCCTATGAAGGGGTTCCGATAGGTAGTATTGAGGATAAAAAGTGTTTCCTAGTTAAGTATATCTACATAGGGGTGAGCTGATTTGATGGTTACCTCGGTCAGTTGCTATACACAATAATCTTGGCATTCTAAAGTAAATTTAAATATCAAACCAGTCATTTTGGATTTTATATTTAATGAGCTAAGATTTAAAGGATGAAGGAATTATGAATCAGTAGGTAGATTAACTATAGTGAGACAGGACAGTCTGAACAAGAACAGTTACTTTTTAATTCCAGCACTTGGGAGGTGGAGATAGGAGGATCAGGAGTTCAAGGCCAGCCTGGGCTACGTTACAGCCTGCCTCAGAAACAAAACAACAGCCAGGCGGTGGTGGCGCACACCTTTAATCCCAGCACTTGGGATGCAGAGGCAGGCGGATCTCTGTGAGTTTGAGGCCAGCCTGGGAATAAAAGGAGTTCCAGGACAACCAGAACTACACACAGAGAAACCCTGTCTCCAAAAACCAAAACAAAACCAACCAACCAAACAAACAAAAAACCAGGAAGGAACAGTTAACCGAGACAGTAATGGGGAGCAAGGAAGAAGCATCAGTCTAGTCAAAAAGTTAATAGAGTGGGATCAGGTTCCAGTTCACATTAGGATGGGATAGTTGGGTAAGAGATCAGGTCTGTGACTTTGTTGGCCTTTAAAACTGAAAGTAAGAAAGCATGTTGCCATGCGATTTGATCAAAGGCAGAAAAGGAGGTAGAATGGCTAGAGAGAGCATGGGAAAAGGGCTGGAGAGATGGCTCAGTGGTTAAGGAAGCTTAGATGAATTCAGGAATTGAGTGGGTCAAGGAGGTTGTGATAATAGGTCTAGTGAAACAAAAAACGTGGTGACTATTACTGAGTTTACTAGTTTGCTAAGTTTGGGAAGGGAAAGACTAAATTTGGCAAAGTTCTAAAAAAAGTTGGCCATGAATGAGCTAATATAATAAAACAAAACTATATATATATATATGAAATACCAAGTCTCAACATTAAAGAAGAAGTATTGTGCTTGGAGAGTAGAAAAGTAATAACCAAGCCAGGCATGGTGGCTCATGCCTGTAACCCCAGCACTTCAAAGGCTGAGGCAGGAGAATTGTGAGTTTAAAGCCAACCTGGGCTATATAGTGAGTTCCAGGCCAGCTTAAGCCACTTAATGAGACCATGTCCCCAAAAAATAAAAGTCTGAAATGAAAAACAAACCAGAAAGACAGCGAATGATAATTTTTTTCATTACTATATATATATTTAACATCCTTTCAGGAAATATGTCAATGTTTCCCCAACAGTGTTGACTTCCAGGTATGTACAAGACCTCTTACTAGGTCTAATGAAAGTTACAGGGTGTAAGAGGCTTGCCGGATGCCTGTTGCAGTTTCTTGTTCTCTTACAGGAGTTTATTCAGAAGTGCCTGCAATCTGAGCCTGCCCGAAGACCGACAGCCAGAGAGCTCCTGTTCCACCCAGCACTGTTTGAAGTGCCCTCACTCAAACTGCTCGCTGCTCACTGTATTGTGGGACACCAACGTGAGTCCCCTGGACCCCACTAGAAATTGGTACTGGGACTGAATCCATGCTAAACAGAGATTACTAGGATTTTCTTCCAACCTGGGGCTTCCATCCCTGGCATGGCGTCTTTATTCTATTACAAAGGGATTCATTACTGCTCCTGTGCCTCTAAGCCTTGAGTGAAGCAATTCTGTCTTTGTATAACGTTCCACCCCATTACACCCACAGACATGATCCCAGAGAACGCTCTGGAGGAGATCACCAAAAACATGGATACCAGTGCTGTCCTAGCTGAAATCCCTGCTGGGCCAGGACGAGACTCAGTGCAGACTTTGTGAGTCACCAGCTGAGAGGGTCTGAAGCGGATAGATTGCCCACTCTCCCTCTGAGGCTCTGTGGGATGCTCATGCCCTTTCCTCCTTCCAGGTACTCTCAGTCACCGGCCCTGGAGTTGGACAAATTCCTTGAAGATGTCAGGTGAGAGGAGGCGGTGGATTGTGTGAGGAAGCAGGGCAGGTGCCCCGAGACTTCATGTTTGTGTGACTCATGTCTTTGTCTCCCCCAGGAATGGGATCTACCCTCTGACAGCCTTTGGCCTACCTCGGCCTCAGCAGCCACAGCAGGAGGAGGTGACGTCACCAGTTGTGCCCCCGTCGGTCAAAACCCCCACTCCTGAGCCAGCTGAGGTGGAGACACGCAAGGTGGGACTCTGGGTGACTGTGTCTGTGGCCGTGGGGGCACTGTCCTCTGGGGTGCGTTTCTGCCCGGCCGCCACGTTCTTCTGTGGCCGGAAAGGCTTCCAGGTGCTGCTGTTTCCTGCTGCCTGCTGTCTAGTGGCCACCTCTCTTCTGTTCCAGGTGGTGCTGATGCAGTGCAACATCGAGTCAGTGGAGGAGGGGGTCAGACACCACGTGAGTCGGGGCCGCGGGGGGCTGTGGGGGCCGCGGGGGGCTGTGGGGGCCGAGAGGGGAAGAGGAGCCTCATTCCCGATGGTCCTGCTCTCTAGCTAACACTTCTGCTGAAGCTGGAGGACAAGCTGAACCGGCACCTGAGCTGTGACCTGATGCCAAGTGAGGTCCCCTTTCTTTTGGAGGAGGGAGGTCCTGCCCTTTGAGGGGACGCGTCAGGGAGGGAGAGAGATTCACAGCATGACTGTCCAGCTCCTGAAATGGGTGGTCTGAGGGGGCTCCCGGGGACCCCGTCCCGCGCTCCTCACCCCTGCTCTCTTCCGGCAGATGAGAACATCCCCGACCTGGCGGCTGAGCTGGTGCAGCTGGGCTTCATTAGTGAGGTGAGTGAGGCTCCTGCCCTCCCTCCGCCCGCCCTCCCTCCCTGGCTGCCCTCCCTCCCTCCCTGCCTGCCCGCGCTCTCAGCCCTGTCTCACCGAGCTTCTTCCTCAGGCCGATCAGAGCCGCCTGACCTCGCTGCTCGAGGAGACCCTCAACAAGTTCAATTTTGCCAGGAACAGCACCCTCAACCCAGCCGCTGTCACCGTCTCCTCATAGAGCTCTCTTGAGCCAGACCCCGAGTGTGGCTGCCCCGTCCTCCTCCCCAGTCAGTATTACCTGTGAAGCCCCGTCTCCCCTCTTCTTCAGGAGGGCGTGGGGCGCCCTGGTTGAGCACCATCCTGCCCCGCCCTCCTCCCCTCTGCAGGGCTTGGGGCGCCCTGGTTGAGCACCATCCTGCCCTCCCCTCTCCTCCCCTCTGCACTTTGTTTACTTGTTTTGCACAGACGTGGGCCCGGGCCTTCTCGGCAGCCACCTCATAGCTGGGGCGCGTGGCTGACCTGCTGGCCCCTGCCCTGCCTGTGTGGACAGGAGGCCCACGGGCACTGGGGGAGCCGACTTCTACGATCCCGCTGGGGCGGATGGGCGGGACAGAGAGGTGGTGCTGCGGGGGTGGCCCCGGGGGCCATTCGAATCGCCTCAGTTGCTGCTGTAATAAAGTCTACTTTTTGCTAAAAGCGTCGCTTGGTGTTTGGCGGCTCATTGGGTGGCACCGCTGCCCGGGTGGGGCGGGGCCTCGGCGGGGGCGGGGCCTCGGCGGGGGCGGGGCGGGCTCAGGTGGAGCTGCCTTGCGGCGGCGCGGAAGCTGGACTCCAGGTCGGCGGCCGGGTCCAGGTAGGGCGGCCGGGTGGTGGCGGGGGCAGAGCGGCCCACGATGAGGTGCTGCCGCCTCTGCGTCTTCGGTAAGTTGCACGGCTTAGCCCACCTGTAGCGCCTCGGCGACCCACGCGCCCGCCGCGGCCCCGCCCCGCACGGCTAATGCCCGCCCCTCCCCCTACTTTTCAGACGCCGCCCGCGGGCCCAGGCGGCTGATGCGCGTGGGCCTCGCGCTGCTCCTGGTGGGCCACGTGAACCTTCTGGTGGGAGCTGTGCTGCATGGCACTGTCCTGCGGCATGTGGCCAACCCCCGTGGCGCGGTCACGCCGGAATACACCACGGCCAATGTCATCTCCGTGGGTTCGGGGCTGCTGGTGAGCGTGGCGGGCGGAGGGACCGGCAGGCGGGGGAATGGGCGCAGAGAGACAGCGAACCATCGGCCTGTTGCTTCCGCAGAGCGTTTCCGTGGGACTTGTGGCCCTCTTGGCATCCAGGAACCTTCTTCGCCCACGACTGGTGAGACGGGTGGAGGTGCCTCAGCTCTGCCTCAACTAGAGAAACCCGTGTCTAAGTCCCTGGGAAACGAACGTAACCGGGCTGTTCACCCGCGTCTTCTACCCCGCTAGCACTGGGCCCTTCTGGCGCTGGCCCTAGTGAACCTGCTTTTGTCTGCTGCCTGCTCCATGGGCCTCCTCCTTGCCGTGTCGCTCACGATTGCCAATGGTGGCCGCCGCCTTATTGCTGACTGCCATCCGGGACTGCTGGATCCGTCCATTCCTCTGGACCAGGGGCCTGGACACACCGACTGCCCCTTTGATCCCACCAGAATTTACGTGAGCGTATTCTTGTTCCCAAACTTGGGTGGTCCTCACCTTTGCCCCGTGTGCTCTCCTGCCCCATTCCAAGCCTAGCCCTCCGTTCCTTTGTGGTTGTAGGACACAGCCCTGGCTCTCTGGATCCCCTCTCTGTTCATGTCCGCAGCCGAGGCTGCTCTTTCTGGTTATTGTTGTGTGGCCGCACTCACCCTACGGGGAATCGGGCCCTGCAGGAAGGAAGGGTTGCAGGGACAGGTAAGGAAGAGGAACAGGAAGGGTTGGTTCCGGAGCCTGGCTGTGCAGATCGGAGCTGTGTGCCACTGAAGGCCCAGGTACTGAGTCCACCCTCTGCTGCAGCTGGAGGAGCTGACAGAGCTCGAACCTCCTGAGTGTAGGAAGCAGGAAAACGTGAAGCTACTCCATCGTCATCAGGATTTCCAGGCTTCTCAGAGAACCTGGGTTTAGGACAGGTAAGAGGCCCTGGGGTGGGACGCATTCTTGGCCCCGGGGCCAGTTTTCTGCTACGTTGATTGCTCTGATTCAGGTCGGTTCTTTCTTTATTGGGCAGGTGCTCTTCTGAGGCGCAATCCACAGACAGGTGTTTTCTACTACAAGGGGCCCTGACTGCAGGGTGATAGAAATAATTGTAATAAAAGAACTTGTTTTTGTCTTCTGCCTGATTACAATCACTTTCAGAGTAAGGGTCGCCCAGCTGTGCTGGGGAGATGTAGATCAAAGAATACAGCAGTCTCCACTACTTACAGAACTTTAATGAGGGGCAGAGCTCAATGCCGCCGCCCCAGTCACTGAAAAGAAAAGCTGGTGCTGGGGAGCCCGCCACACCACTGGCTGATGAATTTGAGCACGTCCTGGCACACTGGGCTGTGGGAGGTCTGTGAGCAAAGGGAGAGCCAGCTAGGGGCCGCGGGCTCCGCGGGTCATGAGGAGCAG
Source organism: Peromyscus leucopus (assembly GCF_004664715.2). Lineage (NCBI taxonomy): Eukaryota > Metazoa > Chordata > Mammalia > Rodentia > Cricetidae > Peromyscus > Peromyscus leucopus. Next base: position 36,170,751 of record NC_051081.1, read on the forward strand.
GCTCTGTGCCACCTTGTGGACAGTCCTGCTTGGGGTGCCGCCACCCTGCACCCACTCCCTCACCCTGCACCCACCCTCCCACCCTGCACCCCACTCCCCACCCTGCACCCACTCCCCACCCTGCACCCCACTCCTCACCCTGCACCCCACTCCTCACCCTGCACCCCACTCTCCCACCCTGCACCCCACTCCTCACCCTGCCCCCACTCACCCTGCCCCCACTCCCTCACCCTGCCCTCACTCCCTCACCCTGCCCCCACTCCCCACCCTGCACCCCACTCCTCACCCTGCACCCCACTCCCCTGCCCCCCACTCCTCACCCTGCCCCCCACTCACCCTGCCCCCACTCCCTCACCCTGCCCCCCACTCCCTCACCCTGCCCCCACTCCCCACCCTGCACCCCACTCCTCACCCTGCACCCCACTCCTCACCCTGCACCCCACTCCTCACCCTGCACCCCACTCCTCACCCTCCCCCCCACTCCTCACCCTGCACCCACTCCTCACCCTGCACCCCACTTCTCACCCTGCCCCCCACTCCTCACCCTGCCCCCCACTCCCTCACCCTGCCCCCCACTCCCTCACCCTGCCCCCACTCCCCACCCTGCACCCCACTCCTCACCCTGCACCCCACTCCTCACCCTGCACCCCACTCCTCACCCTGCACTCCACTCCCCACCCTGCACCCCACTCCTCACCCTGCACCCCACTCCCCCACCCTCCCCCCACTCCCCACCCTGCCCCCACTCCCCCACCCCCCCCACTCCTCACCCTGCACCCCACTCCCCCACCCCCCCCACTCCTCACCCTGCACCCCACTCCTCACCCTGCACTCCACTCCCCACCCTGCACCCCACTCCTCACCCTGCACCCACTCCCACCCTGCACCCACTCCCCCACCCCCCCCACTCCTCACCCTGCACCCCACTCCCCCACCCTGCACCCCACTCCTCACCCTGCACCCCACTCCTCACCCTGCACCCCACTCCTCACCCTGCACCCCACTCCTCACCCTGCACCCCACTCCCCACCCTGCCCCCACTCCCCACCCCCCCACTCCTCACCCTGCACCCCACTCCCCCACCCTGCACCCCACTCCTCACCCTGCACCCCACTCCTCACCCTGCCCCCCACTCCTCACCCTGCCCCCCACTCCTCACCCTGCCCCCCACTCCTCACCCTGCCCCCACTCCTCACCCTGCCCCCACTCCCCCACCCTCCCCCCACTCCTCACCCTCCCCCACTCCTCACCCTGCCCCCCACTCCCCACCCTGCACCCCACTCCTCACCCTCCCCCCCACTCCTCACCCCCCCCCACTCCTCACCCTGCCCCCCACTCCCCACTGCTCTCTTTGCCCTCGTCCTTACGACCGGCTCCCTGTCTAACCTTGATGGCCATAAGAAACTTGTTCCAGTTGTCTTTGTTAGCAGCCTTCCCTGGCCGCTTAAATTCAATTTTGTTCCTCAGAATGGGGTAACCTGTGGTGGAAGATAAGATGATGGGAGCCAGGCCACAGTGGCGCACGCCTTTAATCCCCGCACTCGGGAGGCAGAGGCAGGCAGATCTCTGTGAGTTTGAAGCCAGCCTGGTCTACAGAGGGAGAGCCAGGACAGCTAGGCCTGTTAACACAGAGAAACCCTGTTTTGAAAATCAGATTAAAAAAAAAAAGGTGCTGGAGTTTTCAAGGGAATGGGAAGGGTGAACAGCGGCCTGGGAGTAGAGTGGGATGGGTGGATGGATGGTCCTGTCACTGAAGTGCATTTTCAGGGTTTCTCTGTGTAACATTTCCTGGCTGGCCTCGAACTCACAGAGATCCACCTGCCTCTGCCTCCCGAATGCTGGGATCAAAGGCGTGCGCCACCACCGCCTGGCTGAAATACATTTTTGATACTGCTGCTTTTCCCTCCTTTCTGCTTGCTGTGGGATGGGGGGTGATGTGGGCTTCGGTACCTGTAATGAGGCAGGGCAGTGCTCGCACTCCAGTGCTCGCTGCTACTAGGGAGGCCTCATAGACCCCGCGCTCATCCCGGGGCAGAACCTGTTCCAGCCGCTGATCCATCGAGACTGTGAGCACCCAGTCTCGGACCTCTTCTCGCTGGGCCTCCTGGGAAAGAGACTCGGTAGCACCAGCTTCCCATGGGGCCGGGGGGCTTGGGGCGGTGGCGAGGACGGCCTTCCTGAGCCTCCGCCACACGTCGGCTTTAGCTATAAGTAGCCCACCCTGGATCTGAAGGACATTGTCACTGCCTCTACTCTCCCTGAGCGACAGTGAAGGCTGAGGTCACTGACAGTTAGCAACCCGAAGCCATGCTCCCTTCTCAGTGCCAGCCCCCTGGTGACACCTTACCGGTACATGCTGCTTGGCCGGCAGGGGCACCTCAAAGGGGATGTCTGTGTCCTGGAAGTCCGAGTGGTCAAGGGCGTCCAGAGTCCCCTCTTCGATGGCCTGTGACAGAACAGTCAACCAGGAGATGGACAGGCACAGCCCGTGACAGGCAGAGCATCCCGAGCTCTGGACAGTTCTCCTACTTACGTCAGTCAGATCCAAAAATCGGTTGAGGAAAATGAAAGCCATATTTTCCCAGCCAACTTCCTAGAAGAGAAAAGTTGCACATGGGTTTGAGGTTGAGTACTTCCCTGGGGGTCGGGGGGCTGCTCCAGGAGGAGGCTGACTGTCCTCAGCGTCAGCCCCTTGCTCAGCTTTGCTCAGCTCTGCTCAGGGCGGCCTCCATCCTCCACCTCTGACTTCCTCATTTCTCCGGCCCCGCCCTCCCCTCGTCCGGGCTCACCTTGGCAGCCGTGCCCGCTTCGTAAAAGGCCTTGTCCGCAGGTAATAGCTGGGTGTGGCGCAGGAGCGAAACAGAAAGCCTGGCAGCTACAGTTTCCTGTGGATTAAAGAAAGGCAGAGTTTACGATCCTGGTCCTGTGGTGACGGAGCTACCAGACCAGTGAGCCTGTAACCAGGACAGCCATGGAGCGGGAAAACCAGCAAGCAGCTCTGAACCCCTCTAGATCTCAGGCTGTTCCGGCCTTCGTTCTTTCCATCAGTATAACATAACCCACTCAGGTTATGTACAGGGCTCTTTTACTTCTGGGAGTTGACCAAGTACATGAAATGTATGCACAGTTATAACCAAATTAGTCAAAAGTGTACTTTCAGGAGGCACATTAAAAACTATCCTATCGGGGCTGGAGAGATGGCTCAGGTTAAGAGCACTGACTGCTCCTCCAGAGGTCCTGAGTTCAATTCCCAGCAACCACATGGTGGCTCACAACCATCTGTAATGAGATCTGGCGCCCTCTTCTGGCCTGTAGGGATACATGCAGACAGAGCACTGTATACATAATAAATAAATCTAAAAAAAAAACAAAAAAAACTATCCTATCTGGGCTGGAGAGGTGGCTCAGCGGTTAAGGGCACTCATTGCTCTTCCAGAGGTCCTGAGTTCAATTCCCAGCAACCACATGGTGGCTCACAACCATCTGTAATGAGATCTGGTGCCCTCTTCTGGCATGCAGGCAGGACACTGTATACATAATAAATCTTAAAAGAAAAAAAAAAATCTATCCTATGTGAGTGTTTCAACGTAATGAGACTGGTAGAACTGTGGGCACAGTATAGGAAGAAACCTCATCTCAGCAAGTGGTAAGGACAGATTAGAAAGAGACGCGCAAAGGAAACGTGGCAGTCGAGGAGCCTAAGGTCTGTATGGCCTCCTAGGTCTGAAGGTAGTGCATCCTGTGACTGGGGCTCCGCACTGGATCGCTCTGGTTGCATCTTACCAGCTGTTTGATGCTCTGGGCTGCAGATCGTGTCGCGTAGTAATGAGCAATCAGCAGCATCACCTCAAACTCCTCATGAGCGGCCGAGTTTGCTTCACTGGACTTCACCAGGTTTTCACACTAGAAAGGGGGGGGGGGCACAGGAGGGTTGTGGGGTGGTCACTGCTGGCCGTTTGCACTGATAAGGGAAAGGTCTGTGTCCACTAGGGAGACCAGGACAGAAGGGACTTCTTATTGACCCTTGCTTACCAGGTTGAAGAGGACATCCCGAAGGTCAGCCCAGCTATGGTAGGCCTCGGCATTGTTGGTCCCAGGAGAGCTAACCATGTCAGTGAAGATCCTTTTGTAAATGTTGAAGTTCTAGAGGTCGAGGGGGAAGGAGACCCGAGTGAGGGAGCTGTGTGTGTAGGAGCTAAGAGACTGATGGGGGAAGAAGAGGCGTAAGAAAAAGAACACATTTTGGCAGGAGGACCAGGATTTCAAGGTTATCTAGGCTCCACAGTGAGTTCCAGGCTGGCCTGGCCTGCAGAAGGTCCTGATTCAGAAAACAGACAAAACTCACAACAAAAAACCTCGTCATATTAGCTGGTGTTCAGTGAGTGTGGGCAAATATATAAATCTGAGTACAGCCACGACCCTGATTCTCCACAGAACAGTGTCAGTTCTAGAGGAAGTCAGTAAAGACCCTTGAAGGGTGTCCATGATTCCTCTTGGACAGACAGGTCCATGTATGTTTACTAAGGACATGGACAACTGCTTGGGTTTCTTCAAAGGGTAAATCCTCCAGAGAGTCTGCATTTCAGCACAGGATTCTTGGAGACAACTGAAGGGGTGGCTGCTTTAGAGGATGAAGAATGAAATCCTTAGGGGGCCAGGCGGTGGTGGCGCACGCCTTTAATCCCAGCACTCGGGAGGCAGAGCCAGGTGGATCTCTGTGAGTTCAAGGCCAGCCTGGGCTACAGAGTGAGTTCCAGGAAAGGTGCAAAGCTACACAGAGAAACCCTGTCTCAAAAAACCAAAAAGAAAGAAAAGAAAAAGAAAAAAAAAAATCCTTAGGGGAAACATTCATCCCAGAAGGCGGGTACCTGTGGGTTAGCAGGGGCTCCATGTTGCACATAGAGGGCCAGTGCCTGGGTATAGCCACCTTCTCGGATCAGATGAGTCGCATACAAAGCCACATACTTGTGCAGAATCTTGTAGTTCTGTTTGGGAGTGGAGGGACAGCATGGGCAGGCAGTGACAAGCGTCCATGGGTTGGTTTAGGAGGGAAAGGGCACGTGCGACCGTGACCACAGTATCAAGACCCCTCCTGTGCTCAGTAGGGCCTCTGCAGATTGGGCATGGGTGGGGTTAAGGGTGGGATGCTCAGAAGCAGGTGGATTCAAGAGGAGATGGGGGGGGAGGCAGCTGTACCTGCTTGGTAGCTGTTTCAATGCACTTGTCCCACTGACCCTGCTCCACGTACAGGTCCAAAGCGGCTACGACGTCCACGCCCACCAGCTGTGGAGCAATCAAAGAGGGAGGATCTCTAGCGCCTCTTCAGGAGTCTGGCTTTTACTCTTGTTTTGGTGGCGCTGGGGACGGAACCCAGGGCCTCATACATGCTAGGCAAGAGCTCAACCACCTAGCTAGCTCTTGTGGCTTCTCCCTGTCTTCTGCCTCCTGGCACTGAGAGCCTTACCGAATCCACTTTGCCCTGGTTCTTGAGGAATTCTTTATAGTGCTGGTCCACATAGTCTTCATACCTGGGAAGATGTACAGAGATAGCTAACCCCAGGGGCCTGTGACACCACAGCCTCCCTCTAAGAACGTCCCCCCGTGTTTACAAAGGCACTAAAGAGACAGACTCTGGCAGTTACCGGGGGTCTAACTCTTTGGCCACGCGTTTGGCCTTGTTCCACTCTTCCCCCTCAATGAAAGCATCGATGGCTTCTTTGACAAGGTCCAGGTTCAGGTAGAGTTCCGCAGCCTGCACAGTGGGAATCAGCGTATTTCACTGTCTGTCTTTCCGTCTGACCCGACGGCCTCCCACTTGGTGAACCCTCTCCCCAGAACACCGCCACCGCCGCACCTGCCGGAGGGTCCGCACTACCCAGGTGGGGGTGCCGCCACCATCCCACCCGGGTACGTGGGATTGTTGCTCCCAGCACCCTACTCACAGCGCTGTGCTTTCCAATGCCAATCAGCTGGGGACCTACGGCCCGAACGACTTCCAGACTGCGCTGCGGGGGCAGGAACTTGATGGACAGCTCAGCCGCCTGGGTGGTTGAACAGGAGGTGGAGATGGTGGAGGACAGTCCACTAGGGCTTCTTGGCCTTCGTGGTTTCCTCCCCCAGCTTCCCGCTTCCTTGTGACCCTTCCTCATGTCCACCCTCCCGGCTACGCCTGGCCCGAGGCCCTCTGACTGACCACCAGGGAACCTGTCTTGTGTTCCGCTCGGTCACGGCAACTCTGCACACTTCATTTGCTCTAGGAGCTCACTGCATTGTCTTTGCCACAGCCAGGATCTTAGCACAGGGTAGAGAAAACCCAAATGAGAATTGCAGGGCACGCTGCGACTGTTTGTGAGCCTCAGATTGTTCATGTTCACTGGATTTTGAAAACAGTACTAAAAAAGAGTGGCAAATACCAGTAATATTAACTTCAACGATTATTACGTTGAAATGTCAATATTTTAAAGAGTTGGCTTATTTTTATGGTATGTGTATGGGTATTTTGCCTGCATTTTTTTCTGTGTCTGGTGCCCATGGAGGCTAGAAGAGGGTGTTGGATTCTCTGAAACTGGAGTTCCAGATGGTTGTGAGCTGCCATGTGGGTGATGGGAACACAACCCGGGTCCTCTGGAAGAACAGCAACTGCTCTTAACCACTGAGCCACCTCTCCAGTCCGGAAGTGTCAATATTTAAATGCTCAGTTTAGAATATTCCAACTAATTTTTTTTTTTTTTTTGGTTTTTTGAGACAGGGTTTCTCTGTGTACCTTTGCGCCTTTCCTGGAACTCACTCTGTAGCCCAGGCTGGCCTCGAACTCACAGAGATCCGCCTGGCTCTGCCTCCCGAGTGCTGGGATTAAAGGTGTGCGCCACCACCGCCCGGCTCAACTATTTTTAATTCTCTTTTTAAACCATATTCAAAAACAGTTATTAAAAACTGCAACGACACATTTGTAGCTTGTATAGTGTCCCAGGACAGTGCTGGGCTGGATGATTGACAGCTCTGTTTAACTCTGTTTCCACTGGGGTGCCAACATCCACACTTACTTTAATTTCCACGTGATCCAACTTAGATACCGTCTAGACTTTCCCCTGCCCTCTCCTGGCCTGCCAAATCCTTTAAGCAAGGTGTAAAGCATGCTTTCTCCCGATCCAGACAGCCATCCCGTGACCAACCTGAAGGTACAGCCCTGCACAGACTTTAGTGAACAGCGTAAAAGGTAGCAGGTGCTTAGTGCTTGATTAGCGTCTGCTCACACCTCACAACCAAACATCAGCCCCTTGACTTCCTTTATTCCACCTTCTGGGACCTATTCAATGACCCCAGAACTCAGGACATCTTACATGCGCATCAACACGACAATATTTAATTTAGAGAGCCAGTTACCCCCTCAGCCCCTCGGGGCTCCCAATCCTGTATTTCCCTGTACCCAGGGTACACCATCTCAACTACACACGCATGCCTTATCACAAAGATAGTAAACGGGGTTGGCTTATCAGGTGGTTTTGTGTGAGGACTGAAATACACGGGATGTAGGCATTGTTCAAACAGTACTTTGGGTGTTTCTGTACTTACATGAGGTTAACATTTAAATTGTAAAGCAGAATGGCCTTCCTAATGTAGATGGGATTCATCCAATCAACTGAAAGCTTGGATTGGACAAAAAGCTTACTTTACCCTGAGTAAAGGAAAACTCTCCCTGCCCAAATGTTGTCTGAAGTGGGTACACTAGCTTTTTCCTGCCCTCACTCTGGAACTGAAATGCTGACTTCTTCCTGCCAATCTTCAGACAGGAACTACAGCACTTTCTCTCCTGGCCTTCCTGCTTGCCAGTCTCCATGCAGACCTTGGGACCTGCCACTTCGATAGCTGTGTGAGCCAGTTTCTTATCTCGGGCAGATACACATGCCTATCAGTTTTGTTCCTCTGACTAATGGTTTGTCTTTGGCTTGGGGAAGAGTACTGGCTGGCTCAGTGTGCTGAAGGAGGAACCGTGCTCTTGGCACGGCCTTCAGCTAAGCCCCTGGGCCTGGAGCTGCCCTTCTGGCTCCCATTCAAGTCCTCCTTCCTTCCTCAGAGAACTCTGGACTGCTGCAGCCCACAGAGAGCTCAGGTGTCTCTGAACTCCACTTCATACCCCTCAGTCTTTACTCCGATTGGTATGATTAAGTCCCCTAACTTCTGGCTGACCGGGGTGTCTGTCTTACATCTCTCATGGTCCTCAGATGTTGTGGCTCTAGTATGCACAGCAGGCACCCGGTAGACGTCTGTTACTTGAAATAAAGTAACAGGAGGGTCAAGGTGAATGCCTGGGAAGGCCGCTGAGTGGGAATGTCTGCAGCCTCACCTTCATCCAGCACTTCTCCATGAGGCCGCTGCTGCCTGCCTCTCGAACTTTGAGGTAGCAGTCCACGGCACGGCTATACTCTCCAGCCTGTTCCCACTGCCGCGCTTGCTCCACAAGTCCCTCCACGCCTCTGTGGGGTGAGGAGTGTTTAATGGTCAGGACTAGGGAGGGGGAGTGTGGGCCAGTGTGTGCATGCCTTGTGTGCGTGCATGCCTTGTGTGCGTGCATGCCTTGTATGCGTGCATGCCTTGTGTGCCATCCCCACCAGGTCCTGCCAGGACACGTGGCTTCTTACCTTCCCCCCTTCTTGGTGGCTTCCCGCTCGTACTCTTCCTGGAGGGCCTCTAGCTGGCCAGGCACATAGTCCTTGCAGATGCGCAGAGCGTCGCTCCAGAGTCCAGCCTCCTGCTCGGGTTTGCAGGTGTCAGAAGGGCAGAGCTGGAGGCTCTGAGGCTTCCTACTGCTACGCGGGTCCCTGGGTCCTGGGTCCTGACTTCTTAGACTCCTCCTTTCTCTTCTCCTGCCTGTCCTTTCTCTCTCCCACTTTCTTCAGCACCAGGGTCTGTGGATCTGTGGCCTCTCCCCGTCCCATCTTCCCTTTGTGGCCCAAACAGAGTGACTCACCTTATAATAATTGAGAGCCAGGCCTGGTCTCTGGGCCCGAAGCAGCAACCCTTCGGCCTTCTGGAAGTCCTTCTCCTCCAGGGCCCCCCGGGCCTGACCTACAAGTACCTCAGCAACACTGTCAGGGTCATGGGCCTCAGCCACACGCTGAGCTGCCTCCCAATCCTGGTTGTGGACAAACCTGCCCGAGATGGGGGACATGGGAGACGTTGAGCACAGGACTGAAGCCTCAACAGTGAGAGACAGGCAGTTGTATAACTTGTAAGGTTTGAAAGTAAAGATGACCGTGAGAGATCCTGGGGCAGTGTCTTTACCCTATCCCAGGGCAGGATAAAGATTCTGCAGTGCGGGCGGGGCTCGGGAGATGGCTTAGTGGATAAAGGTGCTTGCCACAAAAACGGGTGGACCCGAGTTCAAATCCTGGGACCCGCATGGTAGGAGGAGAAAACCAACGCCTACAAGTTGTCTTCTGACCCCCACCCTTGGGTGCTGCATGCATTTCCAGACCCAGAAGTAAACAGAAAAAGAAAAGGGGTGAGGAAACTCACATGAGGACTGCCTCTTTGGGTTTGCCAGCTCTGATGAACTCAGCTTCAGCCTCTTCAAATTTGCCCTGGACAGAGAGACCGTCACACAGGGTGAGGAGGCGCCTGGTATCACAGGCCACCAGACAGGATTGAGAGGGTCACGGTGGTTAGGGGTACGGGGGAACAAAATGACATGCCTACCTCGTCCTCCAGGTACATGGCGTATCTGAGATGAATCTCCGGGGTTTTGTGCTTGAGGGCCAGCCGAGAGAGTTCAAAGGCAAATTCAAAGGAGCTGAAATAGATGTAGATAGTTTGTACGGAATGCTTACAGAAGGCCAGAGAAATGGAGACAAGCATGGGGGAAGAAAGGGCAGGTGTAAAGGTAACAGAAGTGACAGAGTGACCGGTCAATCCCGTGCTTTGCTGAGGCCAGCAGGAGGGCTCCCGCAGCCCCGGGCCCCCCCCCCTCTCCTCCTGAGCACTACTGAGTCCCAGCCTGGGACTCTGCTCCCGGCTAGGGACATTTGTTAAGAAATGCAGCTATCTATCTGCTCTGATCAGCTGTGTGTGCTGCGGCAGATGACCCCCTCCCACGTTCATACAGGCAACCCTAATTTAACACAGTGGGTCACAGACAGACAGACAAAGACATCCCAGTAGGAGGGAGACAGACTAGCTGGGAGCCGGCAGAGGTGGGATGATAAGGCAGGGCGAGGGGGAGGGAATGACTACAGTGCATTGTATGTGTTTATGAAATTGTCTAAACAGATAAAAGAGAAGAATACACATTTTTCATTTAACAGAATTACACTCTGGTGACCCAGAAATGTTACTTAGTATAGTTCTAGCTTTTCATGCTGTTCCTGCCTCACCCTTCTCTTTAGAACCACTGATAAAACACCTCCCTTCCAAAGATACCTCTCTCTCTCTCTCCCCTCTCGACAGGGTTTCACTATGTAACCTTGGCTGGCCTGAGACTCACTATGTCCATCAGGCCAGCCTTGAACTCACCGAGATCTACTTGCCTCGGTCTCCCAAGTAGTGGGACTAAAAGTCTGCATTATTATGCCTAGCCAATTTTTCACTCTTTTTTGTTCGTTTTTGTTGAAACATGGTATCATATAGTGTAGGCTGGCTCAAACTCACTGTGTATTGAAGCTGGTCTTGAACCCCTGATCCTTCTGCCTCCACCCCTGAGTGGCAGGATGACACATGGTACCGCCATGCCTGGCTCACGTCTTTACATTTGCCTCAGCCTTTGGAATTGTTTTTCAGTGGCATGTCAGATTTCTTTCTCTGTACAGTGTGGGCTGGAGCCAAGGGAGAGGAGGCCTCCTCCGAGACCCACCAGTTGTCTGCGGCATGGTCGATGGCGGCCTCCAGAAGCCCCAGCTTGTTAAGCAGTCTGACCGCAGCCTCTCCTCCCAGGCTCTTCGCCCACAGGTAGGCCACGTGTTTGTGGGCGTTGGCTCCTCCGTGGGCTTTGGCCACCTGTAGAGCAAAGTTGCCGGAGCACAGCCCACTGCAGGGCTGCCCCTGTTGTCTCTGGCCTCCTGCCTCAGCGGCCATGAGGACCAGGATCCCGCTTCAAATCGGCACCGGAGAGGGCCAGGTTTCAGGTCTCTTAACGTAGGTCACAGTGTTTAGGGACAGGGGGTGGGCTCCAGGAAAGCCAGGAGCCCTTACAATTATAAGGAAAGTGTCGTATATACAGGCGTGGCTGTGCTTCTGACAACAACACTCGGGTCTCTGTGACATTAGTCAAAACCAGTCATGTGAGAACAGGAAAGAGGGATGCGCGGACTCCTTACCCGGTAGGCCTCCTCCCACAGCCCACTGGACCGGTACATGTTCACAGTGGCCTTCCACTCCTGGGCCTCAAGGTAGTGATACTCGGCCTCCTGCAGCCGGCCTTCGGCCTCCAGCTCCTGTAGGGGAGTTCGTCAGGATGGAAGGGGCGATGGGGACTGGCTGGGAGGATGGGCGGGGCTGGAAGGGCTCACCTTGCCCAGGTGGAGGTGTGTGTCACTGAGCAGATCTGGGTGGTGCTTCCCTACCAGGCGGATCATGTCGTCATACAACTTGTGCTTTTTGAACATGGTGATGGCAAGATCGGGCTCCTCCACCGTCACGTACAGCCTGAGGACGGGATGCAGCTGGAGCCTCCAACAGCTAGATCCCTGCTGTCGCTGCTGCTTCTGGGAGGACCCGTGCCTCCTCCACGCTCCTCACCTTTCAGCCTCCCGGTACTTGCCCTGCTTCTCCATCTCCTGGGCCTGCGTGATGTACAGCACCGACACATCTTCCGGCCGCATGCACTTCATTGCCAGCTGTGAACATGGAAGCCAGGGGGCTTCAGGTGCCAGGCCTCAGGGAGGCTCACCCGCTCTTGAGCTCCGAGTTCTCCCCCAACGCTCACTGGCACCTAGTTACTGCCACTCTACTGGTCAGTTCAGGCCACGCCAGGCCCACCAGGAGCCCGTGAAGAGCTATACTCTGCTGAGGCACCAGAGACTGGGATATGTAGCCCCCGCTGCGTCACTACACGTCCACTTGCTCTACGGAGCTCTGCGATGTAGGGAGAGGCCAGTTATGGAGGGACCAGGGGCTGTGGAGTGAGAGTTCCGAGTGCCTGGCTCCCCGGTCCATCAGCCGTCGTTAGAACTGCAGGCTAAGGGACAGGGAGCTCTGATGTTTCCCCCATTGCTAGGGATCCAGGTTGTCCATGCTGTATTTTAGCAATCTTTCTTAGCCTTCAGCGAACCAGTAAAGGAGGGGGATTGGAGACCAGGGAGCGAGGCAACATGGCCACTAACGCAGAGTTCTGTCCTCACGGACACTGCTCATTCTCTACCTTGTGGGCTTGCTCCCAGCGGCCAGCCTGCGTGTACATGTCTATAGCGTCTTTGGTCCGGTCTCCTTTGGTGTAGAGCTCCTCAGCAATCTAAAATTGAAAGGACGTCAACTGGGATAGCGGGCAGCCTGGCACACCGCTTTGTGGTAATACCGAAGAAAAGGTGAGTGCAAGGAGAACGTGTCTCTAGGAGAAAGGCTAGATCAAAGCAGGGCAGAGACAATCATGCGTGTGTGTGTGTGTGTGTGTGTGTGTGTGTGTGATGCACATGTGTGGTGTATGTGCGTGTATGTGCGTGTGATGCATGTGTATGGTGTATGTGCATGTGTTACGTACACACACAAACATGAAACAAGGAGAGAGTGTTATTCTAGCCCCCTCTGCCTTGTTTCTTTGAGGTAGGGTCTCTCTCTGAAGCTGGACCGTGTGATGTTTCGCTAGGCTGGTGGCCAGCAAGCCCCAGGCAGGGAATCCTTATCTTCACCCTCTGCAGCTCTGGGCTCCAGGCATGTGCAGGACCGCACGAGTGCTGGTGTCCGAACATAGGTTCTCACAGTGTCACAGCAAGTGCTCCTGACCACTGAGCCACCTATTCACATTTCCGCCCTGCGGGACAATCTACACTAGCTATGCTGAAGTCGTTCATGAAGCATCACTTGAGCTGGCACAGGAAGAGAGCTGCAGCTCACTCTGTCTGGGGAACGAGGCAGCGTCTGGGTCATGCTGGGATGACGGTCGAGAAGTGGGCCTCCTCATTCATAGTGACGTTGTCTGAGCCCAGCAAGGACGGCGCGGTGAGCTGCCCCCCATCTTGTTCTAGGGGACGTCCTTACTACCCTGCACTGCATCGCTTCAATGCTGCGGAAAGGGACTTCTCACCTCGTACTCCTGCAGAGATGCGTAGTGCTGGGCCACACGAGGGTAGTATTTAGACGCCGTGTTCCGGTCCTGGAGGTCTAATATGTAAATTGCCTTCTTCCACTGGCGGGCACCCAGAGCGGCCTCAATGGCTTTAATGGAGCACCTGGCAGAGTCAGGCAGGACATTCAATATGTGTAAGGAATGAGGAGGAGGAAAGGAGTGGGGGCCCTAAGCACATTCGAGCCCGCATTTGGAGGTCTCTCCCTTTAGGCTGCGGCAGCCTCCTTCACCAGTTTCTCCCCTCATGCCCAAATCCCTGTGCCCTGTGCCACCATACCTGGCTTCAATGTAGTGATTGATGGCCGCATCCAGCTGCTTCTGCTGCACCAAGTAGTCCCCCCAGGCCTCCTCCAGCCTCACAACCTCCACCGGGAAGGCCAGTCGAGCCAGCTCCACCGCTACCAGGGATACAAGAGGCACTTGGCTCAGAATTCCAGGGACGGGACCCAGGGCAACAGGACAGGGAGATGAAGTATGGACGAACGGGGGTGGGGGTGGGGGTGAGGTGGGGGGGTGGAGGAATGCAGAAGAACTGAAGCCAGTCAACGGGAATGGATGTCCCCAAGGAGATGCTGGGGTGCTGGATGGGCAGGAGTGTACACTGGAGAGACAGCCGAGAAGCAGCTAGTACCTTTCATGAATGCATTGCCTTTACAGTAGCACTCAAGGGCCCGCTGTGGGTTTCGAATCTTCTCGAAGAGATCACCTGCCTGTCAACACACGTAAGACTACAGTGAGAGAGACCCACTGAACACAAAGAGTCAGGAGTCGGCTTCCCCGAGAAGGATGCTGGCAGTCAGGGAGAGCTATGTGTCCTCAAGTCTCCTTGGCGGGGAGAGGGGTTCAGGTTCTGGAGACAGGGGCCAAGAAAAGGTGGTCCACATACCCTCTCGTAGAGCTCCCCCTTGATGAGGGCCGTGGTGATGTGTTCTACCAGCTCCGTGTTGGCCAGAAGCTCCTCGCGGGTCAGCACCAGGCGCGCAGCTTTGGCAGGGAGCCCCGCTTTGAGGTAGAGGCTGATGGCTGCCAGCCCATCCCCTTGACTCTCCTGCAGTTCGCCTGCCCGTTCCTCTTGTTGTGTGTCCATTAACCACTGATAGTAATCCCTGCGCAGCTTCTCCAGGGCCGGGTGTCCCTGGGCGTGCATAGAGGGAGCTGGGAATGCCATGTCTCTCCTGCTCCTGGGTGACAGTGTGGCTCCTCCCGTGGCACCAATATGTTAATTCCTCACCATATCAGCCAGCCCCAACCCCATTCCAGACCCTGTGGCTTCCAACTTGAGAAAGATTTCTCAAATTGGCGACACCAAACTGTGAAGAGAAGACAGAAACAATACCTTGGCCTCAGCCACAGCGATACACTCGTCCCAACGGTGCAGCTCCTGGTACATGTCCATGGCCTCCTCAACAGCATTCTAAGGGCACCACATGGAAGAAAGGGGGCACCGGGAAGGCAGAGGCTCAGCAAGTCCTGCTCAGCATGACCAAGATGCCAGGCGCGAACATGTTCTGTGTGTGTGCACTGAAAACTGAACTGAGTACCCTGCACATGTTAATCCCATGCTCAACCACCTGGCTCCAGGTGCACCAGGCTCCAGGGATGGATTTACTATAAACTACAAGAAGCTTAAGATTCTGGGCTCCTTGTTTGCACAGGTAGCCAAGGCAATTTATCTTAAAGAAGGCTCCTCAGACTGTGTAAATTTTGGGCTCCACAAAAACTTGGATCTGATGGGTGGCGGTGGTGCACGCCTTTAATCCCAGCACTCGGGAGGCAGAGCCAGGTGGATCTCTGTGAGTTCGAGGCCAGCCTGATCTACAGAGTGAGCTCCAGGACAGGCACCAAAACTACACAGAGAAACCCTGTCTCAAGAAACAAACAAACAAAAAAACCACCAAAAAACCCAAAAAAACTTGGATCTACCCTGTGCACAAGAACTGCAAAGACTTATAAACAAACAAACAAATAAAATAAAACGTTGCAAAGGCAGGTTCTGGAGTAGACAGGAGCTGAGACACTGTTTGGGGAGGAAGAAGAAATTAAAGACCAAAGGCGAATGTTTGCCTAGAACCAACACAGAGAAGGAACCTAAGGAAGGCGTGGGGTGAACGCCCGCCCCAAACTTTTAGAAGACCATCTTTCTTTTTCTCTCCCCTCCCAAGAGCCCCTCCTCCATCCTGTCCCTCTTCGCCCATTACCTGTTCCAAGAAGATCATCTCTGCCAGTTTGTAGTTCTTTTCCAGCATGGCTAGCCGTGCTCGGACCTGATAGAAGTCGGTTCCTTCTCCACCCTACGGGGAAAAGGAGGTTTGGTCATTCAGCGCAGGCGGACACAGGGGGGCCAGGAGGCTGACAGATCTTTAAGGGACTCAGCAGCCTGAGGCTTCACAGCCAATTCTAAAGTGGTCCAACTTTAGGGATGAGGATGGGCAGGGCAGACGCTAGAGAGGCTGGAAAACGAGGGATCACGAACTAAAACTAACAGAAGCCTCCGCCTGTGAGACCGAATGATCAAGAGGATGATACTTGCATATTCCCGGGACACCTGATCTGCGATCTCATTGGTCTCATGCAGAAATCGAGCTTTCGCCACGTGACCCAGAGCAGAAAAGCACCTATGGCACGGAGGCAATAATACCAAGAGTTACATTACTACAGGGCCGTCATTAAGTCACTAGTTCAACACATGTGTGTGTGTGCCCCGCACTGCGGTCACAGTGAGCCCAAGAGGAACAAGGAGATGAAAGCCTTACTCTTGGGATTTTCCATTCCTGTGGAGACAGATACTAACTAGCAAATGGACAGAGGAGGAGAGAATGAGAAGTAAAACGACTGTGGTGATACTGTCATCAGTGGCTGAGGAGGCCAGTGAAATTGCCTGGGACCTGACTACAAGCAGCAGCTAGTCACTGGCCAGGCAAAAATATGCTCAGGGCTACAAAGTGGCAAGTCTGTTAGGGGGTAACCAAGAACTTTGTCGTTGGAGTTCAGGCCTGCCCCACAAGAGGGAATTCACATCTGGTGCTATAAAACTGGTCCAAAGTCTATGACTGGGGAATCAGGAAGCGATTGCTGTTGTACATGATGTGCCTGTCAGATTGCCTTTTAAATAGTTACGTTTTGCCCATCGATCACCTTAAAAAGTAAAAAGTAGATAGATAGATATATTGATAGATGGATGGGTAGATATGTAGATAGATAGATAGATAGATAGACAGACAGAGCATACATACATAGATATATACACAGGTAGGTACGTGGCTAAGATGGAGTCCTTAGGACTTGCTGATGGTCTACATTGGGCCAAGGGAGGAGGGTATAGATGAAAAAGCTCAAGGATGCTTCCCAGGAGCAGCTGATGTTTACTAAGCACTTTCATCCTGAGCCTTCTGCACAGATCCCCTCACTTCTTCACCACCACTACCACTATCACTCTGCTTTGTAATACTGTGTGGGAAATACGATCATCAGTGCCCCATTTTTTATGGAGAAAATCAAAGCCCAGGGTTGGAAAGGGTGAGTAACCTCCCTAATTTTATACATTTGGAAAGCTAAACCAAGGTTTGAACTCAAGGAATCTGAGGTCCCAACTCTGTCTGTTACCTCTGTACCACACCCAGGACAGACAGAGAAGGCATATTAAAAACTCCTGGGCAAGCTGGAGAGAAGGCTTGGTGGTTAAGAGTGTGTACTGCTCTTACAGAGGACCTGAGTTCAGTTCCCAGTACCTACATAAGGAGACTCATGACTGCCTGGAGCTCTAGCTCCAGGGGACCCTACACCTCTGGCCTCTGCAGGAACCACACTTATGTGGACATACAGACACACACACAGACACATTGTGGTGGTCTGGATGAGAATGCTTCCCGCAGGCTCAGATGTTTGAAGACTTGGTCCCCAGTTGGTGGAACTGTTTGGGAAGGATCGGGAGGTGTGGCCTAACAAGGAGTAGGTGTGTCACTAGGGGTGGGCTCTGAAGTTTCAAAAGCTTGCTGCCGTCTCCAATGCTGCCTGTTTGCTGGTTCCAAGACATGACTCTCAGCTGTCCAGACCACAATGCTTTCCATGAACCATCCTAGACTCTAACCCCACGGACCTGTAAGCCCATTCTGTGCTTTCTTTTATAGGCTGCCTTGGTTACGGTGTCTTATCACAATAACAGTAAAGCGACCAATACACACCCAGTTAAAAATAACCAAGTCTTAAAAAATTAAAAACTTGAAGAAAAATCTCTTGGGCTGGGAACGCTGCTCCGTGGCAGAGTGCTTGTCTGATAAGCATATATTCCTGGCTGGGTTCTCCACATCATAAAACAGAAGAAAGCAAATATGTAAACAGCAACAGTGCAAATAAGAAACAAACTCTTAAGGGAGAAGCTTACAAAGAAGGGGGAGCAAAAATATTGGGGCATATTCGGAGGCAGAGGGATGGCTCTGCAGTTAGGAGTGTGCACTGCTCTTGTAGAAACTGGAGTTTGAGTCCCAGCACCTCCAGCACGGTGGTTCCCAACTGCCTGAAACTCCAGCTCCAGGGGACTGGACACTCTCTTCTGACCTGGGCAGGCACCTGCGCACATACCCACCCAGTGACATTCTTATACACAAAATTGAAAACTATTTTTTAAAAGATGATTCCTCAAATTTAGGATGGGAGGGGGTTTGGAGTAAGTGCAGCAGGGAGGGCTCAGACTGTTGGCGGTGTGTGTGTGTGTGTGTGTGGAGAAGCAGTGCCTCCACACAGGACAGGAGCAGCCCGGAGGTGACCACTCACGGGCCCCCTAGTTGCCGGCATCTCAGTTCCCCATGGCTCTCACCTCTCGGCAGTGTGGAGCTGCCTGGCCTCCAGGGCCAGTTTGCTCAGGGTTTTCCACATTGCCTCTGTTTCTGGAGTCATCTCCAGGGTCTCCAAGAAGGCTGTCGCCCTGGAGAGGGAGGGAAGCAGAGTACAGGCGTGAAGGAGGATCTGGAGAAGCCGAGGAACACTGGAGCTGGGGTGGGAGGAGGGAGGAGAAAGGCCAGAAGTGTTTGTCCGTTTTGTCTAGGCTCCTCCCACGACTGCAGGGCCCCTCAGAGCTATGGCAGCTAGGGGGTCACTGCAGGTGTCCCTGGACCCACACTGCTCCCCGCCACACTGGTTGTGAGCAGCCTCTCACCGGGTGTAGTTGCCGTCATCGATGGCTGTTCCAAACTCAATAAGGCCCTCGTCCAGGGTGTAGGCAACTGTGGTCACGCCTTCGGTCACCATTACCTCTGTCTTCCCTCCGCCTCGCTCCAGGCCTACAACATCACCCTGCACGGGACCCCCCCACCGCCCAGTGCCAGGTCAGTGCTTCCGACCAGCCAGCTGCAGAGCTGGCCTGCTCCCACCTAACCCAGGGTTCACACCCAGGGAATTACAGTGGCCTTGTTTCTTATCGCTGTTTCTCTCAGGCTGATAAAAATGCCCGAGCTGTGGCAATAAAGTTAACAGAGGTCAGCTCCGATGCCTGGAGGGACACCAATAAAGAGCGGCCTCCAGTTCTTCAGCGGTACTACAGACTAAGGTGTGTGTGTGTGTGTGTGTGTGTGTGTGTGTGTGTGTGTGTGTGTGTGTACCTCTAATGTCTGTACTTGTGTGTCTGCATGTAGACATGTGATTGTGCCTGTAACACGCGAGAAGGCCAGAAGACAAGCTCAGGTGTCCACCTTTTCTTTCATGAGCCAGGATCTCAGCTTGGCCCTGGGATTTACCAAGTAAGCTGGGCCCTGGGGTCTGCCTGTCTCTGCCTCTCCAGCTCTGGGATTTAAGTGTGTACCATCAGGTCTCCCTTTTTTTTTTTTTGGTTTTTTGAGACAGGGTTTCTCTGTAGCCCTAGCTGTCCTGGAACTCACTCTGTAGACCAGACTGGCCTTGAACTCACAGAGATTCACCTGACTCTGCCTCCCAAGTGCTGGGATTAAAGGCATGTGCCACCACCGCCCGGCAAGTTTAGATCTCTAAAAATAGCAGTTATAGATAATGCACTGTAATGAAATTACATGTGACACTGAACACGGACAAGGTCTCTGCCCAAATTTAACTCTGAGGTAAAAACCCCAGTGGTGGCTTAAGTAGCAGAGAGGGAAGAGTGGACAGATGAGGGGAGGGAGAGATCTGAAGACGTTATCCAGAATGTTCAGGGGGCAAGAGGGAGGAACAGAGAAGAAGCTGAAAAGGCAAACGAGACAGAACAAGACATGTAGCATATGCTTAGTTAGAATTCCTGGGAGAAGGGCAACCGTGTTCTGAGAGAGTGGCTGAGAAGTTCCCAAGACTGAGGAAAGATAAGCGCGTTCGCAATTACAGGAAACGCAACATATGCTGAACGGAATAACATTTCAATCCATATATAAAGGCTGGGGTACCGCTCAGTACTAGAGAACTGACTTCTAATGCATAGGCTCAATTGCTAGCCATCCACTGGAACAAACCAAACCTCACACCCCTAACCTGATGAGCTGGCCTGTGCCCACAGCCCCTGTCTCTCAGGAGGCGAGGGCAGGAGGACTGAGCCCAGGAATTTGAGGCCAGTCTGTGCTACATAGCAAGACCCCATCACAAGGAAGAAAAACACTACATAGAAAAAATTAGTAGTCAAGTGTCCCAACATCTAAGAAAAGCAGGTTTTAGAAACAAAGGGCTACAGCCGACGGCTCTGGCAGAGGACCTGGGCTTGGCTCCCAGCGCCCACATGAGGCAGCTCCCAGCAGCCTGTAACTCCAGCCCCGGGGATCTGGTGCCCTCTTCTGGCCTCAGCAGGCACCTGCACTCAGGTGCTCGCAACAGGCAAATTAGTTATCGGGATAACATGTTACAAAAAGCTAAGAAGAGTTAGCAGTCAGTCAGGTACTGAGTCCAAAAGTGTTTTTGGAACAAAAGCTAAACAAAACCACTTTCAGATCATCAAAAACTGAGAGATTATAATCTTCCACTCAAGGACTTTCACCGCAGGAATTTCTAAATGATATTCTCCAGGAAGAAAAGTAATTCCTGAAGGGAGACCAACATTGCAGGCAGAGAACGAGAGAAATATCCTGGTGGCAAGTCTAAACTCCACCCATAAGATGATGACGTCATGAGCCATGTGTGGTGGCCCATGCTTGTGTACCAGCACTCAGGGAGGCAGAGGCTAGAGCATAAATTCAAGGCCAGCTTGGGCTATATTACAAGTTCCAGGTCATTCAGGGAGAAGGGAGAGAAAGAATGAGAAAATGAAAATGAATGGTGACTATTTTGGGAGAAAAAAAACCCTTACTAGCCAGGCATGATGGCACAGGTCTGTAATGCCAGCCCTCAGGCACTTAGGAGGTAAAGGCAGGACTATAGAAAGTTCAAGACTAGCATGACTTTCAAGTTGGAGAGATGGCTCAGTGGTTAACTCTTTCAGAGGACTTGGGTTTGGCTCCCAGCACCCACATGGCAGCTTATAACTATCTGTAACTCTAGTTACAGGGAACCTGACACTCTCTTCCAGTCTCCACAGGCACCAGGCTTGCATGTGGTGCACAGATAAATGTAGGCAAAACAAACATACACATAACATAAAATAAATATTTTCTAAAAAGAGCCCCCCAAAACCAAAAACCAAAACAAACAAACAAACAAACAAACAAAAAAAAAAACAAACCAAAAACCCATCAAAACTAAAGGCCTAACCCTGGAAACCCACTGCATGTAGTTTACAGTGCAGTGGTAAATACCTGTATAGCGTGCCTGAAGCATGCTGGGTTTGATCCCAGCACAGCACAGCAGCAACAGTCAGAACTAAGAGCTAGAGAGAAGGTTCGACAGGCAGAGGCGCTCACTGGCCTGTATTCAATCCCAGGACCCGCATGGTGAAGGAGAGAGCCGACCTCCACAAGTTGTCCCCTGACCTCCACATATATGCCATGGTATTTGTGAATATGTGCATATACACACATATAAAATAAACAAATGTAATTTAAAAATCTAAAGGTAGGGCTGGAGAGACGGCTCAGAGGTTAAGAGCACTGGCTGTTCTTCCAGAGGTCCTGAGTTCAATCCTAGCAACCACATGGTGGCTCACAACCATCTGTAATGAGATCTGCTGCCCTCTTCTGGCCTGAAGAAATACATGCAAGCAGAACACTATACATAATAAATAAATAAATCTTAAAAAAAAAAGAATAAATCTTAAAAAAAAAAAAAATCTAAAGGTAGCTGGGTGGTGGTGGCGGCGGCGGTGGCGGCCCTCGCCTTTAATCCCGGCACTCGGGAGGCAGAGCCACGCAGATCTCTGTGAGTTCGAGGCCAGCCTGGGCTACCAAGTGAGATCCAGGACAGACTCCAAAGCTACACAGAGAAACCCTGTCTTGAAAAACCAAAATAAATAAATAAATAAATAAATAAATAAATAAATAAATAAATAAGTAAATAAGTAAATAAATAAGTAAATAAAATTAAAAAGATCTAAAGGTAGAATTAAAATACTGGACCACTAAAGAAAAAGGGAGGTAATCAGAGTCAAAGACTTTGAAGGTCCTTATATAATTTGTTGGGGAGAGAAGCTTACATGCTGGCTACCTTGAGCCTTCAAGCGCCTGTTAAGGGTTCCAGGATATCTCAAACAGATTTTGGATGGTGTGTGTGTGTGTGTGTGTGTGTGTGTGTGTGTGTGACGGGTCAGTGGAGAGTGTTTCATGTGTAATTTGAGAAAGGAGAGATTCTGAATGGCCTATAACAGCGAGCCAGCTCAAGGATGATGGCATGGAACCATCCCTCCCACTGGGGTCTCTCTTCTAGACTAGAAAGAACTCCCTTTGGTGACTCCACACAGTCCCAGGGCCACGGGAACCCAGGTGGGCTCATCTCCAGGAACGTGATACAAGGTCAGGACACCCAGGCAAGGACAATCTGAAGCCAGTATGGGGAGGGAGCGAAAGCTCTGCTTGCCCGTTTCATCGGGGAGATTATGGGGGGTGGGTGGAGAAAATCAAGCAGCCTTCACAGACTTCTCCTCGGGGCTCTAACTAATTAATGAACACGTCTGGGGTCTGCTGGTGTCAACATACCCTGATGGAGGACATGGTGACTCTCTCAGGTGCCTCAATGTTGTACCATACACACAAGCTATTGCGGTTCTGAGCTACGAGCACATCACTCCCGGGAACCCACTGCACGTAGGAGCAGAAGTTGAGGATCATTGTCTTAGAGCAGCTTTCAATATCATAGAGATGCAGCTGGAGGAGGGAGACAGCACAGTTAGGGGCCGTGGTGATGTCCTCCGATTCTGCCCATGTCCCCATGGTACACGACCACCAGTCAGTGATGTACTGAGTTGCCAGCCCCTGGAGTTGATGCTAAGTTGGTATATCCTGACTCTGGTCAAGTAGGAGATGACCGAACAAGCTAACACCTACATTCAAGGTGTGATTAGGTGAAGGTCGGACTTTTGTTCTTAGAGTAACCCTGGGCCAGATTAACAGGCAAGGCTCCCAAATTAAACTAAATGAGCCGACGGTCTGCAGTGTGGCTCTCACCGAAACGACCAATCACACGAGAGGCTGAACTCTGGTGAGGCCATACTGAGAAGAGAATACGGAAGTACAAGGAGGGACTTCTCAAGCCAGCCTCCACACCTTCAGCTAAGTGTGGCTGAGGCGCACTGGTGGAGTGGGACTGGGCAGAGGCCAGCCAGACCTGAGGAGGGGGCCGCAGCTTCAGGAGGACAGACTGGTGCACAGTCAGAGAACCACCTCTGGAACACCCTTCCTGACTCTGTCCCCATCAGAAGACAATCTCCTTCAGGGTACCTAGGACAGGCTGTGACAGCGTACAGACGATTCTCTGTCCCTTCTGCTATGCTGATGGCACATGGGACTTATGCCCTGCATGGCTCCTCAGCCCCTGGCAACAGTTTCTTTCATGCCCTTTGTGGACCAGCCCAGGCCGAAGGAAACCCCTCTCACACGAAGTTTGCGGTCCCTGAAGAGAAGCTTGTGTCCAGTCTCGTTAAGTTCCAGCCAATCCACACGGCTCTCGTGATTGATCGTACCAATGTTGTAGCCGCCAATCAGATCCACTGCACAGGAGACAGGGGAATTAGGGGGACCCCAGCCATGTCCAGGGCTGCAGCTGTCCGGAGAATGCTGGCCTTACAATCACGTTGGGCTTTAAGAACATTTTATCAGTCCAGGGGTACCAGTGGGGACTGCAAATGATAAATACTGCACAATATTTCTAGGATGCTTAAAAAACTGGGTTTCGCCAAGCATGGTGGCGCACGCCTTTAATCCCAGCACTCGGGAGGCAGAGGCAGGTGGATCTCTGTGAGTTCAAGGCCAGCCTGGTCTATAGAGAGAGTTCCAGGACAGCCAAGAACAGCTAAGGCTACACAGAGAAACCCTGTCAAGGAACTAGACATTGTCTAGAATTATAGATGTTTTACTATGACTTTGTAGGCAACTAAAAGATCTCATGGAGACGTGGTACATTGCAGTAACCCCAGCCCTCAGAAATCGGAGGCCGAAAGAGGGAGCTGGCGGCCAGGCCCCTCTATGTCGGCCAGCTCCCACTACCTAGTTTGACCCTGTCTTGAAAAAAACAAGTAAAAAAGGGTGAGTGTGTCACTGGGTACCAGAGAAAGCTGATGAATGAAGTGACCTCGGTGACGTCATACTGGCTCCAAGGGGTCCCCTGAGCAATGGAGTGCACAAGCCGAGACGGCACCAGTGGGTTCAGAGTGAACAGCAGAAGGGAGCCTCGAGGAAAGCCAGGCTCAGTGCAGCCGAGTGGCTCCCGCCCAGAGTTCGAGCACAGTTCGGAAAGGCTGGGTCAGGAAGATGGCCCACGGAGACCAGCCGGTACACAGGCTGGTAACTTGGAGACATGTTAATCATGACAGCAGGCATGGTGACTCCTATCTATAACCTCAGTACTCAAGGGTAAAGCCAATCTGGGCAACTTGGGACCCTGCCTCCAAACACCGAGAAAGAAAACAGCAACCAAAACCAATCCAGAGCAAGCCATGTTTGAGCTACAAGGATTCCTGGGAACACTGAAATGTATGCAAAATTTGATATACATGCATTTTTTTTCTGGAAAATGCCTATACTTTTCACTACATTAAAAAGGACTGGTGACTCAGAAAATTGAAGAACTATGTCATTTTACATATACTGAAAATGACCCCTGAGGAGGGAATGGACTTGTCGGAAGTCTCACAGTTTACCATGGCCACCGGAAGCTTAGGCCTCTTGGCCTACATATCATTCCCACTGCAGATACCTGCATTTCTGAGCTCAGTGTGAAATGTAATATTCATGAAACATGAAACTATCTTAAGAAGAGGCCCATATGTGTAGGAGAGCTTGGTTTATGACAGGATGGCCTAACAAATTAGTGGGCTTTCAGTGAACGGCTAAACAGATGGAGAAAATAATGTTAAAAACCCTACCCACACCACACACAAAAATAAATTCCAGGTGGAAAGCAAAATTTAAGAATGTTAAAATACAGGAGGGAGGAAGGGAAAAAGTTGTTAGATGAGACCTCAAAAATCAGCAATTATTCAGCCGGGCGGTGGTGGCGCGCGCCTTTAATCCCAGCACTCGGGAGGCAGAGCCAGGCGGATCTCTGTGAGTTCGAGGCCAGCCTGGGCTACCAAGTGAGTCCCAGGAAAGGCGCAAAGCTACACAGAGAAACCCTGTCTCGAAAAAAAACAAAAAACAACAACAACAACAAAAAAATCAGCAATTATTCTTACTATTATTTTGGTAGATCTGGTGATTGAACGCAGGCCTGCCATACAGTCTACCACCAAGCTCTACCCTAATTTTTTTAAACTAAAAATCTATTAGTTGCATTTTTATTTATTTGTTTTTATTTTGCAAGGAGCACATGTGGACGTCAGAAGACAACGTACAGGAGTCAGTTCCCTATTGAAGGAACTGACGTCAAGTCATCAGGCTTGGTGGCAAGTACCTTTAGATGCTAAGTCATCTCATTAGCCCCTAAATTAATTTTTAAAGCTTGATCCCTTAGAGCCACCTGGTGGAAGGGAAGGACCCACTGCACCTCAGGTTGTCTTTTGACTCCCACTTGAGTGCCATGGCATGCATGTCCCCAAACCAGTTCCATGACATAAATAAGTATAATCCATTCTTTAAATGTCTCAATACTAAAGACACCTAAGAGAGAGAAAAGTCAAGCCACACAGACTGAGGGAAAAAAAAATCTACAATGTAAGTACCCATCAGAGGCTACATACATACGTAAAAATTTTCTATCTTCAACAAAACACTTGGCTTTCACAATGCATATGGGATAAGAACAGGCAGGTCACAGAAGGAGAAATCCAAGTGATTAATAATAAATGCAATAGCATTTCACACACACCAGGCATTTCAGGTCCTGGAGAGGATGTGGAAGAAGAGGAATTCTAACTGGGAGAGGAACTGAGGTTGATGAACCTCTCTGGAGAGCCATGGGAAACACTTAGTGAGGTTAAAGACACAGCCCCTCTGTGATTCAGCAATTCTACCCTAAGCTGATTCAGCAATTCTACCCTAAGCATAGACCTCAGCAAGCAGCATTGCTGTGAATAAAAAACAAAACAAAACAAACAACGAAAACACCCAAACAACTAGGAGTTAGAGAGATGGCTCAGTGGTTAAAAGTACTGACTGCTCTTCCAGAGGGCCCAGGTTCAATTCCCAGCACCCACATGGCAGCTCACACTCGTCTATAAGTCAAGGGATCCCAATGCCCTCTTTTGACCTCCAAAGGCATAAGGCATGTACATGGTGCACAGACATGCATGCAGGCAAAATATCCATACACATAAAATAAATAAACCTTAAAAAAAAAATTAACACTCAGCAGGGTGTGGTAGCACAAACCTTTTGTCCCAGCACTTGGGAAACAAAGGGAAGTGGATCTCTGAGTTCAAAGGCAGCTTAGTCTACAGAGTGAGTTCCAGGACAGCCAGGGCTACATAGAGAAACCCTGTCTTGAAAAAATAAAACAAAGCAACCAAAAAGAAACAAAAATTAACACTCTAAATGCCCATGAGTAAGAGATGAGGGAAAAGACTCAATGTAAATGCAACAACATGTTAGGATTCAACAGAACTAGGCATGGGTAATCACGGATTAACGATATGCCATGATGATCAGCAGCTTGTGTATTAAATGACTGTGTGGCAGGCAGAGGTCTAAGTGCTCCCCTCTGACGCAGGCACTGTCTTCGCTCCCTCTCCGTGGGTGAAGAAACTAAGAAAGACTAACTTCGGTAAGCTCACACTGTAGCAAGTACAGCCTGGGTAGCTGGCGCCAGAGTCCCATTCACACAGCTGTGCACGCTCGTCTCTACACTTTCTGGAGGACGCTAAGCTATTCTCCATCCTTCCTTCCATGCTTAGAACATTTGGTGATACAAATTACAAAGTTAATATTTATAAATGAAACACTTGTGAAATGCAAATTAAGTTTCTATTGTGACTAGTTACTAATAATAAAGGATATAAACATAAAAAATACAGCCCTCCCAGTTCTAAAGAGTCTATGATTTGATGGCATCTAAACAGGAAAATTCCTAAATTTGCTGTTAATTCTTCTCTACTGTTCACAACTTTCTGACCCTAAGATATATTACTAGAGAAGATGGAAATTAAATATACAGGCCTATCTGATAGGCCTGTGCATTTATATATCCATAGCTAGAAAAGGCATACCCACAGGGAATTAAATATTTCCTATAACGGCTGTAAAAATGAGGTTATGTGTTCACCTGGTACCTTTCAGACTCCTGGACTTGTCAGTGACTATGATCCCATGATACCGAAGTGCAATACAGGTATCTGTTTCCATAGTAAAGTGATAAGAGCATCTTACCTATAGCAATAGTCTTAATATCAACAAGATAAGCCAATTTCTTATTATCTTCCATTCCTCGCTGGCACCTCTCATTGATACGGACGCTGCGACAAGAACAAGGTGAGGTAAAATGGGCTCAGCCTAGGGTCTTCTTGATGGTTCTGAAGTACCACGTGGGATAACATTTTTAGACTGATCTGGGGGCACACAGTTCAGAAGCTCAAAAGGAATCCTTCTGAGCCGGGCGTTGGTGGAGCACGCCTTTAATCCCAGCACTCGGGAGGCAGAGCCAGGCGGATCTCTGTGAGTTCGAGGCCAGCCTGGGCTACCAAGTGAGCTCCAGGAAAGGCGCAAAGCTACACAGAGAAACCCTGTCTCGAAAAACCAAAAAAAAAAAAAAAAAGGAATCCTTCTGGATTTCAAGGGTTCAGAGACCCCTGTGAGGTTACCTGATGAGGTGAGGGTTCATGAATTCAGTGCGTACAGAACCCAAGGAGTCATTACTCCCATATTCTACCAGGGTCAGCTCGCCAGCATTGAAGATCATGCAAACCTGGGGAGGAAGAGGAAGGAGGCGTGGAGAAAAATGGTGGAAGGGATACTGGGGTCAAGGCGGCTTCTCTCACCTCCTGCTTCGTCCCCACCCTTTGCCTGCAGCCTCCCCATCCCCTGCCGCTCACCCCTCTGACTAGGAGCTGGAATGGGCTCATGAAATGGTGGCGGGGAACCGAGCTCTACTCACATTCTCATTTTCAAAGAAGTATTTCTCATTGCCACCAGATCCCTGCCAGGCTATCTGCAGAGTGAGGAGAAAATGTCAGAGACAGTGTGGACAACGACCCAGGACAAGGCTGGAAGGATGTCAGTAGGGAGGAAGGGGCGGCGTGCCCGGAGGCTTTGACATTACACAAAAGATGCGCTCATCAGATTCTTGCCCTGGTCCCCACAATTCTGAGAGACGGCGGCAAAACACAGTCCAACTACGGAAATTTATACGCCAGGATTCCACACCTCTCACTATTAAAACGAGGTCACCAGCATCAGAATGGTCTCCTTTGGGGATCCTACTTCTTGGGGCCCTGTGTCTCTAGAATTAGCAAGCCAAGACATCCCATTACCCACCTCGCCATTCTCGGTTCCTACCTCGCTGAGGCGGTTAGTGTTCAAGTCTCCGAGCAGCAGCGTGTCTGACGTGTGAGCTACCAAGTACCGTTCCTTTCCCAGGATCTTCACCTCCTCCACCTCATAGCCATAGTGGGACTTGAGCACCACCCTGGTCCCTGAAGATAGGTTCTTCACTATCACCTGGTAAGGGACAAGGCCGAGATTAGATTTTTCTTTATTTTTCTTCCTCTCCTACTTCTGAATTTACTTATTTATTTATTTTTGAGACATGTAGCCCTGGTTGGCCTGGAACTTGCTATGTAGTCCAGGCTGGCCTCAAACTCACTGGCCACATGCCAGACGACAATATCTATCTATCTATCTATTTATCTATTTTTCTTTCTTCCTTCCTTCCTTCCTTCCTTCCTTCCTTCCTTCCTTCCTTCCTTCCTTCCTTCCTTTCTTTCTTTCTAAGATTTTTAATTATGTATGTAGGTGTGTACAAAGGTGAGTGCAGAGAGGGTGTTGGATCCCCTAGGGCTGAAGTTACAAGTGATTGTTGTGAACCACTTAACATAGGTGCTGGGGACTGAACTCACATCCTCTGCAAGAATAATAAGAGCCACATCTCTGGCCCTGGTACAGTGTCTTCCAGATAAATCACCTTTGTATTCTCAGTCCTTAGCAGCACTAACAACAGCAGGGAAAGGATAAATGTTTCTGGAGAGAATGGAAAGGTAAAGGAACAAAGCAATAATAAATGCAGGGAAGGACAGAGGGAGAGTGAAACCGTGTCTCTAAGAGGACAGTTCTGGAGCTTTATGGTAGCTCGTGATCCTGTTCATCAACTCCTCTAGTGGGCAGCGCTGGGGAGACAGACTGCTTTACACCAGGAAGATAAAGGTGCCAGTCCCTGCACTTTTGAGCCTGGTGCTTAAGCCTTTCCTTACAACAGGACAGAACAGCTCTACAGCAGGGGAGTTGCCAGGAAGTCGCCCTGACACATTCTGTCCCCTACGCCAGCTCTGCCAGAGCGATGAAGGTTGAATGTGACTGTGGCTGTGGCCAGCAGGTGGGGAAATGTCACGAGGACGGATGAGCTATGGGCGATCTCGGCATGATGGGCCATCGGCTGCTCACCTGGCTGGGTCCCACATACGTCAGCTCGAACTTGTTCTTGTAAATGCTCCTTCGCAGGCAACAGTCAAACTGCTCCACCCCGCCACAGAGTGTGCCCTGAGAGAGGAAGGGACAGCGTGGAAGGCAACGCATGGGTGTGCTGGCACGGACGGTGTCTAGATACACCCCCAGGACCTCAGTCCTCGGGGACGGTGTCTAGATACACCCTCAGGACCTCAGTCCTCGGGGACGGTGTCTAGATACACCCCCAGGACCTCAGTCCTCGGGGACGGTGTCTAGATACACCCTCAGGACCTCAGTCCTCGGGGACGGTATCTAGATACACCCTCAGGACCTCAGTCCTCGGGGACGGTGTCTAGATACACCCTCAGGACCTCAGTCCTCGGGGACGGTGTCTAGATACACCCTCAGGACCTCAGTCCTCGGGGACGGTGTCTAGATACACCCTCAGGACCTCAGTCCTCGGGGACGGTGTCTAGATACACCCTCAGGACCTCAGTCTTTGGGGTCACCGTCTAGACGAGCGGCCAGCACCAGAGTGGCCAGGCTGTGGACCTATCAGAAGAGGACTGACAGGCATCGCAAGTGGATTGGATAACGAGGGAGAAATCAGGGTCCCCTGGACAAGTGTGTCCCTTGGGGTCTCCAGGAAAGTGTAAGTTTCTCTTTCCTGCCTTTAACAGCAGATTTTTGGGTTGAAGTCACAAGGCAGCTGGAGCATCTCTCATGTCACAGTGGTGCTTTGGCACAGGGAGCATTTGAGTCTGGTGTGGAGACAATCACCAATACAGAAAGGAGCAAGAAGAACTCACCGCACAGAGTCGTGAGCCGTCCCGTTTCCAGGCCAAGGCAGTGACGGTGTATAAGTTGGCAATCTCCTTGGGCTTGGCCTCTTCCCAGATGCTTCTTCGAGGACTCCAGTTGAACACCCGCAGTCTGGAAAGGTAAAGAGTGAAAATGAGCTAGTAATGAAAGGGAACCATCTCACTCCGTAAGGAAGGGAAGCAGGCGCAAAAGAAGGGGTCAGCAAGGCAGCCCAGCAGGGAGGGTAAAAACGGTGCAGAGGGAGCTGAGGAAGTCAAGGAAGTCAAAGGGAGACGGGGCAAGAAGATGGGGGCCAGGCTGGAGAGCTGGCTCAGAGGTTAAGAGCACTGGCTGTTCTTGCAGAGGTCCTAAGTTCAATTCCCAGCAACCACATAATGGTTTACAACCATCTGTAATGAGGTCTGGTGCCCTCTTCTGGCCTGCAGGCATGCATGCAAGAACACTGTATGCATAATAAATAAATAAATTAATTAAAAAAAAAAGATGGGTGCCAGGTGCGGTGGGGCACACCTGTAACTTGGGAGGCAGAGGCAGGAGGATCACTGCAAGTTCGAGGCCAGCCTGGTCTACCGAGTGAGTTCCAGGCTAGATGGGCCACAGAATGAGACCCCGTCTCAAAAATCAAAGACAACAACAAAGGCCAGAAGAAGAGAAGGCAGGACAGCAGGACAGGGGAGACAAACAGACTGCCAGGAGAGGGAAGAGGGAAAAACAAAGGGTAGCAGCTGAAGAAGAGAGGCACGTAAGGGGACACACGGGACTGAAAGGCCACAAAGACAGACAGACAGACAGACAGACAGAGAAGAGGGGACCTGACCCCAGCTGCTTAGCTGGTGTTTCGTTCTTTATTCATTCACCAAACAGTGGCTGTACGTCTCATGCCAGAGGCCATCGCAGGCACCCAAGAGAAAAAGATGGCTACGCAGAGTTCTTCTCAAGAACCCCTCAAAACAGAAGCAACACCTATGGCACAGCGGGGTGAACTCCAGTCTGAAGTGGGGACGCAGGGGACGTGATGGATTCTGCTGTGGAGTCCCAGGCTGCGGCAGCTCAGTGCATTCTGAAGCCGCCAGCATGCCAGCGGACGACAAGCTGAGAGTCCCTTTCAACAGACGAGGCTCCTGTCCACGCTCCCGCTGCAGTCCAGGACAACTCGGCCAGCACAGAGAGTCCACAGAGAAAGACGGTACAGCTGGCTGGGGGACCTACCTGTCATAACTGCCCAGCACGACAGACTGGCCTCCAGGACTTGCTGCGGCTGTGGTGAATTCCCGCTCCTGAGGGTCACGGCTGTAGTCGAAAGTCTGCAGCACGTGGCCTTCCTTCCCATAGGCCACGATCCTCCGATCACAGCCCGCAGCCACGATGCTGTTGGTTGCCCAGGCCAAGGCATAGGGTGGGCATGGATGGCTAACCAGCTTCCCCTGAGACAGAACGTTTCAATTGTACTTTGTGGATGCCACCCTAGAAATGCCTCAACTTGGCAGCTGATCCACACACTCTTGACCATCCCACCCTGCAGAGAAAAAAAAAAAAAAAATCTTCCTGCCAACATTTCCCCACACTGACCAACACACGCTAATTCTGAAGACTTCACAAATTATCCTTCGGGTCATGAGCACACACGTGCCATATGTATATACTTGTTGGCCTTGTACTCACAGTGGTGTGAGTGTTGGAGATCTCTGGTATGTACTAGTAAAGCCACCCAAAGGGAGACCACACACAGTAGCCTACACTGTCTAGGCCCAAGAGAGCACACGGCTTCAAAAAGGGCTAAATGTAATTAGTTACACAGTTAACTCACAATGTAAACGATTCAACAGTACTGAATTATACAGAGCAAAACATCCACACTTCTCTTTATGTCTATCTTTTCTTTTTCCAAGAAAATAGTTACCTCCTTCATATTTTATTGATTTGTATGTGTTTGTGTGTGTGCATCTGCATGTGTGTGCACATCTGTGCTTGTGTGCACGGGGTTGGAGGGCACAGGATAACTTGCAGAAGTCACGTCTGTCCTTGCACTGCGTGGGTCCTGACAGGTTTGGCATGGGGCACCTTTACCTGCTGAGCTAGCTTGCTGGCCTGTTAACTTCTCTCCCCCAGGTACTTGGATGTATGTGTGTTACGTAAACACACACACACACACACATATATATATACACACACATTTGTGTATATGTATGTATTTACATAAGTGGAAATAATTTTCACTTTTTGTCCCCCTCAGTCTTTCTCCCCCTCTCTCAAGGTCCCTTCCACCCACTCCTCCCTATAAATAGTGAGCTCTAGCCTCCTGAACGCAGATCTCTGTGGCGGCACCCAAATGCTTCTCTCCAAGATCGCACTCTCCCAGCCTCCTCCCCCAATACCTCGGCCTCCCCCCGACCCTGGAGGAGACAGACCCTGGAATGTCCACCCCACCCCAGAGTATGCGTGGTGCATACCTGTGACTCTCCAGAGCCTTCATCATCGAAGAAATACCTGACGATGGTGCCGTCTGCGTGGCCCGAGAGGATCCCTTTCCCAGAGCAACTGAAGGGCAAAGGCGGAGAGGTGGACACAGAGGGAGAGACTCACACACACACACATACACACACACACACACACACACACACACACACACACACACACACACACATATACACATACCCACCGTGAAAGTCCCCTTTCCGTCAAATGCAGTTTTCCCCGACATTTCCCAGTCTTATTTTTTCCACTCACTTGGTTGTCAACGCCACCACGTAAGAGTCTGTCCCGTAGATGGTAGACGACTTGTTAGTTTTAGTGTTTGCTAAGCGAACCTGAAACATCAAGAATATGCAGAAGTCTGGCTAGGCTACTTTCAATTCCGCCCGGGCACTGAGATGAAGGCCACACTTGAGCTCCAGGGACAAAGAGAAACCATATTCTCCCCCACCTCCCCAGGACCATTATCCCCACCTCACACCTACTCTGGGGTTCCTTCCCCTCCTTTACCTTGCCTTCGGCCAGTCCAAAGACAATAATGTACTCTGCAGGCCACTGCAGACAAGTGACGGCGCTCTATAGGAGAAAGGATGAAAGGTAACCCTGCCTGTGTGGATTCGCACACGCACAACAACCCGACACCCACCACACACCGCCACCCCAGTCTTCTCCAGGGGGAGCAGGCCAGGAGGGGACACGACAAGGCTCCTCGGTAGGTGACAATGAGCAGCCAGTCCACACCAGCCCTCAGCAGGTCAAATCAGGGCTGGACACTGGCAGGCGCAAGCCCGGTGACATTTCCAAGCAGATAAGCAGGTGTTTGCGCATCGGCGAACTTTACCGTCTGGATGAACTTGTTGCAGATCACCTTCTTGTCACCCCTGTAAACAAAGACAAGGACGCATACTTGAAAATCACGTCCGCAGATAAACTGCCCGACGTGATGGGGATGAAAGGCGGCAAGACCGGAAACCTTTCCTGGCCGACTAGCGCTTCCTGTCCCTCTGTGGGAGGTCTGATGGAGATGTGAGTGGGTGCCCAAGAAGCCCTGGGGCTACATCAAAGACACAGTGTCGCACTGGCTCTCGGGACCTTCCGCTGGCCTTACACTCGTCCTTCCCGAGGCGGGACTGCAGGACATACGGGCAGGCACAGGATGGCCACCACAGCATCAGGCTCTAGGGCGTTCCTGCTTTCCACGCCTGACCCCACCCCTATCCCAGCAAAGCGTTTCTCATGCCCACCTCTTCTTCTGTGGGCCACACCCACCTCCCACCCATCCTCACCAATCTTCTCCAATCTTGTAGACATAGATGATGTTGTCAGTCTGTCCTATGGCAATTTTAGTGGAATCAGGAGAGAAAGCCATGCCTTTTACCATGTAGCTCTTCCTGCCGTACTAGGGGTAAAAACAAAAATAATGAGTATAAATGAAAGGGAAACAAACAAACAAACAAACAAACACACACCTGTCCCAAAAGACCAGGAGGTTTATACTGAGGAAAAGCGTAGACCATTTCCCATGTCTACGGCTAGAAGGCAGATTACCAAGTTTTCTAGGGTAACATGTTAGAGTCCACATGAGTTCACTCTACCTTCATGTCGGCTGGTTTGGTGGAGAACTTGTCTCTCCGCTCCCCATGTTCATCATACAGCAGTACCACGCGGTCCACCGTGCAGACAGCGAATTTAGCATTGTTCTGGGACCAGGCCATACACGTCACCTTCGCAGCTCCATCCTGCAGAGGCAAAGGGGCAGGGTAGACAGGTGCTGGTCTACGGTGCGCAAAGCATCTCCAGGCTCCTCAGTCTTAGTGTGGCTTTGCTCTACATCTACCGTCACAGTGCTTCTCTCAAAACTAAACAAAATCCGACAAAGTGCTTGGACACTTGAACTGTAAGAACAGTAGTTTCCAGAGCCTCGTGTGGCCCGGATTGGCTTCAAATTCACTCTATGGCATGGATGACTTGAACTTCTGATTCTCCTGTCTCTACCTCCTGAGTGCTAGGATTCAACACATGTACCATCACGTCTAGTTTATGCCATGCTGGGGGGACAGGACCCAGGGTTTCATTCAAGGCAAACAAACACTGTCCCTACCAAGGCCTCTCCTCAGTCCCTAAAGTGCTTTGAGACTCATGGTATAAATAATGCATCAACTGTTCCAAAAGCAATGGCCTGCTTGTTCCCTCATCTTTCAGGGCTGCTACTGGAAAAAAAAATCAATTATTCTGATAAAGTTTAGTCTTTATAGCTACTCATTCAATTAACGTTTTCAAGCACTTTACTCAGAAAGGCACTTGGCCAGGAGCTGACAGAGAGACAAAGACGAAGCACAGATCCAGCCCCAGGACCTAATTGGATGCTACAAAATTGGAAATGCCCCATAAGAATAATATGTCCTGAGTGCAGGAATAATTTAGAGAAGCTCGGGACAATTTTATGCTTAAATGGTCAAAATTAAACTTTGAAGAATGGATGCCAGTGAATGGTAAATTACTTCAGATATAATGAGTAGCATGAACAGAGTCAAGCTCTGGCCGAGGACCAGCAATTTAAGGAAGCTGAAGCTTTGCAGACGAGAGAGGAGGTAGGGCAGGAAGCAGAGACTGGGCTAGCTCAGGAAGGGTCTTTGGAGGCAAGCTAATGATCTGGATTTACTGGGCAGGAACAGGAGAGACAGTGGACCCTGATAACTGGACGCTCTATCAAAGTCTCCAGTTAAAAGTGACCATTGCACAAGCTGAGATACGGCCCAGTTGATGGAGTGTTTGCCTTGCACTCAGAGTCCCCAAGTTTGATCCTTGGCACCTCAGAAGAGTAAGTTAAGAAATGAAAGGAATGTGGGAATGACAGGTATGGCGGCCCAGGCCTGGGAGGTAGAGGCAGGAGGATCAGATGTTTAAAATCCTCTTCAGCTACACAGCAAGTTTGAAGCCAGCCGGGCTATATGAGATGTTGTCCTTAAAAAAAAAGTAAAACCAAGAACCGGGCATGGTGGCACACGCCTTTAATCCCAGCACTCGGGAGGCAGAGGCAGGCGGATCTCTGTGAGTTCGAGGCCAGCCTGGTCTACTGAGTGAGTTCCAAGAAAGGCACAAAACTACACCGAGAAACCCTGTCTCGAAAAACCAAAAATAAATAAATAAATAAATAAATAAAAAGAAGATCAACCACAGTGAATTATTCTTCCTGCTTGTCCCTCACTTACCAGCTGTGATCCTCTAAGGCTCCACCACTAAAGGGTTTTGTTCCTTAGATAAAATTTAGCTCCTGCTCCAAATGTTCGATTAACCATTTGGGGCTACTGGAGGTCTGGCTTAAAACACTTTTACTTCCTACATCTAACCCAAAGGCTCCCAGAGCCAGAAGGGGAAGGGGTCACTGCACCAAAATCCTCAAACCACAGCCCGACAAAGAGCCAGCTGCACCATCACCACGGTCGTGATCCAACCGCTCACTACCGTAGGTTAGAAGGGGGTGCAGGCGCTTCACCAACTTTGGCTGATCACCCTCCTTCGTGGCTGAGTCCATCCTGGGCATCTGGCCCAGCTGCACCATGACATCATCTTTTTTTTAGGGACCAAGGGGTTCTAGTTCCAATTTTTCCATTAGGGTATTTTGAAATTACCGATGACAGCACCAGTTTACCGAGCAAGGAGTACAACTTTTTATTGTTCCACCCCGGAGCCAGGGCTCCATGCCCTACAACTCTCCTTCCTTCTAACTGACTTCTACTCTCCACACACCCTGCAAACATCCCCGAGTCCCATAATCGATGGATTCTCCTTTCTCTGCAATAAGTGTCTGTCTGTCTTGACAGCTGAGTGGAACAGGAAGTGGGACAGACATTGCCATAAGTGCTTGTTACCCAGTAAGTTCCTGACCTCATATCTCTGAGGTAGAAGCTATTATTATTCCCATTTTACATATGGGGAAACTGAGGCACTGAAAATTTAAAAAAGTAAATTACATATACAGTTTTTTGATGACAAGATGGAATATTTGAATCCATGTATGCTTGATTCCAAAAGCTATAACTGTAATGTCTTTAATTATGCTGTTGTGGTCTATGTATCAATAACTTAATTCTACCATATGCTTTTATTTATTGTTGTCATTATCATTATTATTATTATTATTTTTTTTTTTGAGACATGGGCTCTCTATGTACTCCTGGAACTCAATTTGTGAGACCACACTGGGATTGAACTCACAGAGATCTGCCTGCCTCAAAGCATGAGGCATCATGCCTGGTTTTTTTTTTTTTTAACTTTTTTATTAATTAAATTTACTTTATTTACTTTCATTTACTTTACATCCTGACTGCAGTTTCCCCCCCACTTCTCCCATCCCCTCCTCCTACTTCTCCCCACCCCACGCCCCATCCTCTGCTCCTGTTTCTGTTCAGAAAGGGGCAGGCCTCCCATGGGCATCAACAAAGCGTGGACTACATCAAGTTGAGGTAGTACTACACCTGACTTCTCAAGGAGACTCTAAAAGCCACACATTATTTTTATTTTTTAAAAGACCGTCTTGCTATGTAGTCAGGCTGGCTTTGAGCACACATCAAGCCTCCTTCCGTCCTCAGCCTCACAAATTCTGAGATTACAGGCATACGGCACCACGATCAGGTAAGGGATTTCCTTTTGTAGGGCTAGGGAAGAATGCAGGGTCTCATACATGCCAAGCATATGCTCTACCACTACGCAACGTCCTCTGCAAATAGCATACCCTTTCCGTATGTAGGTGTGTGGATGTTGGGGGTTCTATGTGCCTGTCTGTGTGTGCACGTAGAGGCCAGAGGTCAGGATCAAGTGTCTTCCTTAACTGCACCCCACCTTATTTTTTGAGACAGGGTCTCTCACGGAACCTGGAGCTCATAAATCTGGCTAGGCTGGCTGGTCAATGAGCTCTCGGGACCTACCTGACTCTGCCTCCCCGGAACTGAGATTACAGGTGTGCCTGGTGTTCAAGCGGATGCTGGCGATCTGAATTCAGTGTCTCCTGCTTATGAAGACCCATCTCACCCACAGCCAACCTTATTTTGCAGTGTTAGCCTGTCTTTTCCGTTTTGATGCCTTTCCCTGTGGTCTATCAGTCTCCACACAGCGTTTCAGTTTATAATGCTCTCTAAAACTTTTTCCTTACATCTCCACCCACAGGGCAGCAAGGGGATGCCCAGGAAGAGCCCCAGTGAGGACCTGGTGTCGATAGTGTAGCAGAGACCAGGGGCCTCGAACCAGACTAACGATTCTTTGCCATGAACGCCCGCACGACAAGATGTATGGACGAAGGGGTTTGCTGTGTGACTCACTGTGTCACACTGCAGCTTCCATGACAAGATTTTCCCTTTCTTCCTTTTTCTTTTTTACCTTACATTTTATCTTGTTTTATTTGGGGGGGGGTTAGGTTGCAGGGTAAAGGGCGGATGTGAGGGGACAGGAGATGGGTGTGATCGGGATCCATGATGTGAAAGACACAAAGAGTCAATAAAAAAAGAGAAAGTTAAAAAACTTTTTTTCCTTACATTTATTTGTTGTGCGTGGAGGTGGGGTATGTGTGTGGCTGTCAGTGGACGACTTGCATGAGTTGGTTCTTTCCACCATGTGGGTCTCAGGGATCAAACTCAGGCAGTCAGGCTGAGTGGTAAGTGCCTTTATCCACTGGCCATCTCACTGGTCCAATTATTGTTTTTTTCTTTTTTCAAGATAAAGAATCTCACGCAGCCCAGGCTGGCCTTAAACTCTCTATGTTGCCAAGGATGACCTTGCACTCCTGATCCTCCTGCCTCCACTTCCCAACTGCTGGGATTTCTGGCCTTCAGCGCCACCAAACCAGCTTATGGTGTGTGTGTGTGTGTGTGTGTGTGTGTGTGTGTGTGTGTGTGTGTGTAAAACGTCATTTAACTCTCTCCTAAGCCTCTTAGAGTTGCTCTCATGACGGCTTTTCTTTCCCAAACGAAGAAGCTAGTGATAGAAAGACCAGGTAAGATGAGGCTTCAAGCCAGAGGATACCATTTGGACAAATCAGCGCTACACCTGAACTCGGTTCCCTTCACTGCCAAACCTAGACTTCCTTTATGTTCCTGGGCTCCTCCCCTAGTGCCCAGCCTCTCCTGAATCTGAGATACACTTTCACCATCCAAACGAAGGTTAAAGCCTTGCGCTTACTTCATCCCGTGCAGACTTAGGATCGTTGCCTGTATGTGCGCCTCTCCCTCATTGCCTGTGACGCAACTCCATCCCTTAGAGCCTAAGCTTGGGGCCTGACACTCAACTCATGTACGTGATGCAAAGTCTTGAGCGATGCCTGTCGCCTACTGGAAGCGCTTTTGCAACCTCCTGCACACAGTAGGCACTCCGCATAAACTTCTGCTCCCCCACTTTTTTTTTTTTTTTTTTGGAACGCCCGGCGGCCGGGGCGTGGGGGGAGAGGCACGCGATTCCTCACCTGAGGGCTCAGCAGGGTCCTCAGGTGCTTCAACTGCATGACGCACACGGCTCTCGGAGCCTCGCTGACCGAGACAACTCCCGCGGTTACCCGGACAACCCGCCAAGCGGCGGCGGCGGCGGCGGCGCGGGCCGCTGACGCACAGGCGACGTGGCGCGACGCACGTCATGAGGTCACGTCGCGGGTTTCCGCGACGGCGCGAGCGGGCACGTGCGCAAGCGCGGCGAGTCCTAGGGCGGGGCCACAGGAGGGGGTGGGGTGGTCGCAGCCTCTCCTCGACCAATCCCGTAGCGGCATGCAAACCCCAGGCAAAGCCCCACCCACAAGTCTTCCTCTCCCCGCCCCCCCCCCCCCCCCCCTGCTCCGGCATCACTTTAACCCTGGTGTTTCTCACCGCTGCACCCAGCCAAGTGCGCTTCTAGCGGCTTGAACTCTGGAGCAGAGCAAAGCGGGTGAAAGCCAATTCGCGGAACTGCAACCTCCGCCCGCCCCCGCCAAAAGTTCTGTGACTTGCCCGGGGCCACACTCAGTGCCGATGGGTAACGGTGAATGCTCAAGGAGATACCTCTTTGAAGTGGGCAGAGGGACAGTCGCGTTTTACACAACAGGACGGGTCACGGGCCGAAGTTAAAACAGCTAGTAAACGGTGGAACCGGGATTCAACCCAGAGCCGATAACCTTCTCATTCCCGTAAGACGATTCAAGTCTTCTTAACCCATTGTCTCCGTGTTCAGCTTCTCGACCCTGTAAGACAGTCTCCGGAAATGATCCGGGGTTTGAGGGCTGTGTTGGAAGCACTGGCTAGGGAAAGGCAAGGCACCCTGTGTGGTCAATGGGTAAACGGTGAGTTCACGGCTGCTTACTGAAATCCAGGTGTCTTTATGGGTCAGTGCAGGGGACAGACAGCTTGGCTGACCTCCTAGCTTAGAGCTAGGGGTTGAGGATTGGTTAAGAAAAGATACTGTCCTCTTTATTTTGTTTGACTGGGATCCTTTCAAGAATTTTCCTTCTAATTTCTTGCGACGTATTAGAGAGAGCGAATGACATGCAGAAAAGGAGCTACCCGTGGGCCTTCTCTAAACGGTCCCAGGTTGGCAAGACCTATACCCCCCTAAAAGCATAGCATGTGCTTTCCAGACAGAAGCTGGGTCCCAAAGCCTTGCATGCACAGCGGTTGCCAACGGCAACGAATATTTCTCTCTCCATCACTACCTCCCGCTGGAAAAAATTAAGAACGGGTAGAGGGCAGTTGCCAAAATTTTTCACAGGTAACACAAATAGGTCCCAGAACCCAGATTTTATTTTTTTTTCCATAGGGGCATCCAAACCCCTTTGTTTTTATTTCTAGAATCCTCTGGATATGTTACAGAGTATAAATATAAACTCCTTTATGGATTACAATTATTATTAAGTTTGAGTGAACAGAGACACAGATGAAAGAGAAAACAAAGAGGCACTGGTGTGCACAGGGTGAGAGTACATGGCACCAAAGGACAATCCGTGGTAGCTGCTCTTGTTAGGCCCCCAAGACACTGCTCCTTCCTTCTGACCATCTTCCCAGAGTGAACGGTGGGATAAAAAGGATGGGGAGGGGGTTAGTTATATAACTCAGTGGTGGAGCATTTGCTTAGTACGCGCAAGGTCCTGGACAAAGATTAAAAAAAAAAATCTACTGGCCCTTTTATGTGACATGGCCTGGTTTCCACTGGTGCAA
The DNA here is from genome assembly GCF_004664715.2 of Peromyscus leucopus. Classification (NCBI taxonomy): domain Eukaryota; kingdom Metazoa; phylum Chordata; class Mammalia; order Rodentia; family Cricetidae; genus Peromyscus; species Peromyscus leucopus. The sequence continues at coordinate 36,211,586 of NC_051081.1, forward strand.
AAAACTTCTGTGTCTTCTCATCGCCTTCCCCCGTTCGACAGAGCCAAAGAAAGGAGGCGTCTAGCTTTCTGTACCCTTTCCTCCTCGTCTTTTCTCCGCCCATCTTAGACGGAAACACTGAGACAAACATCTTATGAGTCTGTTCCTTAAGTTGGTGGTGGCGTGAGGGGCCCTTGGAGAGCGGACGGGGTGTAGAGACGTCTTCAGCATACCATACAGTATACCTTACAGCCAGTTCCAGTTTGTCCAAGAACCTTTATTGGAAAAATGTCCCAGGGGTGAGATCACCCGCAGCTGGAGGGGCTGCCAGGTGAGGGGGAGCACCTGAGGCTCCGTGGAAGACATTGGAGTAGTATAGTGTGACATCTGCCTCTAGGCCCAGATGGTTCCTCTTCCTCCCTGGAGGAGGGCAATACAGACAGAAACACCCCTCGCTCAGGCCCAGAGGCAGGCTGTAGGGGCAGCTAGTGGATGCCAAGAGTCCTGATGCACGTGAGATGGGCCCCTATTTGGGACCTAGTGGGATAGGGTTGAATAAATGACTCTCCCCTGGACCTGGGGGGATAGAAGATGTTTCATTGATATCCACTCCCAGGTCCAGGGGTACAGATTCTAACAGACCTACCTTCTGGCCCTGCTCACAGTAGAAAGAGGATGGGTACCAGCCAGGGATTCTGGGAGTGCATTGCCTTGTGGGAGTCTCAAGCAGATCACCGTCTTAGGCTTTCCCTGACCCCCACCCCCACCCCCCACATTATTTATTAGTGCATCTCTCTTCTGGTTCTGGTTCTTCGTTCACCCAGTTCACTCAAACGTCGATGGTGTTGATGGATGGAGACTTTTTCTGTGAAAGAAAATCACCCAAAATCTCGAATTCCAGAAAAGGAAAGGTGCCACACCTGCCTTCTGGACTCCTCCCTCCCGGACATCCCTTTCCCACCCCACCCCTCTCTTCTGCCTGTTCTGCCTTTCACTGAGTACTCCTTGGCCCCCAGATCACTCTTCTCACCCCCACTGGTTCCCCACATCACCTGTCTTGTTCCCACTGGCCTTCCCTGAGGACTCTGTTCAGGCCCCTTCCCCTTCTCCTTGGGGTTGTTGTTGGAGTCGTTGTCCTTGATGATGTCGTACTGACGGCAGAACAGCCCAATTACAGCTGAAACACAAACAAGACCATCTGAGCCGTTGCGGGGATCTTGACCTCTCCATTCACAGCCTGGAGGGGCCAGAGGTAGTCACACAACTCCTAGAAAATCCTTCAATCCCTGGGGCCTGTGCAACCCTGGCCTTGCAAACCTGTCCTGATTACCTCCCACCTCTGGCCCTCCACCCCCACTCCCTTTCTCTCCCTTTTCTCCTGACAGACAGACAACCTTCACCACTTCCCACCATCACAGACCCAAGTCCCCGGTTCCCCATCCAGGACTCACCAGCCCACATGAGCAACACCACCACAATGATGACCACTTCCCCTGTCTGCAGTGGCCGCTCTCCATCCAGACCCTCCACCGTAATGTCACCTAAGAAGAGAGCCGTGCTCCGGGTTACAAAGGACCCCCTGGAGGGCTCCGTTACATACAGAAGGGAGACGTTGGGGGTTAGAGTCAGCGGGATCCATCTCGCACTGAACCTGGAGTTGTGGGGTGGGCCCTCTCCGGAAGAAGCCCTTGGTGGGCAGTGTTTAGACATCAAAGGGTGATCACAGAACTTGCTCGTGCAGGCTGTGGCGGATGCGATTTGAGTTTGGGTGAAAGGAAGCTTTTTAAAAGCCCTTCCCCCCTCCCCCCCCCAAAAGATTCATTAGCAGCGTCTCTATAGCTGGTCCCCTGCCCACCTGTTTTTCTTCCCTTCCCTGGCAGTGGAAAGAATTAAATCATTCTAGTCATCTGAGCTAGACTGTTGTGAGCAAATAAACCAGAGGTTAAAAGCCAGGTAGAAAGAATCTACTAACACAGGCTCTCACCTGGGCTGGAGCTGTTGGAGGGCAGCCTGTCAGAACCCTTGAGAGTACGGAAGTGCACCCGGGGCCCAGGGGGACTCTCTCCCCGGAGGCCGATGCTCCTGACCTGCACCGTATAGTCACTGTCTTCAGCCAGGCCCCACAGAGCGCAGGCCCTGGTGGTGGTGTTCACCTCCCTGATCACACGCTGCCCAGGGCCATTCTGCCGCTGCAAGGAGATGAAGAGAAAGGAGAGCAACCTAGCCCCAGTCCCTGACCATCAGGCTGAACTCGGGGACTTCGTAACATCCAAGCCCTCCAAAGGAGTAGTGTGGAGGTGATTGGAGGGATGTTCAGAGATCCAAGGGCACAGGTTGGGGAAACAGGGTGATTCATACTTGCTGGGAAATGGAGTAGCCAATGACGATGTTGCCTTCTGGGACGTCCCAGGACACAGTGGCCGAGTTGGCTCTGAGGTGAGTGACCGTCACATTCACAGGAGAGGGAGGTCGGTCTGGGGGGGGGGGGTGCCAGGGTGTTGACAGGTTAAGAGGTTTCACCTCCACACTAGCTCTGACGGACCCCCACTGCGGCCGTCCTCTTGACTCACCTGCTCGTACAAAGCCCAGGTCACAGCTGACCAGCAGGAGGACCGTGGGACTCAGATATGGGGAAAGGGGCATCAAAGAAGCCATGGTTTCCACCGAGTTCGCCGAGGGGCCCGGAGGCATCCGCTTGACATCCAGGCGGGGATCCTGGAGGAGGCACGAGTTGAGGGGGTCAGGAGCTGGCCCCAGAACGCAAGCGGGAGGCAGCAGCTCTCCCAGGCTGCCCACAGCCCACAGCCCACTTGCCCCGCGGCTTTCCCGCCTCCGCATAACCCCGGTGCCCACCCCAGCCCCCACCCGCGCAGTCGGATCAGCCCACACCCACCTCCCGGCTCCTCGTGGTCCGTCAGGCCTCGGGGGGCTGTTCGGTGCCCAGGGGCCGGCCCATCGCCGAACTGGCGCTGGCCCTACCCCATCCCGACGCGGGCCCGCCGAGGCGGGCAGCGCCAGCCGAGCTGCGGGCAGAGAGGGCAGAGGCGGAGTGGCCGCGGGCCGCGGGTCTGCGGGGCCCCCAGCGTTCCCAAGGGCCGCGCGCGCGACGTCTGTCTCGGAGCAGGGGGCGTTGCCGGCGGCGAGGCCTGGCAGCTGGCCTGCGTCCCCGGTGCAGAGGACAGTGCGGCGGCCGAATCTGGCCCCCTGCAGCGGGATGTGATCGTCCGGGCCAGCCAGCCAGCCAGCCCAGCCAGCCGCCGCCTTCTGCAGAGCTGGCCCCGCGCGCTCCGCTGCAGCCCGGCTGGGACGCGCGGGCCCGCCCCGCCCCGCCGGGGTTCTTGCCGCCGTCATCCTCCCCCCCCCCCTCCCCACAGCCCGGTTCTCCCGGGGCTCCTCCCACGACCCTCCCAATGGCGGCCTGCAGGGCCCCTATCCCTTCATCCTCCCTGCCCTAGTAGATGAACAGACTAGGGTACCCGGACAGGCGCAGGTGCCAGGGTCTTGGGCACCTGAGAGAGCCCCTCCTTCCCGGCATGAAATTAGCCAAGTTGGGAGGAGGCATTCCATCTCCGAATGCAGGAGGGGGGCTAAGAGGAGAGGAGACCGAGAGGTGGAGATGATAATTGTTTTAACAGTCTCTTGGAGACTGCGTCAGCCTTTTAAGTCTCTTTCCCATTCATGATCTGATTTGATTCCGTTCTCTTTTTCATTCATTCTTTCATTTATTCAGCAAATATTTACTGATCATCTTCTGTGTGCCTGGCTTTATAAGAGCTGGAGACGACTTCGAAAGAATGCTGGGAGGATAGGAGCAATTAAAAAGCATCTCTCTCTCTCTCTCTCTCTCTCTCTCTCTCTCTCTCTCTCTCTCTCTCTCTCGTGTGTGTGTGTGTGTGTGTGTGTGTGTGTGTGTGTGTGTGTAACTCATTTGTTTTAGAGAAATCCATTAACCTGCGCCTCAGGTTTCCCACCTGTGAAGCATAGGAACCTCGAACAGTTTGTTAGACTGTCAAATGGAACACACTGGACAAGGTTCTTTAGAAACCTTCCGCTACTGTATGGAAGGAAGAGTGTTATTAATTTGCACCAACTTGATAGTTGTTGCAAAATTCATTCAGGGAACATGGAAGTCCTTAAATGATTCCATATTTTAGTTGAGTATGAAATCTGTGTGATATGAAATAACAGACCACTTCTCTGAGCCTGTTTTCTCGTCTAAAAGCCAGGCTGTCAACCATGACTTCTAAGTGTCCGGGGATCCAGCGACACCTACCATCTACGGGAGAAAGATACTGGCTGTATTTAGGGCAGGTTCCTCTTCGGCCCTCATTCTTCTGACGGTATTTCTATTTCTGTGACTTTTCCTCTGTGATATCCAGTTCGGTGTAGGTACACCCGGGGCCCAGCAGCTTCTGATGCTTTTCTTTCTGAGAGGAGAGGATAAAATGGGCCAGTGGGGCAGGGAAAGACTGCAGGCTGACACGTGATCAAGCCATGGCCCAGGTCCTCCGACTCCTCTGACCCTGATCTCTGGCCTTCAGAGGCATTTGGGCCCCGGAGCTCTCTTGATCAGGGATTCTTTCTGGCCTGGGTGTTGTTCTGCATATCCAGGCTCCCAGCCTTCCAGAGGGCACTGTGCCTGAAGGGCAAGAGCAATGACCCTCTCCTCTTCTTCGAGAGCAAAGCAGAGGCTGTGGAGACAGAGGCTGTTTCGAAGAACACCCTCAGGCGCACCCATGGAGGGCTGGGAAGCTAGGGACAGGAAAGGGTGGGGAAGAGAGGGGTGTAGGGGGCAGGCCTTAGAGACACAGGGTTAATCATCTCCATGGCTCTCAGATAAGACCCTGCCAGCTGGAAGCAAAGTTATTGTCACCAGGGGAGTTTGTGTGACTGCAGAGGCAGGCAGGACAGTGTGTCCGCAGTGTGGGACCATGCCAGGCACAAAACGATATCAGCATGTGATCGAGACCCCTGAGCCTGGCGAATGGGAGGTGAGGACCTTTCTCAATTTCAGCCCTCTACCCTGATTCCTTGAATAGTTTTAAATTTGGACTAGCCTCAGTCCTAAGCTTCTGTTTCCTGCCTCTTCTTCCTCCTCTTCTTCTTTTGGCTTTTGAGACAGGGTCTAGCCCAGGCTGGCCTCAAACGTGCTGCCTATCTGAGGAAAGCCTTGAACTCCTGATCCCCCGGCTGCCATGTTCCAAATGCTGGGATGGAAGGCACACACCCATCATAGGCATTCTTTCTCCTTGTCTTCCCTTGTGATCCTCCGTCCCTAATAGACTCAGAACATCACATGAAGACTAAGTTCTTGATATATGACTCTGTGTGTGTGTGTGTGTGTGTGTGTGTGTGTGTGTGTGTGTGTGTGCCTGCTTCCACTCCCACCTCCAGTCCAGCAGGCAGAAAACAGACTTTGGCTTCCTGTTCCTGCCCTTGTCCCCCTTCTGTCTAGTTGTCAGGGTATGAAGCAGCTGTGCCAATCACAGAGAAGTCCAACCCACTGACCCGGAACTTGGACAAAGCAGATGCAGAGAAAATCGTTCAACTGCTGGGGCAGTGTGATGCTGAGATCTTCCAGGAGGAGGGGCAGATCATGCCCACCTACCAGGTGACCCAGAGTCAAGCCTCGGACACTGCAGAAGAGATGCCAAGCCAACCACATCTCAACCTCTACCCTCCCAGACTATGACTCCTGATTTTGGAAATCCTGAGCCCTCTCCTCCATCCCAATCCACCATCCTCCGTTTCTTCGCTTTTCTCCTCATCCCCCCCCCCTTTTCCCGTGTATTTATGTATATGGTGGGGAGATTTATTCCATGGGGAAATGTATGGAGGTCAGAGGACAACTTTTGGGAATCAGTCTGTTCTTTCATCATGAGGGTTCCAGGGATCGAACTCAGATCATCAAGCTTGGCGGCAATCCCCTTACCCAATGAGCCATCCCAATGCCTCCTCCTATCCTCTGTTTCTTCCTACTGATTCCTGTCCACTCTCTACAGCGGCTGTACAGCGAGGCTGTTCTGAGCACCATGTTGCAAGTAGCTGGGAAAGTCCAGGAAGTCTTGAAGGTGCGAGCTCTCCACCTGCTTCTCATCCAAACATGTTTGTTCCCTATAATGTCCTTCTTTCTTGGGTCTCCAGCTCTCATTTTTATAAATCTCAACTCTTTATTAACTTGCTCTTCCCTTTGGATATTTATTGTTATCTTGGTCATCATAATACTTATGATAATTACTAGATAAATAATACTCTATCATCAGCAGTACATTTTCTAATTTTGTTTTGTTTGTTTTGGTTTGGTTTTTCAAGACAGAGTTTCTCTGTGTAGCTCTGGCTGTTCTGGAACTCACTCAGTAGCTCAGGCTGGCCTCGAACTCACAGAGATCTGATTGCCTCTGCCTCCCGAGTGCTGGGATTAAAGACATGCACTACCACTGCCCAACTTAACATTTTCTTTTAAAAATTATTATTATTTTTAGCATGTATGGTTGTTTTGCCTGCGTGTATGTCTGTGTACTATGTGAGTACTTAGTCCCCACGGAGAGCAGAAAAAGGTGTTGGATCTGGATTTACACATGGTTGTGAGCTGCCATGTGGGTGTGGACAATCAAACCTGGTTCCTCTCGAAGGGCAGCCAGTGTCTCAGTCGCTGAGCCATCTCTCTGGCCCCAGCCATGAACCTTCACACTCACTACCTTCACAGAAACCTGTGAAGTTGGTATTATTGTCTTTTTTTTTTTTTCTCTTTCCAGACCAAAGAAACAAAGAAAGGGGGATCCCAGTAGCTTGCTTGCATGTACCCAGCTGATAATTGCTGGCTGCTTCTGCTTTGAGTATTTATTTGTATTTAATTGACAAAGCTGCTCCCAAGTCCCTGCTGGAATAAGTAGGAATTTTAATGAATAGCTTAGTCAGGGAGGACAGCCAGGAGGATTTCTTTCTCCAAATCATTGTTCTTGTTTGCTACCCCACACAGCCTATGTTCTACTCAATTTTATGATGACGGGAAGAATAAGTAGTTCTAAGTCTTCCTCCATGGCTGACAAAGGAAAAAAACAAGTATGCTTCTCCCCCGAGCTGGACCCTGGTGACCCGGGTTTCTCTCCTTCCCCAGGAGCCCGATGGAGGCCTGGTCGTGCTGAGTGGGGGAGGAACCTCTGGCCGGATGGCATTCCTCATGTCTGTGAGTATGCTCATTCCCTGTTTTCTCTCTTCCTTCTGGGGTGTCACCCAGAACCACAAAGCTCGCCAGAGGTAAATTCTCTCAATAGACACATTCTCTCCCCACCTCCTTTCCAAAGGATAGGAGCCCAGGAGAGAGTCTGATGTTTCTGACCCCACTAGAGTGATACCTTCCTCTTGTTAACCCTCCGCCACCTCAAGCATCGCTAACCGATCATCCCCAAGTTGCATCTTTAAGTGGGAGATGACAAAGAAGTTAGGGTTAACTATTGGTCTAAAAGACCATTCTGCATCCTCAATCCTCTAGAAATTGAGAATCCACATGACATCATTTTTATTGGTCCCTCTTCGTACCCTTTCCTCCTGGACAGGTCTCTTTCAACCAGTTGATGAAAGGACTTGGACAAAAGCCTCTGTACACATACCTCATTGCAGGAGGTGACAGGTAAGTTACCTTGACCTGTGCATGTGGCCCGAACTTTTTTTTTTGAAACTGAATTTGAATGACTTTAGTCAAAGATTATATTGAACCTCAGTCTCCACCATTCTGCATAGTCTTCTATCTGGTCCTTCACAGACTTTTATTGCCTACCTGGCCTTGTAGGTATTTGAGTTTTGTTTTGTTTTTAAAAACTCTGTGGTGTATCTACCTTGGTCCATGCTAAACAGGAGGTGCCCATTCAATGACAGCTTCCCCCCATTCCGTTCTTTCAATGTGCCCTTTCCTAATAAACTATAGGTTCTGCTTCTTAGCCAGTGCCAACAACCTGATTGAGTGTGCACCCTTAGGTCTGTCGTGGCCTCTCGGGAACGAACAGAAGATAGCGCCCTTCACGGGATCGAGGAGCTGAAGAAGGTCTGTGTTTTCCAATACTACTCAACTAGAGACACCTGTAGGTCCCTTTTCATAGGGCTAGAAAAGCGCCAACCCCAGCCAAGGCCTGGCCCCTACTCTGGTCCTGATTTTCTCATACAGTAGATGTGTACCCTGGTGACCTCCCTATCACCCTGACCAACCCTCCTCCTCCAGGAGACCGCCCTGCTCCAGGGCACCCTAACTCACACCTCCTCCATTCCTAGGTGGCTGCTGGGAAGAAGAGAGTGATTGTCATAGGCATTTCTGTGGGACTCTCTGTAAGTGTGAGGACGGGCTGATGGGACCATTTGACAAGAGGAAGGGGTGGGGCTAGAACGGCACGCAAGGTGGATTGATGGGCCGGGTGCTAGGAAATAGAAAACCAACACAAGGAATTTTATTTTAATTTTCACCAACTTCGATCTGTTTTTTTTTTTTTTTTCATGGATATGAAAAGAGGGGGAGGCAATTCCATCTCAGAATAACTGTGCATTGATTCATCACCAGCCAAGATGGACCGACTAGTCCAGGGGTCAGCAAGCTATGCCAGCAGTCCGTGTAGCCAGCTAGCTGCTTGAACTTGTGGACCATTTTACTGGCGTGCAGTCTTAGTGTTTACTTAGACTTCATGGCCTCTTTTGTGCTAGGCTTAAGTTGTTGGACAGAGATCACAGGGCCCACAAAGGCTGCAGAATTAATCTCTGGCTCTTCACAGAAGAGTCTGGCCCCTGGCGTCCATCCCCACCGGCAACATCAGCATCCATGGGGACTGGTTAGGAACACTGGATCTCAGGCTCCAGCGGGTCAGTCTGCGTTTTAACAAGATTCTCAGGATGTTTGTATGAGAACCACGGGATGAGGTTTCCTGTCAACCCCACAACAGTTTTGATTCTAAGAGTTCAGGGTGCAGAGCATTAGATCTCAGCAGCTGTATGATGAGGAAGAGGAGGCCATTGGCCTCAAGGAGGTCATTTCAGTGACAATTGTGATCGGCACTTTCCCAGCTTCATCATTTGGAGGATTTCCGAGAAGGAACATAAGAAACATGCAGCGCTAGCTGGGTGACTCTTGCCTGTAATCCAAGCACTCAGGAGAAAGAGGCAGAAGGTTGGCTGTGTGTTCAAGGCCAGCATCAACTATACAAGGAAATCATAGCTCAGAGAAAAAGTAGATCTGGCCGGGCAGTGGTGGTGCATACCTTTAACCCCAGCACTCGGGAGGCAGAGCCAGGCAGATCTCTGTGAGTTCGAGGCCAGCCTGGTCTACAGAGCCAGATCCAGGACAGGTACCAAAGCTACACAGAGAAACCTTGTCTCGAAAAACAAAACCAAAACCAAAAAAAAACAACAAAAACAAAAAAAAAAAAGAAAGAGAGAAAGAAAGAAAGAAAGAAAGAAAGGAAGGAAGAAAGAAAGAAAGAAAGAAAGAAAGAAAGAAAGAAAAAGAAAGAAAGAAAGAAAGAAAGGAAGAAAGAAAAAGTAGATCTGCTACTTTTGGGGTCCTTGTAAGAAGTAGGCTCCCCTACATAAAATTTGGGCTCAAGTCTTAACTTGGCTGCGGCATCTGTACTTCTAGCAAGCGTGCCGGGGCAGGTGCCATGCGGACCTTGGGAAAGATGGAGTGGCCTCTTTAATGTGTCTTCCTCTCTTGCTCCCGCCAGGCCCCCTTTGTGGCAGGCCAGATGGACTTCTGCATGGATAACACAGCCGTCTTCTTGCCAGTCCTGGTTGGCTTCAACCCGGTGAGCATGGCCAGGTGAGGCTTCCGTTGGGACTGGCTGGGCCTTGGGGGAGCCCGGGAAAGGGACATGTCAAAGTCCACAGTATGATCGGCGGGAGGCGGCAGATGGATCTACAGTCTTGCTTGCCAAGCCTCAGATTGTCAAAGTAAATAGGGGCTGGCCCCGAAGCTTCTGAAGTTTTTATTGGTCGCTTCATTTCCAGTGGTCCCTCCTTGTTTCAGGAAGGGTGGAAGGCAGTTTACAAAAGCCACATAAACCAGGTGGTGGTGGCGCACACCTTTAATCCCAGCACTCGGGAGGCAGAGGCCGGCGGATCTGTGAGCTCGAGGCCGGCCTGGTTTACAGAGGACAGCCAGGACAGTTCCAGGACAGCCAGGGCTACACAGAGAAACTCATGTATCGAAAAAAACAAGCAAACAAAAACAAAAGGTACATAAAACAAATTCAAAGCAGGAAGGGAAGTAAAAAGATAAGAACTAGAAGGAAAAAGCAGGATCAGGAAAGGGTATACCCCAAAGGTCTATGCTTTTATCTGGGGTGACCCCCAAGCGTCTTCTCAGAGTAGCAGGGGTCCCAAGTGGCCACCCACTCCTCTTTCCATCTCCTTTCTTGCTCTTTCTTTCATTATCCCAAGAGCCCTTTGGCTCCTCTTGGGCTGCTCACATCTGCCCCTCCTCCCTCTTGAAGCCCTGTGCTACGGAACCACACCTTCTTGGGAGGAGAGGGACAAGGTCTTGCTATGTAGCCCAAGCTGCCCCATCCAAATGGCCACTTGTTCTGATCTAACACTCCATGTCGCTGGCTAATACTGTGCAGGTATCGTTCTTTATCGATTTGGGGTAAGGCCATGAAATGTCTATTTTGTTAAAGCATCCTTGGCGATTCTAATGCAGAGCCACGTTGGGGGAACCCTATGGCACTGAGGGCTTCCTGTCCATGAGGGACTGCAGTGAGAGAGCCTGGTTCTTTTGGAAGTTCTCCTCCAAGTCCCAGATTCCAGGCTTGTAGTGTAACTCATACTAAGGTGTAAATGAATCTGTGATACTCTTAACCCTGATCCTTTTCGTGGAGGACGCTTCTTCACCCAAAATATATCTGCAGCAGCGGGTGCTAATTTCAGGCCCTGTGACTAAGTGAAATGAAGAATTTCAAACAATGTAGGCGTGGAGACCTTCCAGTTGTTCCTTAAAGCGGTGGCTCCCTGTCTTGGCTCATCTTCAGAACTGTCTCGGAAGCTCTATAAAAATACAGTTTAGGGCTCTGTGCACGCCTGCTGAGGCCAACCTCAGGGGAGATGTGGTATCCAGAACTGGATGGTTACTGCGAAACAGAGCCCCTCCCCCCCCGGGGGGGGGTTTGTAGCTAGAGTTTTCCTGCCTTGCCCACAGTCAGGACAAATCTTTGTCACCCGCCAGTCCCACAGCCGCTCAGACCCAACCAAGTAAACACAGAGACTTATTTTGCTTACAAACTGTATGGCTGTGGCAGGCTTCTTACTAACTGTTCTTATAGCTTAAATTAATCCATTTCCATAAATCTATACCTTGCCACGTGGCTCGTGGCTTACTGGTACTTCACATGCTGTTTGTCAGGGTGGCGGCTGACAGTGACTCCTGCCTTCCTGTTCTTTTATTTCTCCTCTCTGTTAGTCCCGCCTATACTTCCTGCCTAGCCACAGGCCAATTAGGCTTTTGTTTTGTTTTGTTTTTCAAAACAGGGTTTCTCTGTGTAGCTTTGTGCCTTTCCTGGAACTCACTTGGTAGCCCAGGCTGGCCTCGAACTCACAGAGATCTGCCTGGCTCTGCCTCCCGAGTGCTGGGATTAAAGGCGTGCGCCACCACTGCCTGGCCCCGATCAGGTTTTATTTATTGACCAATCAGAGCAACTTGACATACATACCATCCCCCAGCACAGCCAAGTGCAGACCATCTCAGACACCTACACTCAGCCTGTGGTCCTGATCATCCTCTATGCGGACCTGCTGGGTAAAGCCACGAGGAACCCAAGAACGGGCTCCCACAGGACATACGGAACATCCCACAGCAGTGGGTATTGATGTTCAGCGAAGTCTGGGAATCCTAATTTTTACTGCACAATGTTGGTGCTTTGTCTGTTCCCTCCTTGGGTCTAGGGAAGCAGAGGCAGGCAGATCTCTGTGAGTTCAAGACCAGCCTGGTCTACAGAGTGAGTTCTAGGACAGGCTCCAAAGCTACACAGAGAAACCCTGTCTCGAAAAACCAAAAAAGAGTTCAAGAAGGGGCTGATGTGGGCCTGTAATCCCAGTGCTGGGGAAGCAGAGGCAGGAGGATTCCTGGGCGTGCTGGCCAGTCAGTCTAGGTTTAGTATCTCAAAAAATAAGATGGAGAGTAATTAAGAGAAGATAGCTGGGGTTGGCCTCTGACCTCCACACACAAGTGCATATGGAGCTGCACACATGTGCATACACACACACACACACACACACACATGAACACACACACCACATACACACACACAAAGAGTAAAAGAAATAGTTAAAAAATTATGAAATCTTGTCGGGGATGTGATGATAAGGGACAGTTAGGGATGTCATGTGCAGGGGTAGCTCAGTAGTCTTTAAGGTCCTGGCACACTGATGAATTCACAAATTATCTCCCACTTCAGAAGACCCTAATTTTTTTGACATTCCAGTTTGTAGCTAAGCACATAGACTGCACCAGCTCTCTTGTCTCATTAATGCATTGCTTCGTTCCTGATTCATCGATTGTAGAATATTCACCAACAGATGCTGCAGTTAACAGCATAACTTCATACCTCGTTAGGGACCAACAATCTCCCTCAGGTAGTAAGGGTTCATTCCTTGGATGAGATTTTTAGATGTATTTCCAAGAAAGGGAAGGGTCTCAAAGGAGTCTAGGATGGAATATGAGGTGGTAATTTTTTTTAAGATTGATTTATTTATTGTGAATACAGTGTTCTGCCTGCATGTATGGCTACAGGCTAGAAGAGGGCACCAAATCTCATTACAGATGGTTGTGAGCCACCATGTGGATGCTGAGAATTGAACCCAGGTCCTCTGGAAGAGCAGACAGTGCTCTTAGCACTGAGCCATCTCTCCAGCCCAAGGTGGTAGTTTTGAATTTGGCTTCCAGCTAGAACTTGAAACTTGAATGTTGGTTTTGTTGCTGGCTTTTGGTTGTTGTTGTTAACCCAATCCTTGGGGTTCAGGGACACACCACCCCAAATGCTCCAAAGCATATTTCCCTGTGAAGTAGTTGACCTCTGACCCCACTCTCTCACTGATCCTCACTACTAGCTGAGGCCTTTCCTTCAGAGTCTCACAGGAAGTCTTTTTTCTTACGTGTTTTTCTGGACCTCAGAAATGACCCCATTGAAGACTGGAGATCGACATTCCGGCAAGTAGCTGAGCGGATGCAGAAGATGCAAGAGAAAAAGGAAGCTTTTGTGCTCAATCCTGCCATTGGGGTAGGGCCCAACTTTCTTTCCTTTATGCACCTCTTCAGGCATGTGGGAATTGCTTGCTACTTACTGGGGACCTTTGATCTTATAGTCCCTGTTCATAAATCCCCAAGGCATTTCACGTCAATGCACATGGTTTCAACGAAGTCCTATTTTCTCTTTACCTCAAAATGCTTTTTAAAAAATCTTTATTTCAACCCTACTTATCAGTAATCAGTAGGTACTTCTAGGGTCTAGAACAGCCTAGAAAAGCTAGAACAGTTTAGAGGGTTTAGAACAGTCTAGAAGAGCTAGAACATTTTAGAGAGTCCAACAGTCTAGAAGAGCTAGAACAGTTTAGAGAGTCTAGAACAGTTTAGAGTCTAGAACAATCTAGAAGAGCTAGGATAATGTAGAGTCTAGAACAGTCGAGAAGAGCCCTTTGCCATCTATGCATAGACAGCAGCCTTCACTAACCAACCACTGTTAAGTCTCATTCAGTCTCTTTTACAGTTTCAAATGTCAAATATGGCTTTAAAAACCTGCATGCAGTTTCATTCTTTTGTTTGTTTTGTTTTGTTTTGTTTTGTTTTTCCAGATGGGATTTCTCTGTGTAGCTCTGGCTGTCCTGGATCTCGCTCTGTAGATCAGGCTGGCCTCAAACTCACAGAGATTCACCTGCCTCTGCCTCCCAGGTGCTGGGATTAAAGGTGTGCACCACCACCGCCCATCGCCTGGCTTTTTTCTTTTTTCTTCTTCTTTTTTAAAATTTGTTTATTTTTACCTCTTTGTGTGCATTGGTATTTTTGCTACGGGTGTTGGGGTCTCCTGGAACTATAGCTACAAACAGTTGTGAGCTGCCATGTGGGTGCTGGGAATTGAACTCGGGTCCCCTGGAAGAGCAGTCAATGCTCTTAACCACTGAGCCTTCTCTCCAGCCCCTGACTTTTTTCTTAACTAAAACTTTTGCTCCCTACCTCCCTTTGTCAGTGGTGGGCACCCCTGAGACCTTCCTCTTGATCTACCACTGAGCTCAGTCCCCAACCCCAGTCTTCTGCTCTTAATCACTGGCCACACCGTTCCCTCTGCTGTGATCTCTGTGATGTGCAGTGTTACAAATCACCCGAGTGCCTGCTCCATGTGTCTGTACAAAGCATGGGGAACTTGGCACTGAAGAATGGCAAACTGCCATAAAACAGGGTGGGGAAGGTTCTCAGAAAGAAGAGTACTCTCTGAAAACGCTGGACCCAGAGACACACTCACTGTGGCTTCCTCCTGAGTCTTGGATCCACCATAGAGACCGCCAGAGGTGGCCCTTCTCTTCTGGTCTCCTCCCGTTAAGCACGCTCCAGCACCGGTTCTCATAAAACAGTCAAGGCCACCAGGAAAAGATGGGCCCGGGGGTCACTGATGAGAGTGCACATCCTGTGGGGACCACCAACCACACTCACGCCCGGGAGTCACCAATCACATTCCATGTCGGTGGTCACAGACACCACTCCGTGCTCAGGGGTCGTGAACTGTTGAACTGGTAGACTCCTGGGTTGTTCTCTTTCTTCCAGTTCCTCTTAGTATCTTTGCCTCCTTAGCCCGAGGGCCTCAGTGGCTCCTCCCGGATGAAAGGTGGGAGCGCCACCAAGATCCTGCTGGAAACTCTACTTCTCGCGGCCCATAAGACTGTGGACCAGGGCGTTGCGGTCTCTCAAAGGTATGGAGGAAACAGACAAGTTGGGGGATCAGATCCATGCAGTGGTGACGTGGGGGAGGAGGTGGGAGGTTCAGAATCCAGAGGCTAGCTTCCAAGATGCATGCAGGCTAGAGGCCGCTCTGCTTTGACATCTTTCCCTTACCAGAGTCTCTGGCCCAGCTTCAGAATGCTCAAGCCCACCCTCTTCTTGGCTTTTGTTTTTCCCACTTCAGCCCTCTTTTTAAATAGGACCCTTTCTGCTCTTATCAAAGGGGCTCTTTCTCCCTCCTTCTCCCCCCCCCCCCCCGCTTCCCTCCATCAGGGACTAGCAAAACTTCTTTGAAAAATGGGAATTGTGTCTTCCCTTAGGTGTGGGTAGGGATACCTAGGTCTTTTTGGGGGGATACCAGGCCCTCTTTGGGAGCTAATGAATTTTCTTCCAGATGCCTTCTGGAAATCCTGAGGACATTTGAGCGGGCTCATCAGGTGACCTACAGTCAGAATTCCAAAATTGCCACCCTGATGAAACAAGTCAGCACCAGGTGTGTGGCTGTGTGTCCGTAGGGGACATCTTGAGGGCAGGGCACGGTCTGCGGGATGGGTTAACAAGAGTGATGGGTCCATGTGCTGGAAGGCCTTGGGTGTTTCCTCTTGGGTTGTTCATGGTGATCATGTGTGTCCTGGCCTCTGACTCACTCTCAGCCTGGAGAAGAAAGGCCGAGTGTACCTAGTTGGCTGGCAGACCCTCGGCATCATTGCCATCATGGATGGAGTGGAGTGCATCCACACCTTTGGTGCTGGTAGGCCCTAGTCCTGATGCTCTTTCCAAGTATCCCAGCCAATTGGTCCCCTATCAAAGCGTTTTCCTGCAGACCCCGAGGTTCTCCAGTGCCCTCCATAAAGAGGCATGTCAATCAAATGCTTTTTCCATTTGAAGCACCAAATTCCACCTCGCCCTTGACCTCTCGGCTCGCCCCTCAGTGCTTGGACTATAGCTTCCCCCCCAGATTACGGCTCACCCCATGTCCCACTTTCCAACCCCATGACAGCCCCTACAGCAGAGCCTCAGTCCTATCTTCTAAAGCCCGCCATTCTTTTCTCTCTGATCTTAAACGTCCCAGATTTCCAAGACGTCCGTGGCTTTCTCATTGGTGATCACAATGGCATGTTTAACCAGAAGGCAGAGCTCACCAACCAGGTTGGAAGAGGACAGGCCTTGGGAAGTTTTGGGACTCACTGGTGTTCAGAGGCTAGTGGGGGAGTGGAGCCTGGGGGTGAGGGAGGATGAGGGGATAAACAGTCAATGTAGGTCAGAGGCCACTGAACCTCAAAGCAGTGCGTACGGAAGGCTCTGGATTGACCCTCCAACACTTGGCTTTCGTTCACCTTTGGTAAAATGCTAACATTTTGAACACTGATTTTTTTTCCAAGTGAAGTCAGAAGGGCTGTATTAGATGTCCCCTAAGGTCCCCCTCAGTCAAGTCTGTGCTCTTGAGTGTCCTGCTGGGAGGAACTCGCCTATCTTCTTCTGTCCCAGGGTCCCCAGTTCACCTTCTCCCAGGATGACTTCCTGACTTCCATCTTGCCATCCCTCGTGGAAATTGACACTGTGGTCTTCATTTTCACCCTGGATGGTGAGAGGGAAGATGGGAATCATGGGGTTGGAAGCAGCGGGGTTTAGAGGAGCTGCCGTTTTGAGTCTCAGGGTGCCTCATCAGAGGAGATCGTCTCAAAACACCGTGACCAAAAGCAGCTTGGGTAGGGAAGGGTTTTTTCCTTTTTCTTTTTTTAACCTTACAGTTTATAAGTCTATCACCGAGGGACTTCAGGGCGGGAACCAGAGCAGAAGCCATGGACGAACGCTACTTTCTGTCTTGCTCCTCATAACTTGCCCAGTCTGCTTTCTTATGGCACTCAGGACCACCAGCCTAGGGTTAGCACCGTCCATAGGGAGCTGGGCCCATCAATAATCAAGAAAATGGGCCACAGACTTTCCCACAGGGCAATCTGGTGGGAACATTTTCTCAACAGAAGTTCCCTTTTCCCACATGATTCTGGCTTGGGTCAGGTTGACACAAAACTACCCAACACATAGGGACAGAGTGAGCGTCCCGGCAGGTCCCCAGGGTGGCAGGAAGAACAGCTTCCTAGCCCGGCCTTTTAACTCAGGTGCCTCCTGTCCCATGCAGATAACCTCACAGAGGTCCAGGCGTTGGTGGAGCAGGTGAGAGAGAAGACCACGAACATCCAGGCCCTGGTGCACAGCACTGTGGGGCAGTCCTGGCCAGTGAGTGTCCAGCAATGGGGAAAAGATCTGGGAGTGGTCCAGCCAGGCCTTCTGGAGCACACCACCCGTTTATCTCTTCCTCCTCAGGCCCCTCTAAAGAGGCTCTTTCCCTCCATCATCAGCATCACGTGGCCGCTTCTTTTCTTTGATTATGAAGGGACCTACATCCAGGTAGGTGGGGATGAGACCGCAATGCCAGCAGGAGCGGGGTCCAGAAAACCCCCAAGGCTAGATGGCAAAGAGGCCCCATACCTGTTTGTCTTCTTTCCTCCCCAAGCCGGGCAAATTCTCAAATGATCAGGTCTCTAAACAGAGTTGCCAAGGCAACAGGGTTCGGTCCTTTCTAGGAGTGTACAGAAAGGGCCAGACAGGCCACCATTCACCACAGGCACATTTGTTCTCTGGGACAGGTTAATTGTTGATGTTGAGGTCATTACCACCACCAGAAAAGCGTTTCTTTTGCACGGCACACTATGTGGGACATAACGCAAATGTGACCCCGATGGAGTCCTTGTGCAGTGGAAATGACAATTCAGGAGACACCCAGAGAGGAATCGTGGGAATACTGAGCAGTTTGGCTTGGAGCGGACACCGGGAAATCTGGGTGTCAATCCAGCTCTGCTGTGTGTCCCAAGAAAGAAAACTTGTATCTCTGGGCCTGACTTTTCTTACAGTCAATCTGCCTACCCTTCATGGGACAGAACCAGGGTCCAGAAGAAGTGCTGGGTTATGATCTTTCATCATTATTCAAACTACTTCCAGACTTGACGGGACAGAGCCAGCACACAGCCTCACTGAACCCAGAGTTCTTACATAACTGTCTCTCCTTAGTGGGAAATCCACTCCCCTTAGTCTTTTGTTCTAAATGGTGTTCCTGTGTCGTATCCCTTCTTCTTGGCATGCTTCCCATGTTCACATTCTCCTCCAACATTGCCTGTTTTTGAAGACGTCTTCTCTGAATAACTGTACATTCTTATATTCTTCTTCACACTTACACAATCATGATGCTTAATACAAATACAAATTATAGCCTAATGAATATTCATATATATTATCTCAGTTCTTACAGCAATCTCCTAAGGCATGTGTGTTCAGTTTCGCCATCTCTCCAGCCCCTTTTCTTCTTCTTCTTCTTCTTCTTCTTCTTCTTCTTCTTCTTCTTCTTCTTCTTCTTCTTCTTCTTCTTCTTCTTCTCTTCCTCCTCCTCCTCCTCTTTTGGTTTTTGGTTTTTGATTTTTTTTTTTTTTTTTTGGTTTTTTCGAGACAGGGTTTCTCTGTGTAGCTTTGCGCCTTTCCTGGAGCTCACTTGGTAGCCCAGGCTGGCCTCGAACTCACATAGATCCGCCTGCCTCTGCCTCCCAAGTGCTGGGATTAAAGGCGTGCGCCACCACGCCCGGCGGACGGTTTTTGTTTTTTGAGACAGGGTTTCTCTGTGTAGCCCTAGCTGTCCAGGAACTCTGTAGTCCAGCTCTGTAGACCAGGCTGGCCTTGAACTCACAGAGATCTGCCTGCTTCCGCTACTTAAGTGCTAGGATTAAAGGTGTGCACCACTACCCCCTGGCTATTTCTGCTCCTAATGTAGTGACATTTTATTTAAAGTTTGTCTTATTCAGATCTATTAGTTTTGTTTTTTTTCCTTGTGGTTTCCAATCTTTCACTTGGTGCTGGCTTCTTCTCTTTATATGGAATTGTCTGAAGAAAAGGTTTCCATTGGGACTTTATTGTTCTTTGCTTGTGGTTGCTATGATAAAACACTGACTGAAGGCAACTTGGGAAGGTTAAGACTTTCATCTTATATGGCACAGTCTATCATTGCGGGGAGTCAGGGCAGGAGCTCAGACAGGAAGCAGGAGCAGAGGCGGGGCCATGGGGGAAAACTGCGTCCTGGCTTGCTCAGTTTTCTTTCTTCTTAAATTTTCTATTACATTTTACTATTTGTGTGTGTGTGTGTGTGTGTGTGTGTGTGTGTGTGTGTGTGTGTGTGAGAGAGAGAGAGAGAGAGAGAGAGAGAGAGAGAGAAGGAACTGACTCCCTTCTTCTACCTTGTGGATCCAGGGGATGGAACTTAGGTTGTCAGCAGGCACCTCTACCCACTGGGCAACCCCACCAGCCCTCAGCCTGCTTTCCCATACAACCCACAACCACTTGCCCAGGGGTGGCACCACTCACCAGAGTGGGCTGGGCCCTCCCCCATCAGTCATCAACCAGGAAAATGCCATATAGACATGCCCACGGGCCAGTCTGATGGCGGCAGTTCCTCATTTGAGGTCTCATCTTCCTGGGTGACTCTAGTGTGTGTCAAATTGACAAAACCCAGCACTTGCTGACCTTTGGTTGTAGGAATATTTTTGATAGTGTAATGGTCTTCACTTTTTTTTTTTAAGATTTATTTATTATGTATACAGTATTCTGTCTGCATGTATGTTTGCAGGTCAGAAGAGTGCACCAGATCTCATTACAGATGGTTGTGAGCCACCATGTGGTTGCTGGGAATTGAACTCAGGACCTCCGGAAGAAAAATCAGTGTTCTTAACCACTGAGCCATCTCTCCAGCCCGGTCTTCACTTTTTAAAAAATAATTTATTTTTATTTTATGTGCATTGGTGTTTTGCCTGAATGTATGTCTGTGTGAGATCTTGGAGTTACAGAGAGTTGTTAGCTGCCATGTGGGTACTGGGAGTTGAACCTGGGTCCCCTGGAAGAGCAGTCAGTGCTCTTAACTGATGAGCCATCTCTCCAGCCCGCCCCCTTTTTTTTTTGTCGAGACAGGGTTTCTCTGTGTAGTTTTGTTGCCTGTCCTGGATCTCACTCTATAGACCAGGCTGGCCTCGAACTACAGAGATCTGCCTGCCTCTGCCTCCCAAGTGCTGGCATCAAAGGTGTGCGCCACCTGGCTGGTCTTCATTTTTAATTTGAAACATTTTGCTCTACTCACCAACACTTCGCCACATCTACTTCATCCATTTCTTTTCCCTAGCTCATCTGAAAGATAAGCGAAGCCATCTTATACTTCACAGTGTGCCAGGCAGAGTGGCACACACCTGTAACCCTAGCGTTTGGGGGGCAAAAGCAGAATCAGGAAGAGTTCAAGGCCATCCCCAGCTACATAAGAGGTTTGAGGTCACCCTGAGTTACACCCTGTCCCCCCCAAAAAAACAAACCAAAACAAAACAAAACAAAAAACCCAAAACTTCACATCAATCACTTCAGAATACATCTATTCCGGGCAAGGACATTTGCTCCTCTAAGTATGATATAATTACCTACTCTGGGAATGACAGTTAATCTGATACCATTACCTAAATTCAGATTTCCTGAGATATCCCTGGGAAGTTGTTATTCTCCAGATCTGGAATCCGATCAAGGATAATCTACTGACTTTAATCAGTAGGTCTCTCTGCCTTCCCTTAGCAGTCTTTAGTCTTTTGTTTTGTTTTTTTTTCTTTCTTGTCTCTCATTGACGTTGCTATTTTTAGAAGTCTAGGCAAATCTGTTTCCAGAATGTACCTCACATTTCCATGATGTACAAACAACTTCTGTATTGTTTCTTCATCACATTCAGGTTTATGTTTTGTTTTTGTTTTTGTTTTTTCTTTTTCTCTTGGAGGAGACTAGAATGTCACATCAGGAGCTGGCATCTGTCTCTTCCTTGGCGAGGCTGTGGTGACTTATTCAGTGGCGGCGATGGCTGCTCTGTTGCTTTGCATCCTGTCACCCAGCTGTCCTTACCCACTGCGCTCGCATCTGCTGCTGATTTCTCCTTGACTCAGTTATTCCCGTGGTGACTCTCAACTGGTGATTTTCTATTTCTAGCTCTTCCTCTTATCTATATTCATTAATTGGCTTCCTTCTCCAAGGAACTTCCTGTTCATGCCCCACCCCATCTGTAATTGTTTAATGTCATTATGGACTCATGAATTTTCTGCTGTTGTTAAATGTTTAGATTTTTTTAAAGACAGGCTTTCAATGTAGCCAAAGCTAGACTAGAACTCATTATATATCCTAGACTGGTCTTGAACTCATGACCCTCCTCCCTCAACCTCCTGACTACTGGGATGATAGACATCCACCACCATGCATGACTTGGATGTATTTTAATATATTCTATTTTCTTTTTTTTTTCATACGTATGTGTCTGTGCCTGCTTGTCTGTATGTACGCCATGTGTGTGCAATGCCATGGGACAGAAGAGGGCATCAGATCTCCTGGAACCGAAGTTACAGGAGACCGTGAACTTCTCAGTGTGGGTGCTGGGAATAGAGCTCAATCCAAAGCAAGAGTAACAAGTGCTCTTCATATGGGTCATCTCCACAGCCCCTTAGCACTCTGCCTCTCTGTCTCTGTGTGTGTGTGTCTCTCTCAGTCTCTCTGTCTCTGTCTCTCTCTGTGTATGTGTATCTCTCTCAGTCTCTGTCTCTCTCATTTTCTGAGACAGGGTCTCTCTGTGTAACAGCCTCGGCTGTCCTGGAACTCACTTTGTAGACCAGGCTGGCTTCGAACTCACAGAACTCTGCCTGCCTCTGCCTCCTGAGCACTGGGATTAAAGGTGTGCACCATGCCTGGCTTCCCTTACTATATTCTCTTAATACTTGTTTTTCATTTTAATCCTCAGAATGAAAGTTTGTTCAAGATGGCTTCCTCAGGCCTATTCATAGCCATATTTAAACATACTTTGCATGTTTCTTTTTGAAAAAACAAAATGGAAAACAAACCAAAATTAAAAAAAAAAAAACACACACCCTTATTTCTGGGCAAAGGGTGACATACATTTTACATGTCATGTGCTTTGCTTAACTTTTCTGAATGTTACTCAGCGGCAGTGTACAGATCTCTTCTTCACTTATAGCTGAGTATGTACACGTATGATAATTGACCTGACCGATCCCTTATTTGGGGCATCAGCTTGTTTTCAACATTTTGCTATTGCCAATAACGAAGCAATGATTGTGCACGCATCTAAGCGTGTCTTTGAGATAAATGCCTAGAAACGTCAGATATTTGTCAAAGGTTACATACAAATAGAATTTTGTTGGAGGTCGTGAGCTTTTATTCCATTGCCTTTCTACCGCTCGCTTTTAGCAGCTGGAGTTTATATTAATGCTGGCTCCATACAGCCTCCCAGAGAGTTCTGTCTGGCTTCATTCAATTTCTGTGTAATTTTCATTTTTTACGTATTATTTATTGACATTTTAAAGTAGTGGGATGGTACCCAGGGCCTCACACATGCTAGGCCAGTGCTCTGCAACGGAGCCACACCCCTGCCCGTATCTCTAGGACGTCAGAGGTGGAGCATCTTCCCTCTGCTCCCCTTTATTCTCCTCCACCCGCTCCCCGCTCTCTTTTGCTCTCTTACCCCGTTTTTCAGTTGTCCTGTGTAACTGAACTCAGGGGGTCCTGAGACCCCCTTATGTAAATCATCTTGCCTCAAGTCCATGATAATCCCTCCCTGCCTGCTTCCAGCGTGCTGGGATTACAGAGGTCCACCACTGGGACCAGCCTTTGCTTCTTTTTTTCTAACAGGCTTTTAAAACTTTTCTGACTCCCTTGGCCTTGAGTTCTTTATAAAGCCATTAGTGTTCTATTTCTGATACATGTTGTAAATATTTTCTCTTGGCTGTAGTCTGCAAAGAGTCTGCTTCAGTTTTTCCAAGGTTGAATTTGTCAATCTCACTATTACCATGTGGGGCTTGGAGCCCAGGAAGCTCCTCCCACACCCGGGCTGGTATGGTACCTCTGTGTTTCTTCTTGCAGTTCTTAGGACTTTTGTTTATTCTTGTGGAAGCAGTAAGGCATGAACTCATTTATATCTTTCCAAGCAATTACCTAATTGTCTTAGTTACTTTTCTGTTGCTGTGACTAAACACCATGACCAAGGCGACTTATAAGAGAAAGCATTTAATTGGAGGCCCCGCTTCCAGTTTCAGAGGGTGAGTCCGTGGCCATCAGAACAGGGAGCAGGGCAGCAGGCAGGCGGGCATGGCGCTGGAGCAGTGGCTGAGAGCTTACATCTTGAGACACCAACCAGGAAACACAGAGTGTTAACTGGGAATGTCGTGGGCTTTTGAAACCTCAAAGTAACTGTGGGAGAAGCATTCAAATATGAGCCTATTGGGGTCCTTCTCGTCCAAACTACCACACCAACTGTCTCAGTTTAATTGTTAAGTCCAGCTGCTCTTGAGTGATGCAGGATGTTCCATGTGCCCTGGTCCAATAACAATACAGTGAGTTTGCATGCATTTTTGCAATGTTAGAAGCATTCTGGATTTTCTAGTTGTTCCACTGGCCCATCTGATGATGCACTGGTACCATGAGCTTAATGATAGAGGATTTGTGGCATGTTTAATATGTGTAAGTATTATCCCTCCCTTATTAAATATTAAGGACTTTCCTAGCTATAATTGCAGGTTTATTTTTTCCATTTGAGCTTTAAAGTCAATCATGTAAATTTTAAAACAACTTTGTTAGTGATACTTAATGGCATACATGGCTAATAATATAACTCAGATTTAACTGGCTTCTTTCCCACAGGCAGTGTCCTAAATGGTATATAGCATGGTATAAAACACCACGACCAAAAGTAACATGGGAAGAGAAGGCTTTATCCTATCTCGTAACTCTCAGGTCAAACACCGCCATCGCTGAGGGACATCAGGGCAAAGCTAAAGCAGAAACAGAAGCCACAGAGGCGCTGCTCACTGGCCTGCTCTCATGGCCTGCTCAGCTTGCTCGCTGCTCACTGGCCTGCTCACTGGCCTGCTCAGCTTGCTCGCTGCACACTGGCCTGCTCACTGGCCTGCTCAGCTTGCTCGCTGCTCACTGGCCTGCTCACTGGCCTGCTCAGCTTGCTCGCTGCACACTGGCCTGCTCTCATGGCCTGCTCAGCTTGCTTGCTGATCACTGGCCTGCTCACTGGCCTGCTCAGCTTGCTTGCTGATCACTGGCCTGCTCAGCTTGCTTTCAACCCCCATCATTCACGCAATAACGACAAACAGGACATCTTTAAAAAGTGAACACAAAAGTTTCTAGTACACGCTCTTCCAAGGGTTTGTGTGACAGTCTCATACGGCCACAAGGACAGAGACCCTGGAGCAGAATTAGACACTGCCTTAGTGAGACTATGGCTAAGTCCCAGTACTTAGCTCCTCCTACATTTATGGCATCTATGGATTTAGGGATCCTTCAAGGGTCAAATAAAGAATCTGGAGGCTGGAGAGATACCCTAGCAGTTCAGAGTGAAGGGACACCAGCCTACTCGAGCATTTGGCTCCAGCAGGCCTTGCCCTTCTCCCCCATTCCCTCTGCCTTGCTAAAAACTGTTAGATTACAGTCCTAAAGCAAAACCAGGAAGGCCTTTTCTTTATTTGGACATTTTCCTATGCCAGACTCCCTGAGGATGAGTACCAAAGTCCAGTGATCAAAAGCTCTCTTGGGTTCACCTAATTAACATGCCCAATCAAAATATCCCACTACCTCCTAGCCCATTCTAACACAGACCTCCCCTTTTCCTCCTATTTATTTATTTATTTATTTATTTATTTATTTATTTATTTATTTATTATGTATACAGTGTTTTGTCTGCATATACACCTGCAGGCCAGAAGAGGGCACCAGATCTCATTACAGATGGTTGTGAGCCACCATGTGGTTGCTGGGAATTGAACTCAGGACCTCTGGAAGAGCAGCCAGTGCTCTTAACCTCTGAGCCATCTCTCCAGACCCCCTTTTCCTCTTCTTAAAAAGGACACCTGCAAGGTCATTTGCTGCTGGTTTCTGTCTGAGTCAGAAAGCAGCCACTTTACCAACCCCCCACCACACTTAATAAAGAATCTCTCAGGTTGGGCGGTGGTGGTGCACGCCTTTGATCCCAGCACTCGGGAAGCAGAGGCAGGCGGATCTCTGTGAGTTCGAGGCCAGCCTGGTGTACAGAGCAAGACCCAGAACAGGCACCAAAGCTACACAGAGAAACTCTGTCTCAACCTCCCCCCCCCCAAAAAAAAAGAATCTCTCTGTGAAAAAAGATGTTTGGGTGTGGTTTGTGCCTAATGGGGGTTCTGGAGGAAGCCCCGCTGTTGGATCTCTTTCAAAGAGCACCGGCTGCTCTTCCAGAGGACCCAGGTTCAATTCGCAGCACCCACACAG
This sequence comes from Peromyscus leucopus, assembly GCF_004664715.2. Classification (NCBI taxonomy): domain Eukaryota; kingdom Metazoa; phylum Chordata; class Mammalia; order Rodentia; family Cricetidae; genus Peromyscus; species Peromyscus leucopus. The sequence goes on from NC_051081.1 coordinate 36,236,898, forward strand.
CAGCTAATAATGGTCAGTAACTCCAGTTCCAGATGCCCCCTGCTGGCCTCCTAGTTCACTGAACACATGTGGTACACAGACACACATGCCAGCAAAACACCCATACATGTTAACAAATACATGTAAATAAATCCTTCTAAAAATAAAGTGGAATGTTACACATGAAAATTGAGAGAAGAAAGGCCAAATTCACAACTGCCTTATTAAAAGCAAACTTTAATAAATATCGACAAGAAAGATGGACACTGGCCAGGTCCATACCCGGGATTCCCAGAGTATGGTGCCTTCATCCAATCAGGGGCAAGCATACATCCTGAGTACGTCCTGCCCATGTACCTCCTGCCTACCTTGTGATCAAGCACATCTTGTGTAGTTGGGGCAACCAATTTTGTTTACTGGAAACACTTGGCTTGTTATCAGACGTGAACAACAGCCCCCAGCATTCCAGGAAGTTATCTGTCCTGGGGCAAGTGGAGCTGACAGGTTGACTTTAGTCCTCAAGATCCTAGAATAAAAAGGAAAGAAGATTGTTAGAGCTTGTTCTCGTCAAACAAAGGATCTGCGTCTCGGTGTCTGGTCTCTTAGCATGGGTTTTCTGTGTTATCCTATGGCTCTCTCACCCTGCTGCTCTCCCAGCCTCTTAACTTCCAGCGTTCCCATGTGCTTGCATTTTAGAAGTTCCAGCGTGAGCTCAGCACCAAGTGGGTGTTGAATACAGTGAGTACCGGGGCTCACGTGTTGCTGGGGAAGATCCTACAGAACCACATGCTGGACCTCCGCATCGCCAATTCCAAGCTCTTTTGGAGGGCGCTGGCCATGTTGCAGGTGGGAGCTTAATGCGAGGGCCCCCAACCTTGATTGCCACATAAGGTGTTTTTTTTTTTGTTGTTGTTGTTTGTTTGTTTGCAAGGTTGGAGAGGGGTATAGGGTTAAGAGCTAGTTTTTCCACAGGTGTATCTTTCTCGGGCATATCCTCCTGTCTGTATCGCATGCGCACAAAGGTACATAAGAGTGAAACCTGTAACTACCAGGCGACATTCTTTAAGTTTCAAGGATGCAATAGAAACCCAACTCTACCCAAGCAGCGGTGGCACACGCCTTTAATCCCAGCACTCGGGAGGCAGAGGCGGGCGGATCTCTGTGAGTTCGAGGCCAGCCTGGGCTACACGGCGAGTTCCAGGACAACCAGGGCTACACAGAGAAACCCTGTCTCAGAAAAGAACTAACAAACAAACTCGTGTTGCTCTAAGCCAAAGCCAGTGAGTTTCCGTGGAACTGAACAGTTCCAGGACAGATGAATGCTCTTGTGACCGGACCTAGAAACTTCGGTCTCTAGCTCTGTTTCTCCTCTGAGTTGTTCTCAATCTCGGGTCCATTCTCTTCCTTAGGGGCCACAATTAGTGCTAGTCTAACATCCTGACAATCATTGGGAAGGAGTCTTTCTGTTCCTTGCGACTCCAACCAGTGCCTGGTGGAGGGCCCTTATTGGCTTGTCTTGGGTCATGTGCACAACTTTGAACCAATCGCTGTCCTCCAGCGAGAAATGGCTCCCTGCTCATCTGCTCTGTGTACTTCCCAGACGCAGGTGGGGCGGGATGGGAGATGAGCTTGATTGCGGCCTCAGAATGGGGACCAACAGTTATCCAGGAAAAGAAAGGGGCCAATGCCAGAAAGGAGAGCCAATAGATGCTGACCGGAGAACATGATGGGTGGCCTGGAAGGTTGCTACCCTTGGATCGCAGCTGTAAATCTCACCAATTTCCCACTCCTCATGGGCCAGCCATGGTCCACCACCAACTCCTTTAACTCAGTTTTTCGTTATACCTCGTGATTATGGGATTGTCAGAGGGGACAAATTCTCCGGCGTCTTCTGCCAATCCTCAGGAGCCCAACACCCCTACCCTCACCCTCCCACCCTACCCACCTTCTCAAATCCCTTCCTTCTCCTGTGACACTGTTCTCAATTCTCCTTGGCATCTGCCCGGACACGGACCTTACTTCTTCTGCAGCGGTTCTCTGGACAGTCCAAGGCTTGCTGCATCGAGAGCCTCCTCCAAGCAATCCATTTTCCCCAACCACTGTCAGATGATGTCCGGGCTGCTCCCATCTCCAGCCATGTCCAGGTTGCCCACGAGAAGGAAAAGGTATCCTTCCCCCTTGCCGGCCATTCAACCAAAACTTTCTGAGGATCTTAAACATCTATGGAACTTGGTGTGACACTGGATTTACACAGCTCAGAGATCTGTGCCACATAGAGCTCCCATTTGGAGGGTAGGTGGATGGGGGTAGGGGTGGGGTGGGAGGAGTGACTGTGACAGAAACTACAGAGGCAAAAAAAGATACCAACAAAGGGGCTTCTGTTTTGGAGGGGCATCAAGAAGGACTGAGAGGCTTTTGCACAGGACTTCTTTCTAGTCTTGGTAACAGCTTCCTATTCCTGCACCCACCTTACCTCCTGTGCCCAATTCTCTGCCTCTCCCAGGGTCTTTCTCACATAACCTTTTCTCCAGCTCGCCCTGCCCCTTCCCACAGGTGATCCCTACAGCCTTGCTGAGTCTGCTCCTCCGGTGCTCCATCGCCGAGGCTAAGGCACGCCTGGCTGCAGCTCCTTCCGTCTGCGAGGCTGTCAGGAGCGCCCTCTCTGGGCCGGGTCGGAAACGCACCACCCGAGCCCTTGGAGACCCGACATCCTGTAGTGCACTGAATTGATGATTCTGGGACCTCGAAGGGGCAGAGCCGTGGTCCACTCCCACGAGGACTTGTGCCAACAATACGCGTGGTGGTGGGACAAATCCAGTTTCGGGAAGTGGGGTGGGGGGAGCACTAACAACCCAGGATCGGGGAAGAGTCCCGCTCTCAGCCGGATCATTTCCACTTTTACTGGCATCTTCTGATCTCAGAAATAAAACTAAATGTCTTGCTTTGGAAACTAACCTTGCAAAAAGTCAGTTATCACAAACAAGGAAAATGGGGGCACCAGGTAATTTCGGGCAAGAGAGAAGGTACTATTCACTAGAGAAAGACAATCCCAATGAGACAAATTCCTTCTGACTAGAATGAATGACACATCTACTTAGAGACCAGTGAGCAGAGGGCTTTGACTGCACCCTCTCCCTGTGTTTGAAGAAAGAGCAAAGGAACTCTGGATGTGCTGGGGACCCTTTGGTGGTGGGATCCAAAGAACACTAGAAACTTGTCTGCACAGCTTTAGACTTCATCTACCATGGGTTTTGATAAATAAAGGCACCTGGATTCATCCCAGGTGCAGTCAGTCTTTAGTACCTGCAGCCAAGACTCTTACGGTAGAGATCTGGCTCCCCCTTGTGGCAGAGAAACAGCCGATTATGAGATACCCAGGACCTCCCTATGGAGAGAGTTCATTGCTAGAATTATTTTGAGATATTAGAGGGGAAGTCAAGAATCAAGGAAAGTTTTGGAACAAATGAGGTTAAAATGAGGCAAATAAAACCTGAGAATGTTTTGAAGGCTTACAGTGGTTCTGTGGAGTGAACAACAGGGAGTTAGGTCCTTGTTAGGGGATTCTGGGCTCTAGGCAGAGCTAAAATAGTTCAGAAATTCCTTAGAATTGGGTAAAGCACGGCAGTACATGACTGTAATCCCTTCATTTTCGAGGATGCAGTAGGAGATTGTGAATTGGAGGCTACATGTCAAGAACTCTCTCTCTTCCAAAGAATTATCCAGAGACATATGGTCTACAACCAGCCTCCACACAGCTAGCACTCTGGAGAAATCAGACATCCGAGGAGATGAAAACAACTAGAACAGGCAGCCATGATGCTTAAATGTTGATGGGGGTGGGTGGTGGGTGGGTGGGGCTGACCATTGGGTTGAAGAAGATAAAGGCACGTGATCTCTTGGGTACCCATTTGCTGCATCAAAACCAGGAGGATTTAGGGTAGGCGACAGTTGGATACTGAACACACTGGAAGTCTAATATATTGAAAATGGAACTCATGACCATTCTTCCGGTCAGCTAGTTGTTATTTTCACAACTTAGGTGGAACTGGGTTTAGACAGGCTAGCATGGGTCTTGAATCTGTTAAAGAGCTGGGTCCTCTGCAAGGACAAGAGCTCCTAACCACGGAGCCTGTAAGAGCTGGACAGTGGTGGCACACGCCTTTAATCCCAGCACTTGAGAGGCAGAGTCAGGCAGATCTCAGTGAGTTCGAGGCCAGCCTGGTCTACAGAGAGAGTTACAGAACAGCCAGAGATGTTACACAGAGAAACCCTGCCTCAAACAACAACAACAACAATCAAAGCAAAAAGAGTAGGGTTTGGGAGATGGCTCAGTGGTTAAGATCACTGGCTGCTCTTGCAGAGGACCTGGGCTGAGTACCAGCACCCACATGGTGGCTCACAACTGCCTGTAACTCCAGTTCCAGGGGATCTGATGCCCTCTTCTGACTCTCTTGGGCACACATGTGGTACACAGACATTCATGCAGACAAAATATCTATACACATAAAATAAATTTTAAAAAAAGATGCTAAGGATATGGGAGAAAGGGTAAATGGGGTTTAGTTACTACTATTACAGCTTTTATGAGCACTATGAAATAAAAAGTCTATTAAAAAATAGAATTCCTGCCAGGCAGTGGTGGTGCATGCTTTTAATTCCAGCACTTGGGATGCAGAGGCAGGTGGATCACTGAGTTCAAAGTCAGCCTGGTCTACAGAGTGAGTTCCAGGATGGCCAGGGCTATGTAGAAAAACTTTGTTTTGAAAAAATGAAACAAAAGCAGAATTCCCAATTATAATAGCATGTCATATGTGGGAAGGCTAAATGAATTTAAATATTCTAAAGGCCCTGGATTATCCGTAAGAGGATAAGTGTTCGATTGACCTAACACTCTGAGCAGTGTGTTTAGTGCATTCTAGAAGACACCCAGGGCTGGTGAGATGGCTCAGCAGGTAAAGGCGCTCGCTGCCAAGCCAGTGACCTGAGTTTGAATCCCAGGAGAGAGCACAGGCATGGAGAGCTGGATCCGTGGTCAAGAGCTCTTGCTGTTCTTGCAGAGGACCCAGGTTCAGTTCCCAGCACCCACACGGCAGCTCACCATCTCTAACTCCAGTTCCAGGGATCCGATGCCCTGTGCTGACCTCCGTTGGCACCAGGCAGGCGTGTGGTACACACACATACAGGCAGACAAAACACTTGTACACATAGAAAGAGCTAAATCTAAAAATATACTAAAGAGAGCTGACTATCAAGTTGTCCTTGACTTCCATGTAGGCCACAGTGCAAGTACACACACACACACACACACACACACACACACACACACACACACACACAAATACACACATCACATCACATCACATCACATCACAAAGATACATACAAGAAACAGACAAACAAGGCTAGAGAGATGGCTCATAGGTTAAGAGCACTGGCTGTTCTTCCAGAGGTCCGGAGTTCAATCCACATGGTGGCTCACAACCATCTATAATGGAATCTGATGCCGTCTTCTAGCCTGCAGGCATACATGCAGGCAGAACACTGTACATAACAAACAATAAACAAATATAATTTGTAGAAAGGCATTTAGCAGGTGTAGCTTAATAGTAGGATGCTTGGCCAGCATGTGTGAGGCCCTGGGCTTGACACTCTCAGCACTGGGGGAAAGATATAAAGACATATATATGGTTTACTATGCTGCCATCTCTTCCTTCAGCAGGGCCACTTCATTGTGACACAGTGACATGAAAGCAACCATAGACACTAGGCAAGTGGACCGAATGGACATACGGAGACTGTATTTATATCACTTGTACAGAATGCCTTGTTTTTGCGCACATGCGGACTGTTTTAATCGATTTTTCTAGGTAATGCTATGGATTAAACTCAACTGCATGCATGCTAGGGACCTGCACTACCAATGAGCTGTAGGCATCCCTAGCATGGTGGTTAAATATTTAAGACACAAAGAATATCTTTTCTGGACATACCAGGCCACTTGATCAAGAAAAGAACTTTATTTTGGCTCTGAGTTGAAGCAGTGTTGACAGGTCACATCTGGTGACAGACCTTTTGCTGGTAGAGTCCAGATGTGGAACAGGGAGGATGTCACATGGCAAGAGACAGGGAGTTTATGTGTATGGATTTCCATTTTTACCTCTTCCCGCTTCTGAGGCTACCAGTCTTCAACCACGGGCTCCTCTTGCATAATTTTCTGCCTGTGCGCCCCTGAAAGGCCCCACTTTTAAACACCATAGTTGGAGTCGGGCTAGTGGTGCTCACGTGCTCTCCCAGCATTTGGTTGGTGGAGGCAGTAGGATTCAGAAGATCAAGACCAGCTTTGGCTACATAGCAAATTTAAGGCCAGACTAGACTAGGGCTACATGAGACCTGCCTCGAAAATATGAAATAAATAAAATGATAAACATTTTAATTAATTAAATTCCGACTCTCCTGATGCTTCACCATGGGATGAAATTTCACCCCACGAACCTTTAAGGGACACACTGACATCATATTTAAATGACAGGGCCTATAAAGGTCCTTGTCAGGGCTGGAGGCAGCACATTGGTGAGGTACTGAGTTCAGTACCCAGCACCCATATTGTGTGGTTCACAAACATCTGTTAACGGCAGATCCCCTCTAGCACCTCACTGTGGAACCTGCACTCATACACACATTCACATCATTTAAAATAGTAATAAAAACAAATCTTGAAAGGTTCGTGTTAAAGTGCACATAAATGTTTTAGGAAACCGAAGGGATATCTCGTCCCCAATTCTTCACCAGGACTCCAGGCTGGTCTACAGCTAGCACCTGCCACATAGTATGTGCTCAATGTACAAGCCAGAGCTCTTTATAATTAAAATCCTTGTAGAAATTGCATAGTGCTTCATGAAGCACACACACTATATTTATTTAACTATTTCTTTTTTATTTTTATTTTATTTTATTTTACAATTCCATTCAGTTCTACATATCAGCCACGGGTTCCCCTATTCTCCCCCCTCCCACACCCTTCCCTTACCCCCAGTCCACCCCCCATTCCCACCACCTCCAGATCAAGGCCACCCTCGAGGACTGAGATCAACCTGGTAGATTCAGTCCAGGCAGGTCCAGTCCCTTCCTCCCAGACTGAGCCAAGTGTCCCTGCATAAGCTCCAGGTTTCAAACAGCTAACTCATGCAATGAGCACAGGACTTGGTCCCACTGCCTAGTTGCCTCCCAAACAGATCAAGCCAATCAACTGTCTCACCTATTCAAGGGCCTGATCCAGCTGGGGGCCCCTCAGCCTTTGGTTCATAGTTCATGTGTTTCCATTCATTTGGCTATTTTATTTTCAATAATTGAGTAAAACTGAAATTTATTATAAGCCACAGTCGTCCTAGGGACCTCCATGCTATATATATAGCCTCCATGGTTCTATGGGTTGTGGTCTGATCTTTATTTTATATCTAGAATCCACTTATGAGTGAGTACATACCATGACTGTCTTTCTGGGTTTGGGTTACCTCACTCAGGATGATTTTTTCTAGTTCCATCCATTTGCCTGCAAATTTCATGCTTTCATTGTTTTTCTCTGCCGAGTAGTACTCCATTGTATATATGTACCACATTTTTTCCATCCATTCTTCTGTTGATGGGCATCTAGGTTGTTTCCAGGTTCTGGCTATTACAAATAGTGCTGCTATGAACATAGCTGAGCATGTATCTTTATGGTATGAATCAGCATTCCTTGGGTATATGCCCAAGAGTGGGATGGCTGGGTCTTGAGGTAGTTCGATTCCTAATTTTCTGAGAAACTGCCATACTGATTTCCACAGTGGTTGTACAAGTTTACATTCCCACCAACAGTCGAGGAGTATTCCCTTTGCTCCACATCCTCTCCAACATTGACTGTCATTGGTGTTTTTGATTGTAGCCATTCTGACAGGTGTAAGGTGGTATCTCAGAGTCATTTTGATTTGCATTTCTCTGATGATTAAGGATGTTGAGCATTTCTTTAAATGTCTTTTAGCCATTTGTGATTCTTGTTTTGTGAATTCTCTGTTTAGCTCTTTAGCCCATTTTTTAATTGGACTGTTCAGTATTTTGATGTCTAGTTTCTTGAGTTCTTTATATACTGTGGAGATCAATCCTCTGTCAGATGTGGGGTTGGTGAAGATTTTTTTCCCATTCTGTTGGCTGTCTTTTTGTCTTATTGACTGTGTCTTTTGCCCTGCAGAAGCTTCTCAATTTTGAGAGGTCCCATTTATTAATTGTTGTGCTCAGGGTCTGTGCTGTTGGTGTTTTATTTAGGAAATGGTCTCCGGTGCCAATGCGTTCAAGAGTGCTTCCTACTTTCTTTTCTATTAAGTTTAGCGTAACTGGATTTATGTTCAGGTCTTTGATCCACTTGGACTTGAGTTTTGTGCATGGTGACAGATATGGATCTATTTGTAATCTTTTACATATTGACATCCAGTTATGCCAGCACCATTTGTTGAAGATACTTTCTTTTTTCCATTGTATAGTTTTGGCTCCTTTGTCAAAAAGCAGGTGTTCATATGTGCATGGATTAATATCAGGGTCTTCAATTCGATTCCATTGGTCCATATGTTGGTTTTTATACCAGTACCAAGCTGTTTTTATTACTATAGCTCTATAGTAGAGTTTGAGGTCAGGGATGGGGATGCCTCCAAAGGTTGCTTTATCGTATAGGATTCTTTTAGCTATCCTGGGTCTTTTGTTTTTCCATATGAAGTTGAGTATTTTTCTTTCCAAGTCTGTGAAGAATTGTGTTGGGATTTTGATGGGGATTGCATTGAATCTGTAGATTGCTTTTGGTAAGATTGCCATTTTTACTATGTTAATCCTACCTATCCATGAGCATGGGAGATCCTTCCATTTTCTGATATCTTCTTCAGTTTCTTTCTTTAGAGATTTAAAGTTCTTATCAAAAAGGTCCTTCACTTGTTTAGTTAGTGTTATCCCAAGGTATTTTATATTATTTGTGGCTATTGTAAAGGGTGATGTTTCTCTGACTTCTTTCTCAGCCCTTTTATCATTTGTGTATAGGAGGGCTACTGATTTTTTTGAGTTGATCTTGTATCTTGCCACTTTACTTAAGGAGTTTATCAGCTGTAGGAGTTCCCTGGTAGAGTTTTTGGGGTCACTTATGTATACTATCATATCATCTGCAAATAGTGAAAGTTTGACTTCTTCCTTGCCAATTTGTATCCTTTGATCTCCTTTTGTTGTCTTATTGCTCTAGCTAGAACTTCTAGTACTATATTGAATAAATATGGGGAGAGTGGACAGCCTTGTCTTGTTCCTGAATTCAGTGGTATCGCTTTGAGTTTCTCTCCATTTAATTTGATGTTTGCTGTTGGCTTGCTATAAATTGCTTTTATTATGTTTAGAAATGTTCCTTGTATTCCTGATCTTTCTAAGACCTTTATCATGAAGGGGTGTTGGATTTTGTCAAAGGCTTTTTCAGCATCTAAGGAGATGATCATGTGGTTTTTTTCTTTCAGTTTGTTTATATGGTGTATTACATTGACTGATTTTCGTATGTTGAACCATCCTTGCATCCCTGGGATGAATCCTACTTGGTCGTGATGGATAATTGTTTGTTTGTTTTTTTCACTTTCTTTCTTTTTTTTATTTTATTTTATTTTACAATACTATTCAGTTCTACATAACAGCCATAGATTCCCTTGTTCTCTCACTTCCTGCCCCCCTCCCCTTCCCCCCAGCCCACCCCCCATTCCCACCACCTCCAGATCAAGGCCACCCTCGAGGACTGAGATCGACCTGATAGACTCAGTCCAGGCAGGTCCAGTCCCCTCCTCCCAGATTGAGCCAAGCGTCCCTGTATAAGTCCCAGGTTTCAAACAGCTATCTCATAGCCCAGGACCTGGTACCACTGCCTAGAAGCCTCCCAAACCGATCAAGCCAATCAACTGTCTCACCTATTCAGAGGGCCTGATCCAGTTGGGGGCCCCTCAGCCTTTGGTTCATAGTTCATGTGTTTCCATTTGTTTGGCTCGACCAACAGTCCAATTAAGAAATGGGCTATAGAACTAAACAGAGAATTCTCAACAGAGAAAACTCAAATAGCTGAAAGACATTTAAGGAATTGCTCAACATCCCTAATCATCAGGGAAATGCAAATCAAAACAACTCTGAGATACCACCTTATGCCTGTCAGAATGACTAAGATCAAAAACACTGAGGACACTTTATGCTGGAGAGGATGTGGAACTCGGGGAACTCTCCTCCACTGCTGGTGGGAATGCAAGCTTGTACAACCACTTTGGAAATCAATATGGCACTTTCTTAGAAAATTGGGAATCAATCTCCCCCAAGATCCAGCTATACCACTCTTGGGCATATACCCAAGAAATGCTCAATCATACCACAAGAGCACTTGCTCAGCTATGTTTATATCAGCATTGTTTGTAATAGCCAAAACCTGGAAACAACCTAGATGCCCTTCAACTGAAGAATGGATAAATAAATTGTGGCACATATACACAATGGAATATTACTCAGCAGAGAAAAACAATGACATCATGGGTTTTGCAGGCAAATGGATGGATCTAGAAAAAATCATCCTGAGTGAGGTAACCCAGACTCAGAAAGACAAATATGGTATGTACTTACTCATAGGAGGATACTAGATGTAGAACAAGGATGACTGGACTGCTACTCACATCACCAGTGAGGCTACCTGGAAAACAGGACCCAAGAAAGACATGGGGATCACCCAATGACGGAGAAATGGATGAGATCTACATGAATAGCCTGGACATGAGTGGGAGCAATGAACGGCGAGGGTCGAGGGAAAGAGAGCGGGAGATCCCACCTGGATCAAGAACAGAGAGGGAGAACAAGGAATAGGAGACCATGGTAAATGAAGACCACATGAGAAAAGGAAGAAACAAAGTGCTAAAGAGGCCCACAGAAATGCACAAAGATACCCCCACAAAAGACTGCTGGCAATGGCCGAGAGACAGCCGGGACTGACCTACTCTGGTGATGGGATGGCCAAACACCCTAACAGTTGTGCCAGAAACCCCATCCAAGTACTGAGGAATCTGGATACAGAAATCTAAGGCTAGGCCCCAGGTGGAGCGCTGGGAGTCTAATTAGCGAGAAAGAGGAGGGTTTATATGAGCGAGAATTGTTGAGACCAAGGTTGGATAAAGCACAGGGATAATTGTTTTGATGTATTCTTGGATTCAGTTTGCCAATATTTTGTTGAGTATTTTTGCATCAATATTCATGAGGGAGATTGGTCTGTAGTTCTCTCTCTGTTGCATCTTTGTGTGGTTTGGGTATCAGGGTAATTGTAGCCTCATAAAAAGAGTTTGGTAGTGTTCCTTCTGTTTCTATTGTGTGGAACACTTTGAAGAGTATTGGTATTAGTTCTTCTTTGAAAGTCTGGTAGAATTCTGCACTGAAACCATCTGGTCCTGGGCTTTTTTTGGTTGGGAGACTTTTGATGACTGTTTCTATTTCTTTAGGGGTTATTGGTCTATTTAAATGGTTTATCTGGTCTTGATTTAATTTTGGTATGTGGTATTTATCCAGAAAATTGTCCATTTCTTCCTGGTTTTCCATTTTTGTGGAGTACAGGTTTTTGAAGTATGATCTGATGATTCTCTGGATTTCCTCGTTGTCTGTTGTTATGTCTCCCTTTTCAGTTCTGGTTTTGTGAATTTGGGTGCTCTCTCTTTGCCTTTTGATTAATTTGGCTAGGGGCTTGTGTATCTTGTTGATTTTTTCAAAGAACCAACTTTTTGTTTCATTGATTTTTTGTATTGTTCTCTTGTTTTCTATTTCGTTCATTTCAGCCCTCAATTTGATTATTTCCTGGCATCTATTTCTCCTGGGTGAGTTTGTTTCTTTTTGCTCTAGAGCTTTCAGTTGTGCTGTTAATTCATTGGTGTGGGATTGCTCCATCTTCTTTATGTGTGCATTTAGAGCTATGAATTTTCCTCTTAGCACTGCTTTCATAGTGTCCCATAAGTTTGGGTATGTTGTACTTTCATTTTCATTGAATTCTAGGAAATCTTTAATTTCTTTCTTTCTTTCTTCCTTGACCCATTGATGTTTCAGGTGGGCATTATTCAGTTTCCATGAGTTTGTGGGTTTTCTATAATTTTTGTTGTTGTTGAGGTCTAACTTTAAGGCATGGTGGTCTGATAAAATACAGGAGGTTATTCCAATTTTTTTGTATCTGTTGAAATTTGTTTTGTGTCCAAGCATGTGGTCAATTTTTGAGAAGGTTCCATGGGGTGCTAAGAAGAAGGAATATTCTTTTGTGTTAGGATGGAATGTTTTGTAGATATCTATTAAGTCCATTTGAGCCATAACATCTGTTAGGTCCTTTATTTCTTTGTTAAGTTTCAGTCTGGTAGATCTGTCTTTTGGTGAGAGTGGTGTGTTAAAATCTCCCACTACTAATGTGTGGGGTTTGATGTGTGTTTTAAACTTTAGTAGTGTTTCTTTTATGAATGTGGGTGCTTTTGTATTTGGAGCATACATGTTTAGAATCGAGACTTCATCTTGGTGGATTTTTCCCGTGATAAATATGTTATGTCCATCCTGGTCTCTTTTGATTGATTTTAGTTTGAAGTCTATTTTATTAGATATTAGGATAGCTACACCAGCTTGTTTCTTAGGTCCATTTGCTTGGAAAGCCTTTTCCCAGCCCTTTACTTGGAGGTAATGTCTATCTTTGAAGTTAAGGTGTGTTTCTTGTATACAGCAGATGGATGGGTCCTGTTTTCTTATCCATTCTGTTAGCCTGTGTCTTTTTATAGGTGAGTTGAGACCGTTGATATTGATGGATATTAATGACCAGTGATTGTTAATTCCTGTTATTTTTTGTGGTTGTGTTGTGTTGTCCTTTTGTGGTGTAAGTTGGTGTGGAATTATCTATTGCTTGATTTTTCATGGATATGTTTAGCTTCTTTGGGTTGGATTTTCCCTTCTAGTGCTTTCTGTTGGGCTGGGTTTGTGGACAGGTATTGATTAAATCTGGTTTTATCCTGGAATATTTTGTTTACTTCGCCTATGGTGATTGAGAGTTTTGCTGGGTATAATAGTCTGGGTTGGCATCCGTGGTCTCTTAGTGTCTGCATAAGATTTGTCCATGATCATCTAGCTTTCATAGTCTCTATTGAGAAGTCTGGTGTTATTCTGATGAGTTTGCCTTTATATGTTACTTGGTCTTTTTCCTTTGCGGCTCTTAATATTTTTTCTTTGTTCTGTGTGTTTAGTGTTTTGATTATTATGTGGCGAGAGGACTTTTTTTTTGGATCCAGCCTATTTGGTGTTTGGTAAGCTTCTTGTATCTTCATAGGTATTTCTTTCTTTAGGTTAGGAAAGTTTTCTTCTATGATTTTGTTGAATATATTTTCTGTGCCTTTGAGTTGGTATTCTTCTCCTTCTTCTATCCCTATTATTCTTAGGTTTGGTCTTTTCATGGTGTCCCAAATTTCCTGGACGTTTGCCTCTGCCGGCTGCCGCCGAGCCTGTATGTCCCTGTCGGCCGCCGCCGGGCCCATCTACCTCTGCGGGCCGCTGCTGCAGGCCTACCTGCGTCTGCTTGTCTCCACCCCAGGCCTGTCTATCTAACTATTTCTTTTTTAGTGGGCTTCCCAAGAATATTAATTGTACTGCCCCTATAGACAGAAAATACTGTGTGGGGGGGGAAAGACTTTGTCTTCTGAAATGGTGCCTACCAGTCAGTGGTTCATTAGTGTTCCTATATGAAAAGAATAATTTTGATCACATGAATTCATCACATCAATATTGTTTTCCCTGTGTTGACTTGATAAGATGGTGTGGTGACACATGACTACTCTAACCTTGGCAGTGAGATTATAGATCCTGTAAGGTCACTGCTTAGTGTGGTGTGTGTCAGGTCAACAGCAACTAGGAAATATGGAGACCTGGGAACTTAGAAAACCAGGTACCTTAAAGTCCCTGAGAGTTCCCACTTCAACTATCCCAACTCTCTTAGATTCCACTTGACTCTGTGTTCTAACCTGCAGTTTGAAATTTATGGCCATAGACCCAACCCCAATTTATGACAGTGACCGGCTCCAAAGAAAATGTGAGTCAGAACAAGTCATTTTGGAAGACCTTTGAAACTTTACCTCGCCACTCCTTCCTTAGTGACGAGTTTGTCTAGCTGGACCCTAGAAGATTCATAGATGGATTCTCCCCTGAGCTTTGGCTATTAGAGCTCAGAGCAAGGTCAGCCACAGAAAGGGAATCAGCTAGGACCTGAGTGTGCACTGCTTTACCTGGCACTGCCTATTGTGATGTCATGAAATCTCAGTCTGGAGACAGAAACTCTGTAGTGGAGAGGGGCATAGGCTTGAGAAATGTCCCTAATATGGGGGCTCGCTTTCCCACTGCCGACACATCTCAGCCTTATGCTACTTGGTTTCTTGGTTTGTGGAATATGGGTGCTGTTTTCTAGGTATCAGAGGCAGAAACAGGTGGCAGCTAAGACAGAGGTACGTGATAGCCACTCTCTCTGGAAACTCACTCTCTCCATGCTGAAACCCTATAGGTTTGTCTAAATGCCCATCCTCTGGGCCTTAGGAAGAACCAGATGGAGGGGAGAGGGGGGTTGAGACAGCATTGATAGACGGCTTCCTCTTTTATTTTTCCTTCCTTATTTTGGTTTTCTGAGACAAGGTTCCTCTGTGTATCCCTGGCTCTCCTGACTCACTCTGTATACCAAGCTGGCCTTGAACTCAAGAGTTCTGTCTGCTTCTGCCTTCCAAGTGCTGGGATTAAGGGCATGAGCCACCACTGCCCACCTTGCCTTTCTCTTAATTCACTTCAAGAAGCCTTAGGATGGGCATGGTGCAGGAGTATCTCTCTGAGTTCGAGGTCAGCCTGGTCTACATAGTGTGTTCCATTATAGTCAGGACTACACAGGGAGAGTCTGTCTCAAAAAACCAAGAAGAGGAGGAGGAGGAAGAGAAGGAAGAGGAGAAGGAGAAGGAGTAGGAGGAGGAGAAGAAGGAAGCAGAGGAGAAGAAGGAAGAGGAGGAGGAGAAGAAAAGAAGGAAGTAGTAGTAACGGTAGCTTTAGGATCTATTATCGAATAGACACTGAGGCAGAATGTTCTAGATACTGAGAAAGTGCTGTCTAGGAGCTTGAGCTGAACTGAGACATTCAGATGACATAACTTTGGGAAAAAGAATGTGGTAAGGGTGCTGTAGGTATTGTCCATCACGGCATGGGAGGCAGACGGTAGAGTGAGTTTGTTTTATAAAGAAAGATTTATAATCATATGACGAGACAAAGAAAATCAAGTGACACTTTGCTGTGGGATTTTTATTTCCAGCAGAATTGTTTTGAGTTCGTGGTACGCGTGTTTAATGTTAGTTGGTCATGCCTCTTCTGAGTTTTCGATCATGTGAGCAGACCATGAGTGACTGGCTCCCCCACAGTCCTGCTATCTTGCCCAGACTTGGCACATCCACCTCTTATTTTAGTGATTCCAGTGAGTGGTTGTTATCGCATTGTGATTTCGTGTGCAACCCCCATAACTAAACACTGAGCAATGTCTCAGGTTTATTAGCCATTTGGAAATTCTCTCTTGTAAACTGCCTATTCAAGTCATTTGTGCAGTATGTGTGTGTGTGTGTGTGTGTGTGTGTGTGTGTGTGTGTGTGTGTGTGTGTGTTAGGTGTGTGTTAGTAAGGATCAAATTCAGGTCATTGCTCATGCTAGGCAAAGCACTCTACCACTGAGCTACATCTCGGGTCCATTTTTTTTCCCTTGTTTTTGTTTTTTCAAGACAGGGTTTCTCTGTGTAGTTTTGTGCTTTTCCTGGAACTTACTCTGTAGCCCAGGCTGGCCTCAAACACACAGAGACCTGCCTGCCTCTGTCTCCCAAGTCCTGAGATTAAAAGGCATGCGCCACCACGACCCGGCTTTCCTTGATTTTTATTAAGGATAATTTCAGGCAAATCAAAGGCACACAGAATTGGTAAACGAGCCTAGTCTGAACAAGGCACTACATTTAATCCTTAGTATAAGAAAAAAAAATTAAAGGTGGTCTGATGAATCTTCATAGACCAGTCGCTCAATCATTCTGAAGCAAATCAGAAATAATTTCATGGTAAATGTTTTAGTATGTATATTTTGAGATAATGCCCCTCTTCACAAAGAAAAAAAAAAAGAAAAGAAAAACAAATCAATCACAGTATCATTATTACACCTAAAAATGTAACAATAAAATCTGAATAATTCCTTAATACCTCACATACCCACCAGCATTTAAATTCCAATAGTCACACAGTCACTTAATGGCATAAATTATTATTTAGCCAAACTTAAAATTGAATGTTGAGATTGAACACTATGTTTCTTTATTCTAATCTACAGAGTCTCTCTTTCCTTTTATTAGTTTCATTCATGTATTGGATAAAAGGGTCATTTCTCTAGATTTCACAATCAACATTTTGTTGATCAAATACCCATGCTGTGCAGCCATACATATATAGGCAATACTAATTTCACTTAGTGGGTTATAAAAAAAAAATGAAGTTAGGAGGTATATATATTGTGGGGTATATATGGAGGAAGTTGGAGTGGGGAGGGTAGGTATGATTATATTTTATTGTTCACATGTATAAAATATTCTGAAATTAGGAAAAATTATAATGCCTCCCTCCATGTTGTCAGTTGGCACACTGCTGCCTCTGGTACTTCATGTGAGTGAGTTGAGGTTTATCCAGAACTCCTGCAGAAATGCATTTGCCAGGGCAGCAGGGTTGGAAAGTGCGACCTTCAAGCGGGTTTAATGCCATTCTTTCTAGACTGAGTAAGGTCTCACAGGCATGGCTCCTCACTCTCTGAGGACTGGGTTCGCTGCCACAGGACTCAGGACCCCTTTTGTCTTCCACACACATCCACTTGCTCCTCTGCCTCTGTCTGCTGTGAGTTGAAGCTACACAAAGACCTCAGGTGAAGCTAAGGACATGCTAGCTCTAGGCTCTTAGACATCCTCATGTGAAGCTAAGGACATGTTAGCACTAGGATCTTAGACATCCTCAGGTGAAGGGAAGGACATGCTAGCACTAGGCTCTTAGACATCCAGAACCATGAAGCCAACTAAACCTCTCTCCTTCATAAATGAGCTGATCACAAGTATTCTATTTCAGCAGCTCAACATGAACTAGAACCATGAGGAAGTTGGTTCTAAGATTTATCAGAATTTGTTTTCTGGTAGGAAGAGGTGACGTAGTTAGTAGGTAATGATAATCATCAAGAGGCACATAATATGTGATTTGGCATGGCATTTTACTTTTATCTATTATTATCATCATCTATATCTATCTTTCTATCATCTATCTATCTCTATCTATCTATCTATCTATCTATCTATCTATCTATCTATCTATCTATCTTCTATATCTATTTACTTATTTATTGCTAAGGATCAAATCCAGAGTCTCGTGCTCTCTGCAAGCAGTCCACCACTGAACTACATCCACAGGCCTGGTATAATATTATAATTTCTTTTTTATTTGTTTGCTTTTCAAGATAGGGTTTTCCTGTGTAGCCCTGGCTGCCCTGGAATTCACTTTGCAGACAAGGCTGGCCTTGAACTCACAGAGATCCACTTGCCTCTGCCTCCGAAATGCTAGGATTAAAGATGTGCACTACCACCACCCCTTGTAAATACCATTTTATACAAATGATGCTGAAACCCAAGAATACAACAGATCTTTCCATATTGAGCTGCTTAGAGAACCCTGCTAAGTGTATCACTTTGACTTTATTCTCCTGTAGGAATATTCTCTAAATTATACCATGTGTAAATAACAACAGTTTTATTACCTCTTTTCCAACCTTATATCTTGGTTCTCCTTGCCTTCATTTATGATTATGACTTCAGGTACAATATTCAGTAGCAATGTGTTGCGGGCATCTGTCTCTATATTAAGTCAAGGACATTTTTCAGTAATTCACCAGTTATGTATAATGTTTTCTGTGGTTTTTCATATATTCTTTCCCAAGTTAAGGAAGTTTTAGCAAGAATTGGTGTTAATTTAAAAAAATCTAAAATTTTAAATTAAATCTCTTTATACTGGGTGCTAAATATTAAGTATATTTCCTGCCTCTGTTTAGATGGTCATATATTTTTTCTTGTTCGTTCAATCAATGTACTGAGTTGCATGAGAATGTAAGATAATAAACCAGCTGTGAATTCCTAGGATACGTATAACACATTTGTATGTTGGTTCCAATACTTTAATTAGATTCATTAGATTCAGTTTGCTGATATTTTGTTTGGGATTTATGCATCTATGCATAAATATATTGACTGGTCAGGTCTTAATTAGATTTTAGAATGGTGATTGTTCCAGCTTCCTCAATTAAAAATAGAAGCAAATCCGAATTTCCATCTCATTAATGTAACAGATGCCACAATACTCATGGAATTGCAAGGGTTTTTGGAGTTCTGTACCAAGAATCTGGAATAAAGACCAGATTGTTCTTTATCACACACACACACACACACACACACACACACACACACACACACACACACAAATAAACACACTCTCCAAAGGAGGATATACTAAGGTTAAGAAATAGGCTCTCATAGCGCCTCTGAAATTCATAGACAAACTTGAGTAAGAGTTAATGTCATTGTCCCAAGCCCAAACACAGCATCCCCAAAGAATCTATAGATTGTGTTGGTAATGCCATTTTACCATCAAACCTTCCGATCATGAACAAAGGATGTGTTATTTACTATTTACTCTCTACAACAATGTTTTGTAGTTTTTCCATCTCATGACATAGCCACCTCCCAAACACCCCATCTACTAATACCATTACCTTGGGGGTTAGGATTTCAACATATCAAGTTGGGGGATAATATTGGACCCAATGTATGCTGGGGGAATTTCCCAGGTATTTCTACTTTGTTGAGTGTCTTAAAAACAAACAAACCGCATGAGTACATGTTTGGTTTTTCTGCACCACTGCTATGACCATGGCACCCCCCACTTTGTGTTATTAGTATGGAATAGTGTGTTGACCACTGTGCTATGCTGAAACAGTCCTGCATTATTTAAACATCGTTTCACTGTGTGTATCTACTGTATCTGGTACTGTCACACTGCACACAGTCCCCTCCCTCCCCACTCTCCTTCACTGTCTCCCCACAGTGTCCTTAACTCTTCCAGTCATTTCTACTTTCATGGCATGTTTACATCTGTGAGGTTATGTACTCTATGAAATTAGGACCCACAAAGGAGAAGAATCATTTGATGTTGGTCTTTCTGAGGCTGGCTTAGCTGCTTTATAGGAGTTCCAGTTGCATCCCTTTTCCTGAGAAAACTATGTAACCTTGTTCTTGGTGACAGAAAAAGTCCATTGTGTAGACACACACATTTAACATCCACTCCTCCATTGCTGCACACATAGCTTGGTTCCATAACTCAGTTATTATTTATAGTGCTGCAGGAAACGCTGATGGGCACATGTCTCTGTCACATTAACCTCCATACATTCTTTGGATAAATTCCAAACACTCAGATTCATCATCATTCTGTAAGTTCAGGCCAGCCCAGTAGGTGTACTGAGTTTATGTTTGTTGACAAATTTTTCCACTCTATCTTACATTTTTTTTTTTTTTTTTTTTTTTTTTTTTTTTTTTTTTTTTTTTGCTTTTCGAGACAGGGTTTCTCTGTGTAGCTTTGCGCCTTTCCTGGAACTCAATTGGTAGCCCAGGCTGGCCTCAAACTCATAGAGATTCGCCTGGCTCTGCCTCCCGAGTGCTGGGATTAAAGGCATGCGCCACCACCGCCCAGCTTTCTATCTTACATTTTTGAGTAGTTCCACTAAGTACAAGTCTAGATAGGCATTTGTTTTCTTATAGCACATTCAAGAATTTATGCTGTTGTTTTCTCGTGCCCTGTATTTCTAAGAACACGGCAGCTCTTCCCCTTACTGCTCATGCGGATATGGTAACTCTTTTATTTGGGGCCAAGTATCAAGAATCTTCCTCTTCCGTTTTCAGCATTTTTGAATCTACTTAATTCAGCTGTTCTTCGGCTTCTGCTGTCCTAACACTTACATATCAGTGCTTCTCAGTTCTCACGAGTTTCTAGTTTTTAAGTCAAAGAACAGACTGCTTTGAAGCAGTTTTTAGGGATGAGGAGATCCGTCAGTCAGTAAAGTACTTGCTTTGCAAGCGTGCGGTCCTGACTTCCATCCCTAGAATTGTGTAAGAGATCTGTGCTCAGTGGCACACACTTGTAACACCAGCACTGACGTGGGGGTAGAGACAGGCGTATCCTTGGGGATCCCTGTCCAGACAGTTCAGATCTTGACAAGCTCCAGGCCAATGAGAGACCGTGTCTCAAAAGTCAAGGTGGGTGGCACCTGAGGAATGATGCCTGAGGCTAACCTCTGACCTCCACAGGCACATGCCACATAAGCAGGCACACCCCTGCACACTTGTGTACCTACGTGTACATGCACAAACCAAAAATTCACATTATTTTCCACACTTGAATTCTCTTATAAAAATTGAGATTTTTTTTTTGTATTTTATGTATATGAGGATTTTGCCTGCAAGTAAGTGTACATGTGCACCACATGTTGCCTGGTACTTCCAGGGGTCATAAGAGATCAGATCCTCTGAACCTGGAGTTAAAGTTACAAGCCACCATGTGGGTGCTGGGAACCGAACCTGGGTCCTCTGTAAGTGTAGTTCCTGCTCTTAGCGGTTGAACCGTCTCTCCAGCCCCTCAACATTTAAATTCTCAACCCACTTAGAGCCCATCTCTGAATCCCGTATTGAGAAATGATCCACTTTTATTTTTCTCACTGTTTGCCACTGTCTTAGTTTCTGTTCTGTCGCTGTGACAGAATGCCCTAACAAAAGAGCCTGGGGCGGGGGCTCACTTCAGCTCACCATCACCCAAGGTTATGGTTCATTGGTCCATGGTGGTAGAGGAGGTCACAGCTGCAGGGGCTTAGGCTAGCGAGTCAACGTTGCATCTGCAGTAAAGAAGCGGAGAGGAGTGATGAGTCCAAACTGTAGCTCACTTCTCTTTCCCCACTGACAGTCTAGGATCCCAGTCAGAGAATGGTGCCACCACAGTGGCGCCCCAGGTATGGTTATCAAGACGGTTCCCCATGGGCATGCTCGGAGGCACAGGTCCACAAGATTCTAGATTTTGGCAAGTTGACATCACTTATCACAGCTATGGAATCATTTCTTGTCACTATGTGGAGCTCTCTTCAATTAAGCTGACCTATGTAAGTGAATTTATTTCAGAGCTGGGTTTAGGGTTTTTTCTTTGTTTGTTTTGAGACAGGTTTCTCTATATAGCCCTGGCTGTCTTGGAACTCACTATTGACGCAGAAAAATCCTTCTGCCTCTGCCTCCTGATTATTTCAGAACGTTTTTGTTTTTAAATCCCACCTGCCTGCTCCTGTTCTTATGAACTTGTTTTATGGTATGTCTTAATTTTTGGTCCAGTAAATTGCTCCCTTACACTTCTTTTTGTGGTTACTTTTGGCAATTAGCAGACCTTTCTTTTTATTTATTTGTTTGTTTATTTATTTATATTCATGGTATTCATTAATTACACTCATGATATTAATTACATTTGTGGTATTCATTGATTACATTCGCAGTATTGATTCAATAACTGTATTTATGATATTCATTAATTATATAAATTGTATTGATTTATTACATTCATGATATTATGTCCTGATACTACTGTCCATTTATGGGCCTTTTTCATCACACAAAACAGAGATTCTGTACTTAGGAAATCATTGCTCTATATTCCTTTCTTCTCCATCTTGAGATATCGTCTAATCTTTCTGTCTCTATGAATTTGTATATTCTATATATTTCATGTAATACAATTCTATAGCATTTGTCCCTTTTTTTGAATGTAAAGCCATTTTATGTACAACTGCAGGAGAAATAATACACTTGAGCATAAAAACAGGTTATAATTCAAGTCCAGGGTTATTTTAAACAAGTCAGTTCTTTTCATCTGCCGTACTGGCCACAGGGATTGAACATAGGTTGCCAACGCTTGGCAACAGGTGCCTTCAGCCACTGAGCCATGTTGCTGGCTCCCACATGGCATCTTACCTGTTTAGTTGGCTGTTTTCCTTACTAATGCAAGTCTCTAGAGCACAGGACTCATATTTACCTCTAGAGTCTCAGGTCTACACACAATCATCTAGGACTTAGGTTTGTTTAAACACTTACTAATTTGCATGTGGGTGCATGCATGGACAGATGGCATGCACGTGGAGGTGAGCACAACTTGTGCAAATTGCTTTTCTCCTTTTACTATGAGGGCTCCAGAGATGGGACTCGAGTCATCAGAATTGGTGTCAAACACCTGTGCCCACAGAGCCATCTTGCTGGTCCCTTAGGATATTTAATCCATTATTCACAAAGAAATAAATGAGATGGTAACTAATGATATGGTTGCAGATGACAACTGATAAAACATATCGCTATCCCCTATGTAAGATGAGATGTGTTGTCAATAAGATCCCCAAACCAGGACGTAAACCTGACTGGGTTTCTCTTTGTGTGTTTCTCTAGGCTCCTAAGCAACAAAACACATCTCTAAAACAGATCCGGAAACTCACAGGTCAGAAGGGTTCTATCCTTATGGGTCAGCTCAATGCTGATGACTGATCAACTGTGGACCTGCTTTAGGACTCTTTCCACTTGAAGGGGAAGAAAGTTGAAAAAGAGGGTGTGCCCATCTCTCTGACATCTTTCCTTCCAAAGTCAGTCAAACAGCTCCATCCTCCATTGTTTCCTTTCCTCGGGCTTCTCTGTCCCTACATCTTCATGTAGAGCCCAAAGTATGGGAGAGGAGAATGGACAAAGATGAACAACCAAGAGTTTGGTGCAGGAGGTCCATTACCTTTACTCCTCTACCACGGATGTGGATGTGGGATGGCCATCTTTGAAGGGAAGACGTATCAGGATCTCTGTGTCCCCGGGTGCTGTGTTCCCATTCCGGGCTTCTCATGGGTCACTTCTAGGACACGATAAAGACAGGATAGTATGCTTAAAAAGCAAAACAAACCTCGATAGGTGTGCTGTACACTCCTCAGCTTCACGATGGGTGTGACTTCATCTTTGCTCCCCTAATTGTTAAATGAAGGGGGTTCTGTTAGATGACGTCAGCAGTCACTATGCTAACAGTTTCTTTGCTCCTGTTACAGTCTCACAGTTGGAAGAAACAGAGATGAACGTCAGTGCAGCTGATCTGACATGGTAAGCTGAGTCTGTCTACAGACTGTCCTGTGACAGATACCCGTGCTGACTAGTTTCCTGTCAACTTGATACAAGCTGCCATCATTTTGGAAGAGGGAACCTTAATTGCCCCCCCCCAGATTGCCCTGTGGGCAAGCCTGTGGTACATTTTCCCCTGGCTGTCCTGGAACTCGCTCTGTAGACCAGGCTGGCCTTGAACTCAGAGATCCATCTGCCTCTGCCTCCAGAGTGCTGGGATTAAAGACATGTGCCACCATGCCTGGCTGGATTTTCGTAATTGATGATTGATGTGGGTAGGTCCAGCTCACTGTGGGTAACCACGCATGAGCTAGTGGTCTAAGGGGGTAAAAGAAGGCAGGGTGAGCAAACCATGAAAGCAAGCCAGTAAGCAGCTCCATGGCCTCTGCATCAGCTCCTGCCTCTTGAATCCATCTTGCCCTGAGTTCCTACCCTGACTTCCATCAGCAATGGAGTATGACCTGGGTGTTGTAAGCTGAAACAAACCCTGTCCCCCCCCCAAACGTTATATTCATTGGGGTTCACCACAGGAATAGAATTCCAACCCGTGACACCATCTTCATAAAACACCTGGCACTCTGACTTGATTACTCTGAGAGCAATTGCCTCCTTCCTAAATTATCCTTTTATTCCTCCTGTAATGTCACTTCAATCCCACTGACATCCTCTGCTGTGTCCAGTATTTCAGGACTTCCTACCAACTGGACCCAGGAATATGTATTCTGGTCAATAGACAGGAGTCTGCGACAGATCTTCCAACATCTGGATAATGCAAGGTCAGGAAACAGAGTTACTAGGCAGGGGACGGGTGGGGGGGGGAGAGAGAGAAGAAAGAGTAAAGGAAGGAGGTAAAGGAAAAAGTTAGTTTGATGAGCAGTGGAGAACTATTTTGTGAGCTTTATTTATTTTATGTTTTATTTATAAGTATGTGCACCACGTGCATGCCTGGTGCCCACAGAGAGCAGAAGAGGGTATAAGATCCCCTGGTACTGCAGTTACAGATGTTTGTGGCCTACAATGTGGGTGTTGGAATTCAAACTTGGGTCCCCTGGAAGAGCAGACACTCAGTCACTGCTCTTAAATGCTGAGCTATTTCTCTAGGCCTCACTGTATATATATATATATATATATATATATATATATATATATATATATATATATATACATAATTCATTTGTATTTTTGTGCATGGGTGCCACATCATGTATGTGGCAGTCAGAGGACAAGCCACAGGAGTCAGTTCTCTCCTTCCAACATATGAGTCTTAGGGATCAAACTCAGGCCAAGCCAAGTACAGGTGTGTGTGTGTGTTTTATGTAAAACTTGGGTGTCATTTCTGGGAGCCATCCACCTTGTGTTGTGAGGTAGAGTCACTCCGGGGACTCACTGATTATTCTTGGCTGTCCAGTGAGGCCCAGGGCATCTACTTGTCTCTGCTTGCCCGGCACTGGGGCACTGTGTTCTTTTCTTTTCCTGTGGGCTCTAGGGAGGGAACTCAGCTTCTCTATTGGTATAGCATGTACTCTACTGACGGACTCTTCTCCTTTGCTCTTGGTGGAGGAATTCTTTACATAAATAATTGATGTTTGTGAATGCAACCCCTCTTTTCCCTCATCCTCCCTTAGACCAGAAATATGTTGGATTTGAAATAGCCGCTCCCTTCCTTCTCTCTAATTTCCCTCCTGATTCCAAAGAAAATGAAAACATTTCTCTTTGTTTCTCAGATCAACGCTTATGGAGCTGAATGTTTCAGAATCCCGAGATGTGACTTCTTCCTCCGTCTCTGACGTTGTGCTTCAGGAGGCTGTCCCACCCAGCTGTTACTGTAAAAAGGGAAAGCCTTCTACTGACTACAGCATGTCCTCTGCATCATCCAACAACAGCTCGAGCCTGTCTTATCTTCCAATGTTTCATGAAGGAACAGCTTGGCAATTGCAGAGCGATAGTGGACCTGTTTCCTCCCAGAAGGAACCATCTATGCCCAGGAGCCCTGGCACACCCCTGCCTACTTCTCGGCTGACAGATCCTGAGAAATCAGCTCTTTCTCCGAATTTGGCAGTTCTTCCTCCCTTACAAGCTCAAACTTCCTTCATTAGCTCTATTTTTAGAATCCTTAGATCCTTGTGAGCAAGAGAAAACAAAAGATAAGGGAAAGACTCATTTTCAATCAAATCATGGGCCAGATTCTGATTTGGATGAGAGTCCAGGACCCCTGGTATGGGCTCCACTCCAGCTCTCTCCTTTGATCAGAGGACAACTGGAAGGACATATGTCTCAGAAGGTTTCTACTTTGCAGCAAGAAGTGGTGCCTCTGCCTGTGAAGAAATCCTGGAACATACTCAATCATTTGATGGATGTACAAGGAGTCCCTGAAGAAGAGCTCCCGAAAACTCGGTTACCTACACTCATTCCTCAGAGTGCTGAGGAAAATACCAACACATCTCCAGATCCTCCATCATTTCATCTCCACATGAACACTGGGGTGAATTCGGAAGTCCATAGGACGGAAGCAATCATTTCACAGCCATTTCCCTCAAACAGGCAGTCACAACCCCAGGATGACCGCCAAGAACTTAGACATAATCCTTTAGTTATATCAACAGGCACTCCATCTCCCAGAAGTTTAGGGGTTAACATAATTCAGGAAGAACAAGCTTTAGTGAAAAAGGATTCAAAGCATGTGTTAGAGCTGAATAAAGAGCAGAGGGTCATAGGTCTTCCAGAAAAAAGGTTACAGACACAAAAGGCACAACTAACTAATGTGGAGCTGACATCCAAGATACCACCTTCAGCCACTGACAGCATAAAGGTCACTCCACTGGCATTGCTTCAGGTTATGGACTTAATGGGAATAATCCCAGAACCACAGTCGGAGGTGATGGACTCTGTGGGGTTTTCCCCACAGCCACCAAATCAAGCAGAAACAGTGAGTATAACTCCTCAGCCATTGGATCAAGTAATTGAACCAATAGAAGTAACCCATCATCAGCATCAAACCACGGAATTAAAGAGCATGGCCTCAAGACTGAGTCAAGTCACAGATGACATGAAGGTAACTCCTGTGGCATTGTTTCATGTCACAGATTCCATGAGGATGATTGACAAATTAAGTCCACATGGCATAGAACCAGTAGGAATAGCCCCAAAGCCACAATACCAAGTCATGGAATCACGGAAGATGGATACATTGCATAACATAGGAAGTGTAAGTCTAGGGCCACAGCAGACAGTTGTGGAAGCTGTGGAAATGATTCCCCAGCCTCAACATAAAGACATGGGAACACTGACCATGACCTTGGGGTCACAGAATCAAGCCACAAAACACATCAGGATTACTCCCAGTCCAATACATCAAAATGCAATGGAAATTAGCTCAAGTGCACTGCCTGAAGCCACTGAAGATACAAAAGTGTCTCCAATGGCAAAACAAGTCATGGATTTCATGCAGATGATTCCACTAGGACAGCCAAACATTACTAAATCTAGGGCTTTGATCCGAGGCTCACAGCCTCCAGCTGAAAATTTGACCCCAGTGTCAGCTCAACCAGATGTTCCGACTACTGCTGTCCCAGTAGGAACTGTAGAATCTAGAAGCGTACCTCCACAACCACCATCTAAAGTCCTGGAACCACCAGAAATGACTGATGACCTACTACCGTCAGGTCAGTCCCTGCATGCTCTAAAGGTGACCCCGCTAGTCCAGGCATCTCTGACAGGAATGATCACACCACTACAAATTGTAGAACCTCAATTCAAAGAGTCTCTGGAATTGCCTTCTGGGTTACAGGGTCAAGTTGGAGTCTCCGTGGGGACTATGCCACAATCTCGAGGCACAGAGTGTGTGTCACTGACTCCAGGACTGTCTCATCAGGTCACAGACCCTTTGGAGTTCACCCCATGGCACCAAGACTTAAACTGTTCAGAGGTGAGCCCAAGGCAAAGTCACAACATGACAGAAACTATGGGGTTGAACTGGCCACAAGTGAAGGATCCTATGGAGACACCACAGCCACATCATCAAAGAATGGAATCCACGAGAACAATCCCAGCACCACCAGATCAAGGTGCAGTACCTATAGGAAGGGGCCAAAAGCATCAAGTTCCAGAAGCTGAAGTAGGGCCAGTCACACCACTGCGTCAGGAAATGGAATATTTGGGGGGGAGCACAATCCCACAGCCTAAGGTTAGGGATTCAGTGGACTCACCCCCAGAACTACCGAGTGTAAAATCTGAGCTACTAATGCCAGATCCAAGATTGCAAAGTATGAAATCTGTGGACATAACCACAGATTTAGTCCCAGAAATGGAAAAATATGGACCACCAACCTCAACAGTGGTATGTATAGATTTGGCCCCAGAACTGCATCAGCAGAATATGCAATATGAGGAATTAATCCCCATACCACAACTGCAAAGTGAGACATCTGTGCCATCGGCCCCTGAGTCTCAGTTTCAAGATGTGAAATCTGGCCAACTGACAGTTGAACCACAACTCCAAAATAAAAAGTCTGATGAGCTGACTCCTTGTCCACAGTTGCACAGTAATGTATCAGTGCATTTGATTTCCAATCCTCAGTCTCAAGGTATGGAAGAAGCTCTTTCAGCCCTATCACAGGAGATACAAGGAGATATAAAAATGGTGGAGTTGACTCCAAGACCATCACTTGAAGATATAAAATCTGTGAACTTGGCGGCAGGACCATGTTCGCAAAGCACCGGCTCTGATAAGATAGCCCCTGTACCATTGCTTGAGGATACAAAGACTCCATTTGTAGAAGGTAGGAGTCTACTTCCTGAGGCACAGGTGGAGATTATGGAAGTTGGTGAACTGATCCCAAGCACACACTTTTATGCAACAAAATCTTTAGAAGCGACCCCCAAACCAAGTTATCATTTCCTAGAACCTGAAGGACTGACCCTACAGCATCCAGCCTCAGAAGCAAGGGTGACCTCTGAACCTTGCCGGCAGGTGGAAGAATCTGCTCCGTTGCCACAATCATCATTAGGGATGAGTCCAGCACCATTGAGCCAGACCTCAGAATCTGTGGAGGTGAGCTTACCACCACTCCAAGAGACTCTTGAACCTGGGACCCAAGTTGTAAAAGAGATGGAAGAGACTCCAGAATCAGGAAGTGCAATTAAAGATACTCTGGATTTGCTACTAGATTCAGAAGTGCAAACTATGAGCTCAGGAGTGATGGCCCCAGAGCCACAGCCCCCAGATGTGAAGTTTGTTCAGGTGACTCTAGAACCGGGTTCAGAAGTTACTAACCCATCAGAACGAACTCTGAAACCAGAAGGTGAAGACACAGAGACCTTCAGGTTGACATTCTCTAAAGCTGATGATACCCAGGGAACCATCATAGACCTATATTCAGAAGTGAGATCTCTGGAGTTTAGTCTAGAACCAGGAGTGCAAGGTGAGAAATCAGAGTCCTTTGCCCAGAATTTGAAGTCTGCAGAAGTAATCACCGAACCACCTGTACAAGTTGTAGAACCTGCAGGACTAACGGCAGGACCCAAAAAACATATTAAAGATGTGATCCCAAAGGCACAGCTCCACGAAGTAAAGTCTAGGCAAGTGGATAGAGAATCACAGTTGCAAAATGAGAACTCTGTAAATGTAATACAACCTTCATCTGCAGGAGAGGTAGATCCTGAAAAGACAAAACTAGAGCCACGTCTACAAAGTTTATCACTGAAGGAACAGATTGAGGGGACACAGTCCCCAAATGTGAAATCTGTGGATTTAAATCTAGGCCCACAGCAGCTAAGTGTCAAATCGAAGTTGATTCCAGGGCCAAAATTGCAAACTGTCCAGTTTCCAATGTTATATCAAGGACTACTTCTTCAAGGGGAAAACCCAGTAAATTTCATGTCAGGCCCCCCACATTATGGTGTGAAATCTCATGATGAAATACCATGTTCTCTGGGGCCAGAAACCAGATCATCAGATTTTAACCTTGGGCCAAAGCTTCGAGAACCACAGCAACAACCACAACCACAACCTGGGAATTTGGTAGACATAAACGTAAGACCATGCTTGCATCATGTGAGATTCTCTGATGCGATCCCAGAGGTCAAGCACCAAGGTTTCAAATGTGCACAGTTCATGCCAGGAGTTCAGCCTCAAGATAGGAAGCCTCAGGGATTGATGCCAGAATCGTTTTTGCCATTAAGCCAAGAGACACAGGTTGAAGATAAGAAGCTTGTGTTGCCTCCGGAAGTATCAGAGTTTTGCAGCATGAAACGCCCAATCCCAGCCTCTGAACTGCAACATCCAAGAGTGACAGCTAAGCAGGTCAATCCAGGACTGTGGCACCACGATACCAAATTTTCTGAGTTGGCTTCTAGGTGGAAATATCAAAGAGTCAAATTTGGGGAGCAAACCCCAGGATCATTGTCTCATGGTATGAGTCCTATGGCTCCAGAGTTAGGGATACATGATCCCAAATCAGCAAAGGTGACTCCAGGCCTACAAAATACAAGGCAGGTGAGTTTTAACTCAGGGCCATGGCTGCAAGATGTCCAATTTTTTGATGTAATTCCAGGGACTCAACCTCAAGGTGTGAAAACTTCAGAGTTAAACTCAGGGCCACAGTTAGAGTGTGTAAAAATGTTTGAGTTGACCACACAGCCAGAGAGGCAAGGGATGAAGCCAGAGTTAATAGTACAAGAGCCACACTTTAAAGATATAAAATATGTCACAAGGAATCTAGTACCAAACTTTGAAAGCAAAATGTCTTATCAACTAGCGTCTGAACCACAGATACCAAATGCAGAATCAAAGAAATTGACTCCTGGGAAACACTTAGCAAGTGCAGATCATTCTGGGTTGATCAGAAGAGCACAGGCACAAGGTGTAGAATCTTCTACATTGATCCAGAGACAGCATTTGGGACATATAAAACCTGCAGAGAAGATCACAGCCTCAAAGCAAGGAGAGTTAAGGTCTGGGCCACATTTGAAAGATGTCAAATCTATGGAGTTGAGGTCAAAGTCAGAGCTGGGGAAAATCATATCTATGCTGGCAACCCTGGGGATACAAGCAGGAGATAAGGAACGTGAAGAGCTGCCTCCGGGCTCCACCTTGAAAGGTTTAAAATCTGAGTTACCACCTTCAGGACCACAGTTAGAAGACAGGAAATCTGCAGTTTTAACTCTAGGACAATGTCTAGAGAGGATAAAATCTACAGTGATATCCCCAAGTAGTTCCCAGTCAGATGGTATGAAATCTGTGAAGTTGATCCCAGGTTCAAGAATTCAGGAATTGAAAACTGTGGGGTTGGTTGAACCAAAGAAGCAAGGGGAGAGTCCCGGGACTTTTGCACCAGGGATGCTGTTTCAAGATAAGCCTATGGAGGTGTTGCAAGAGTCTCATCAACACAATGTAAAACCCAAGGAACTGACTTCACGGCCACAAACACAAGATAGCAAACGTGTGATTGTCTCATGTCTGAAGCAGCAAAGTCTAAAACCTGTGAAGAAAGCCAAAATACAAGGGATCCAAGGAGTAAGATTCATGGATTTAGTCTCCACACAACAGTATCAAGGGAGGGCACCCATGGATTTAACCCTTGAGCCTGGACAGGATGACCATATGAGCTCAGCAGAGTGGAAAGGTGGGGTGTTCGACCAACTGAACAAACAGTTGGAGACAGAAGACATGTTGTCTCTGGGGTCAGATCAGGAACCCAAACCTGCAGGTAGAAAACCCATAGAGCTCACTTCTAAACTACAATGTAAAGATGCACCCTCATTTGAATTGGCTCCTGAACCAGTTGTTCATAATGTAAAAGCTCAAGAGGTCCAATATGGGCCACAGGCACTAAGTATGAAACCTTGTCCATTGACTCCAGAATCACAGGTGTACCAAGTGAAAGCCTTGGAGCCAATGTTAGAGCCACCGCTTCAGGATGCGAGAACTGTGGCACTAAATACAGAACCACAAAGTGCAAGTACAAAATCTGTGCAGTGGATACCAGTATCTGAGTTTCAAAGGGAGAAATGTATAGGGTCAAACTTTAGGTTACAGTCTCAAAGTGCCAGCCCTACAGAATTGAAGCCATCTACACAACGGAGAGGTGTGAGGTCATCTGATTTGACTGTCAGGTCAAAAATTAAAGGAGAAAAATCTGGAGAGTCTCATCATGAGTCACAGTTACAGCAAATAAAAACCTCTCCGTTAGCACTAGGGCTGCAGAAAACCAAAACTTTTAACTTAACTTCTGAGCCTCAGCCTCAAGGGATCAAAACTGGTCAGCTAAACAAAGAGACACAGGTAGAAAGTGTAAGATCCATCCAGTGGATACCAGGACCTGAATTCCACGGTGTGACATTTTTAAGATTAAATAGTGGGTCACCATATCCAGATGTCAAATCTACAGAACGGAAACCATCCATACAACTGGAAGGTGGGAAGACATCAGAGATGGCTCTAGGGCCAAAACCTCAAGGGAAAAAATCCATGGATTTTAACCTTGGGCCACAAGTACAGTGTGTGAAGACCTCTGAGTTGTCCCCAGGACCAGAGCTACAAGAAGGGGAAAACATCACATCAACCTCAGAGCTACAGTCTCAGTGTGGGAAAAGTGTGGCCTTACATCAGGGACCACTGCTTGAAAATACAAAATCTGTTCTTTGGATACCACTGGCTGACTGTCAAGTTAATAAACCTACACTGAATCTTAGGTTACCACCTCAAGATGTCACAGCTAAAGAGTTAAAACCCTCAATACAACTAGATGTGAAGACATCCGATGAGTTGACTACAAGGCCGAAGTCACAAGGTAAACAACCTTCAGGGTCAACCCAGGAACATCAGTCTCAGAGGTCCAAAACTACTGATTTTAAATCTGAGAAACAGTTTAGAAATACGAAAGCATGTGACCCAACCTTAAGGTCAAAGATCAATAATATAAAATTGACATTCAAACCCAGGTTTTGCTTAGAAGACAGGAGCTCTCTTCGATTGAACCCTGGGATACAGTCTCAAGAAGTGAATCCCTTAGGGTCATCCTCAGGAACACAGCCTCAATCTGTGACACCTTCAGTGTTGAAACAAGAGTCACAGTCCTCAGAAGTGAAATATGGAGCAATAAGCCAAATGCCACAATCACAAAACAATGTAGAGTTGAAATGTGGAAAATCTTCTGAGTTGGCACTTCAGACAAAGCCTCGAGGCATGAAATCTGAGAACAGCTCTGGGCCCCAGTGGCAACCTGCAAACTGTTCTGACTTGACACCTGAAGCAGAGTCCCCAAATATGAAATGTCCTAAGTTAAGTCTCAGCTCACAGCTGAAAGGTAAACCATGTACTGAGTTAGTTACGGGTACCAAAACTCGACCTGTCAAACTAGGCTGTAAACCTGGGCCACAGTGGCAAGATACGAAATCTAACTCATTTCTGAGGACAAAGCCTCAAGAAATGGAAATGGAAGACTGGGAATCAGGCCCGCAGTTACAAGATCTGAAATCTTCAAGGACAATCATGGGTATAAAGGTCTATGATGTCATGTCTGTGGACTTTGGTCCTGGACTACACTTACAAGGTATGACATCTGAAGTCATTACAGGGAAGAGGGCTCATGGAATGAAATCCGTAGAAATCAAACCAAGTTCAAAGTTACAAGGTAAGAAACATGATTTCACACCGAGGAAGATGTTCTTAGGTACAAAATCTGTAGAGCTGGACTCAGGCCCCCCTGTGAAAGATTTGAAATATCCTGAGCTGATCATGGGTATGAAACTTCAAGGTGTGAACTCTATGGGACAACAGGTTACAAGTATAAAATCTTCTGAGGTGGTAACACAGATAAAACCCCAAGGTGTGACAGCGGTGGACCTCAATTCTGGACCACAGACACAAAATAAAAAGCCGTCTGAGTTGGCTCAAGGGCAAAGGCTCCCAGCTAAGGAGTCTGTAGAGTTTAATCAAGGCCCAAAGTTACAAGGTGTGACAGTGGAGTCCAAGCCCCCAAATGGGGAATCTGGGAAGTTAAACTCAGGCCCTCAGTTACAAGATGAGAAATATTCTCAGTCAGTTCTGGGGACAAAGCATCAATATGGAAGATCTATGGAGGTCAGTCCTGGCCTATGCTCACAGGGTCTGAAGTCTTCCGAAGTGATTTCAGAGGACAAACTTCAAAAAGAGAAACCCATAGGCTTTGTGTATCAGCCACTGTGGCAAGATGTAAAATCTTTAAAATGGATATTCAGTAAGGCACTTGACAGGGAACCTTTGCAGTTGGAAACCGCTCATTTACAGGACAGGAAATTAACTATGTTAACACCAGAATTACATCTTCAAGGTATGAAACCTGAGTCGGTCAACTGTGGATCAAAGTTGAAAGGTGTGATGTCTGAGCCCACATATGTCCAGACAGTAAAGGATACAGGGATCAATCATGGTGCTGAATCACAGTTTGTGGGATTCTCTAAGCAGGCCTCAGACTCGAAGGTTTATAGAGTGGTGCCTTCTGAACTCAATGCCAGAAGCCAGAAGCGAGATCGGAAGTCTCACAAATTAAGTCAAAAGCAACAACTTCAAAAAATAAAACAAATAGCGTTCAGGGATGAGCCACACTTGCAACATATCAAGTCATCAGAATTATGTACAAAGCTTCAAGACCTGAAATCTATGGAATTCAATTCAGAGCAACAGTTGCAAGATGTGATGTCCTCTGAGTTGGGCCTGGGAATAAGTCCTCAGTCTTTAGACATCAACCCTGGGCCATATTTGCAAGATATAAAACCTTTTGAGGGGCTCACAGAAACCAAACTGCCAGATGAGCCATATCCAGAATTCAAACATAAGCCTAGACTGCAAGGTAGGGCATCCTGTGACCCGAGTACAGGACCAGAGATTCACAGTAAAAATGTTATGGCATCCAACACCAGAACACAAAATATAGAATTGTCTGAGTTGCACCCTGGTCCAGACCTTCAAGGTATAAAATCTAAGGTGTTCTGCCTGGGGCAGCACTTGGAAGATGTGAATTCTGCATGCACTCCTAATGCAAATTCTCAATATATAAACTCCATTGGGTGTAAATCTGGGCCATATTTACAAGATATGAATTCCTCTGCATACATTCCAGAGCCAGACCCTCAATGTACAAAGTCTGTGTGCAATCCTGGGCCACATTTGCATGGAATGAGTTCTTCTGCATGCATTTTAGGACCAAAATTACAATGTGTAGATTCTACTGGATGCATCCATGAGCCAAACTGGCAAGATGTAAATTCTTCTGTATGTACCCCAGGGCCAAGTCCTCAGTGTATGAATTCTTCTGTATGCACCCCAGGGCCAAGTCCTCAGTGTGTGAATTCTGCATGCACCCCAGGACCAAGTCCTCAGTGTGTGAATTCTGCATGCACCCCAGGACCAAGTCCTCAGTGTGTGAATTCTGCATGCACCCCAGGACCAAGTCCTCAGTGTGTGAATTCTGCATGCACCCCAGGGCCAAGTCCTCAGTGTATGAGTTCTTCTGTATGCACCCCAGGGCCAAGTCCTCAGTGTGTGAATTCTTCTGCATGGACCCTAAGACGAAGTCCTCAGTGTGTGAATTCTTCTGTATGCACCCCAGGCCCAAGTCCTCAGTGTGTGAATTCATCTGTATGTAACCCAGGGCCAACTCCTCAGTGTGTGAATTCTGTATGCAACCCAGGCCCAAGTCCTCAGTGTGGAAATTCATCTGCATGCACCCCAGGGTCAAGTCCTCCATGTGTGAATTCCACTGAGTGCCATCCTGAAGCACATTTGCAAGGTGTGAATCAATGGGCATCAATTCTAAGGCCACACATTCAGTGTGTAGGTTCTACAGGGCGCAATCCTAAATCACATTATCAAGGTGTGAATCTATCCTCACACACTCCAGGGCCAAACCCTCAGTGTGGACATTCTAATAATAGGTGTAGTCTTGACCCACTTTTTCTTGGTATGAATCCTGGTACAACATTTCCAGCACCACAAATTATGTGTGTAAGTTCTGTTTGGGGCAATACCAAAACACATTGGCAAGATGTGGATTCTTCTTCCTGTACTGAAAGACAAGAGTCACAGTCTGTAAATTCTACCGGATACAACCCTGGGCCACATTTACAAGCTCCAAAACTTCAAGATATGACGTTTTCTGAGTTAAACTCAGGGACAGGAATTCAAAGAGATATGCCTATAATAGTTAACCAAGGACGACACATGCAAGATTTGAAGCTTGAATCAACTCCAGGGTCATCTCACTTAATGGTAGGGGCAAAGTTTCCAGAGATCCCATTTTTGAAGGATCAACTTGGGTCGTGGCAGGAAACTACAGAACCCAAATTTACTTTGAGGCCTCCGTCAAATGGTGTGAAATCTGTGGGAGTTTCACCAACCCCACTGCCTGAAGATAGAATGTCTCCAGAGATGAGCAAACAGCCATTGCTTTGTTTGACAAATTCTGTAAAAGTGACACCTGGCTGCAGTCTGCAGGACTTGAGAAGTAAGGAATTTTCACCAGAACCTTGTTTTCAAAAAGTTAAATCTGTGAAGTTGAAACCAGGCTCACCGACTCCAAGTGTGAACCCTTTAGAGTTTGCTCCATGCCACTGTTCTCAACGTACTAAGACTTCCTTTGCACCGAAGCCATGTGTTCATGAAAGAGAGTCTATGCAGCTGAGACTAGGCTCCCAACAGCAAAGCATGGATTGCCAACAGTTTCCTTTAAATAAGGAATCAATGGTATCAACACCAGAGTTCACGGGGAACTTCTTAGCAGGACCAGCACTGTCTAGTGTCAAATTTTCAAATTTGATTCCGGAATCACAGCAACAATGCATGAAATCAATGGAATTTACTTCAGAGCCGAAGTGGCAAAGTGTAAACCATGTGAAATTGTCATCGGTGTCTCTGCCACAAACTGGAACCTCTGTGGGGTCATCACGAAGACCATTCCTTCAAAATGTGACACCTGGGAACCAAAATTCCCAAACACGTGATCAAATCATAGAATCCTCTCAAGTGATATATATACCAGGGCACCAATTAGCGGACTGTGCTGAGAAGATGAGGTACCAAGTCTCTAAATTGGTGGATTTTATTTCCCTACCAGTTTCTCAAGATGCGGGGTCTTCAGAAATGACAAAAGGGTTGGGACATAAAAGCCCAGAAACAACAGAGAAATCTATGAGGTTGACCCCCAAACCAACAGATCAAGACATAGAATCATTAGGGATGCCTCAGCAGCTAGATTTTCAAGGACCAGAATCT
The DNA here is from genome assembly GCF_004664715.2 of Peromyscus leucopus. Classification (NCBI taxonomy): domain Eukaryota; kingdom Metazoa; phylum Chordata; class Mammalia; order Rodentia; family Cricetidae; genus Peromyscus; species Peromyscus leucopus. The sequence continues at coordinate 36,273,458 of NC_051081.1, forward strand.
GTTGATCTGATTCCAACACTAAGTGATCCAGATTCAAAGTCCTTACAACTAACCCCACAGAAAAGCTACTGGAGCCCAGAAACTCTGCAGTTGCTGTCTTGTTTGTGGCCCCAATTTAAAGATTACAAGGATTTACCAACAGAACAAGCCACAGGATCTGATAGAATGACCCAGGACCTCAAGCATCATGTTGCAGAAGTAAGGATGCTAACTTGTGAGGTAAGACCGGGGAAAGAATTTTTTAGTGTGACTTCAAAGCCAGTAAATAGAGAGCCTGTACATGTAGAAAAATCTCCAAGGCCGTGTCCTCAAGACTTAGGACCTGTGGTGTTGATCTCTGGGAAAAGAGCCCAAAGGGAACAATCTGTAGCATCGCCACCAAGGCCATCGTATCACGTTCCAGATTCTGTTTCAGGGATAACACCAGGGCATGGACCTCAGATTCCTGAATCTGTAAGTTTGACCTCTAAGCCTTGGCTGCAAATAGAAGAATCGTTAGAGTTGTCAACCCAGCAAACCAGTCAAGTTGTGGAAGATACAGACTGTGAGGAGCTCACTTTTGAGTCATGGCGACCAGGGGAGCTAGCAAGTAGGCAAACAAAGGCCCAGGGTGCAGGCATGGGAACTTTAAACATAACTCCAATAGAATCACTGGATCAAATGATAAACTTTATAACGATCAGTCCAAAGCAGCTAGGTCAAGTGACAGAATCCGCAAAGACACGGCTTCATGTTTCTCAGTCAGCTGCTCTCCCCAAGGTTTCCGAATCTGTGGAAGTTATCCCTGGACCGCCGTTTCAAGTTATAGAGTCTGTGATGATACCAGAGCCAGCTTCTCAAGGTTCAAAACATGCTGATTTGACTCCCAAACTGCACGATGTGATTATGTCAGAATTTGCTTCAAGCCTTTGGTTACAAAATGTTCAATCAAAGAAATTAATCTCAGCACCAACACATCAAATTTTAGAAACAATACAGTTGTCAGGCTTTCAAGTTATAAAGACTATATTGGTTCCCAAACCACTGCTTCTGATTGTAAAATCTGAAGAGCTGGCTCCAGGACCAAATCCTCAGGCTATGGAACCAATAGGAGCTGCCACAAAATCTAGCATTAAAGTAACGGATGGTTTGAATTTACTCCCAAGACCACATCTTCAAGACATGGTAAAACCTATGGAACGAACTCCAAGGGCAAATATTCAAGAGAATTTTGCAGAATTAATCTTACAACAAACATCTCCACTTGAGGAACCTCCAGTATTAACTCACGAGCAAAGGCTTCAGGCTGAAAAATCTCTAGGGATCAGAACAGAATCTCCTAAAGTGATGGAAATTGAAGATTTGAATCAAAGACAGGTGTGTGAGGATAGAGACTCAGAAATGACATCAGAAAAGTTACAAGCACAGAATTACTTCTCTAGGTTCATACCCAGCCCTTCAATCCCACTTATTTCAAGTTCTGTCAAAACAACTAAGTTAGGACCCCTTTATGGTTCTGGAATGCCGGAGGTATCAAGAGCCTTGGCTATGAAGAACTTGGCTGTTGGTATTTTGCCGTCTCCAGAGTCCTATACAGACACTATTATGTTCCGTTCATCAGCCCTTCCCTTGGTTCTTCCCTCTGATATTGGGAACACTGTGGGAACCCTATATCCTGACATCTGGGAAGTGGATGTCCTATCCAAGGAAGCAACTGAAAAGAAGCAAATGGAGGAATTTGGGAATTCATTCCAGAGCTATTCTCCATATCCACTGAGATTACTACCCTCGGAGTTTCAGGCAGGATTAGGGGCTCGAAGAAATTCTATCCGTTCTTTCCTGGGTAGACAACAGAATGTCTGGGAAAGTCATGTCTGTAGGCAGCGACTCCCTAGGAAATATCTCTCCAATATGCTGATGCTGGGAAATGTCCTGGGAACCACTATGGAAAGGAAGCTTTGTTCTCAGCCGTTTTTAACAGAAGGAGCCACAATGGATATCTGTCAATTTATTCAGAGTTTATTTGGGGTTCCAGCTGAACTGATGGCATTTTCCCAGAGCCCACTAGAGAGGGGTCCTAGGACGATTTCACAGACTTCAGTGGTCAGAAACTATATTCAGAGACATATTTTATGCCATGGTCACGAGAAAAGAATGCCCTTAAAGATGTGGACACGTGGATCCACATCTTCCATAATACAGCAATACTCCGGTACTAGATTGGGAATAAAGAAAACAAACTCAAAACTCAGTGATATATTCCAGGAAGTCACTCAGAACCTGTCTGTCTCGTGTACAAGGGCCCAGTTTCCTGCCTTAATGAAGCCGGAGTCTTCTCTCAAGATACTTTACAATAGGGAAGACCCTGTTTCCAGTGATCAGAGTCAAGACTCACAGAGTGATTCACAAACAAGGACTTCTGACTCTCACCATTTCCTCAAAGCAAGTTGTCTTTCCCAGGCCAAGAGGGATATCTCAGAACAGCTCCATCTGCTAAAAGATCTACAGCTAAAAATAGCAGCAAAACTCTTAGAGAGTCAAGTACCCCACAATGTCCCTCCTCCTTTCTCATCAGGTCTTGTCCTGAAATATCCCGTCTGCTTGCAGTGTGGCCGATGTTCAGGAATTACTTGCTGTCATAAGTTACAGTCTGCTTTTGGTCCATATCTTCTCATCTACCCACAGATCCACCTTTTAAGCACCCCTGAAGGCCATGGTGAGATTCGGCTGCATCTTGGCTTTAGACTGAGAACTGGGAAAAGACCTCAAGTCTCAAAGCATCATGGAAGAAAAAGAGCAGATACATGGAAGAGCACTACATCACCATCACGAAGGAAAACTAAAATCTATCCTCCAGCTTCCAAGAGTCCAACCACTCCAAGAGATTTCCAGGCCCGATCTTCCCAGGCTCTGGCTTCTGTACAAGTGCACATTAGAAAAAAGCAACGGGGAAGCCATGGTGTAGTCGGCAAGACAGATGCCGAAGTCTCTGAGCACCGTGAGTTCTGTCAGGTTCACTCTGTATCCGAGAGTGGCTTTGAAAGTAATCAGGAAGAAAAATGGTCGAAATCAAGCCTCAAAAAGACCTTTGGCTTCAAATATCCAATGAAGGAAACCATCAAGGGACTTAAAACACAAAACACAGAGCTCTACAAGAATAGTGGAACCCCAGAAGAGAGTCCTTTTAGAATAATGTGTCCATCAAGAAGCAAGAGTGTTGAAACCATTCAAACAAGCACTGCTTCTTCGAAGACACAACCTAAGAAATCCTCTCAGCCCAAGTTCTACCATCTGCTTTTCCAGGGCCTAAGGCAGGCATTCCAAATAGCACATAGAATTGTGGCTTATACTGGACAGAAGCCTGCGGACAGGACAAGGCCAGACAATTTGTGGTCAACCCAATACTTGCACCCCAAACAAAAACCCAAGAAGTATTGTTTAGCAGGGGATGGCAAAGGAGCCAGCACACCAGTTGCCCAGCAAAGGTCAGCAGGTGTGAACCCTAAGCAAGAGGACAGATTGCAGGGAACAGGTGACCAATGTAGACAAACTCAACAGCCAAAACAAGTGAGCTCTCTCCAACCCAGACCTTTGCAATTGGAGACCATACTTTCTGAAAGAGATGCCACTTTCCAAGTTACTTCAGTCATCCAACCTTTGAGTATAGTTGAAAATGTCAACGGCAGAGCAAAGAACAACTGTGGTGATGATGAAATCTCCTGTCTGGAGTCTAAGCACTGTTCTCAAGTAGGAGCCAATTGTCAGGCCCAAGAGAGAATGGAACCTGACTCTCATTTGAAGAGATCCCTGCAGAGTCACTTTAAAGAGACACACACACCCAAGGAAGAACAACATGGCTTCTTCAGGGAGAGGGACCTCCATAATAAGCCTTTTGAAAGGACCAATCGCATCCTTTTGGAGAGAATTCATGAAAGTCTCTCTGAGAGGAGATACCGCAGTCCTCCTCAGAGAAGGCATAGCAGTCCCTCTGACAGAATGCTTAGACATCTCTCTGAGAGGAGTCATTGCAGTCCCTCCCAGAGACAGGATAGTAGTCCCTCTGTGAGAACCCTTCAAAGTATCTCTGACTGGAGCCTTTACAGTCTCTTTAAGGGGTAGGTCGCAGTCCCTCAGGGAGGAGCCGAACCAGTCCTGGGAGACGCCCTCGGAGTCCCTCTAGGCGGTCTCTTAGTCCTCGAGAGAGAAGAGGACGAGAGAGAAGAGGACACAGTCCCTCAAAAAGGTGCCATCTCAGTCCCCTCCAGAGGACACGGTGCAGTCCTTCAGAAAGGAGCCATGGTAGTCTCTCTGAGAGAACCCCTTTCAGTCCCTCTGGCAGGAAAAGGCATAATTCTTCCGGGAGAGTCCACCACCCTCCCTCAGAGTCCAGGCTCTACAGATCTTCTTCCAGACTCCACCGCAGTCATTCTGAGAGAACTCACTACAGTCCCTTTGAGATCAGACACAGTTATTCTGAGAGGAGCCGGCAAGGTCACAATGAGGGACCCCATCACAGTACCAAGGAGAGGCTCAGGGGTAAGGAGAAGCCCAGACATAGCCTGTCTATAAAGACTTCAAGACTTATAAACTCCTAGGGACTTATGCCTCCTAGGGACCACACCAAAAAATAATCCAGAAGCTGGACAAGTGTGGAGACACGAAGTTAGTAGATAAGGAGAGACCTGCCCGTTAATTACAGCCTGCACATCTTCACCTAGCCGCCCTTTCTGCTCAGCCACTGCCTGCACCCTCAGCAATGAAAGAGCTTTCTGGAGGGGACTGAGAATGGGTCTGTAATTTAAGATCAATAAAGGGGCAATAATCGAACTCTTTGCATCCCTAAGATCACTTGTGGGGTGGGTGGGAGTAGGTGTGCAAACTGCCGGAACTCAAGGGTTGGGGTTCAGGAGGACCCCTTACTTAAACCTTCAGACTCCGCCCACTTGCTCCAACCCTGCGGCCCGATGGCCTCCCTAAACCTCCTGTCGCCATGGGGCGGGGTCTCAAAAGCATCAGAAGAGGCGTGGTCACGTGACTTTCCCCGCTGCAGCCCCCTCTGAATCTGCTAGGCGGAAGTAGATGTTCAGAACAGGGCTAGTCGCCGCCGAGACCACATCCGGGAGAGGCGAGGAGAGCGGAAGTGGCGTTGGTCTGGCCGGAGCCCTTGGGTGAAATTGTTAGGCGTGGAGGGGGAGTGATGTCTTCCAGACTCGGTGCAGTCACCGCCGTGAGTTTCTTGGTGTGACCATTATACTTTAGAGATAGAACTGTCGAGCCGCGAACACCAGGGCCCTTGCTTTTGTCCCGAACTCGGAGTTGGTTTTATCAGAGCCCATCGTAGGCCCCACCCTTTTATATCAGAGCCACTTGCCCACCGTTTCTCCCCCATTTTTAGTTCTGCCTGTTCCCCGTGTCCTCGGACTCACTTCCTCGGCAGATCGTAATTAGTTATCTTCCTTCAGCATCCCCAGTGCCTCCCGTTTCCTTTTCTTATTTTTTTCCCGTCTCCGTTTTCGATCCCTCCTCTAGGATAGGGCTTTGAGAATGGGCAAAAATGAAAGCCCCGATATTGTCAGCCCGCCTTCACACTGTGGAAATATAGCATGGCACATGTTTCCTAGGAAGTGTCACCCACCTTCCTTCCATTTGAAGTAGTTGCCCGCGAGAGCTTCCCGTCTAGGCACAAGGGGGAGTCATCTCTCGGTGGATGAGGTTCAGAGGTCCCTGGCACTCACTCGTGTGCTTGTGATTTGCTAGACCCCGGGACCCACAGCCTTTAAGCCACAGAGGAGCACCAGGATCGTGGGAGCTAAGAAGTAAGTGAGGTTTTCTGGGGACATTTTTGAAATTGTGTAGACAGTGCTGAGAAAGATGTTTTGTGTCTGCACTTTGGAGCATCACAGCCGCCAGCCAGGTATGGTTTTGGGGCACTTGAGATGTGGCTAGTGCAACTGAAAAACTGAATTATAAATTTTATTTAATTTTAATTGACTTAAATTTCAGTAGCCATCTGTAGCTAGTGGCTCCTGGATTGGACAGTGCAGGTATAAACCTAGTGTGGGGGAGGAAAACCTGGCTTGCAGTAAAAATGCACATTATAGTAAAAATGGAATATGTGATTCATTCAGTTAGTGGTAGTCCTGCAACCCCCCTCCTCCACATCAGATGTGTGCTCATAATTAATTTGATGAACTTGGGAGGGAAAATAAAAACAGCTGTAAGGAACCTTTATATTTTCAAGCTACTTAATTGTGGCACTGATTTATTATTTTGTGTAGTGAATGTGCTAAGTTTTTCTATGGCTAATACAAAAGGAAAGATCCCTGTTCGCCTTGGACCTCCCTGATGAATTCCTTCATTTAGACAACATTTCTTAAATGTCCGCTCTGTGGCAGCTGTGTAGTAGTTTGGGCATACAAGCATGGGAAACGGCATACAAGCTAGGTAAGCATAGCAACACAGTCTAGTGTAATAGGAAAAAATCAGTTCTGAGGTAGGGTCTCACTATCTGGAAACTCACTGTGAAGCCTAGGCTGGCCTCTAACTTGCAACAGTCCTGCATCTGCCTCCTGAGTGAGTACATGCCCGTGACACAACACACGTGTTTTTTGTTTGAGACAGGGTTTCACTCTGTGGCTCATGCTGATTAGAACTGACTATGTAGCCCAGAATAGGCCACTGGTAGACTGAGGTTTGAAAGTCAAAGAATAATGTTATTAGCTAGCTAGGAGACTCAACCCTTCTGTCCCAAGAGAAGAGCGTTTGAACAGGTAAAAGAAGTTGATACTAACTAGTTCTGTATCATTGGCGTGGAGGATGGCAGGGGGTGGAGGGTATTTTAGGGACATCCTTTAGAGAAGTTAGCAGGAGCCAGGTCATGGGGCATTATGGCATGCTAAGGTGTTGGAATTGTAATTATCATGAGGGGAAAGGTCACTTTTGAAGAGATGGATTGAAAGGTGAGTGGAGACTGGTACCAAGACAATTATAATAACCTAAGAAAGAAAATAAAGCATGGTGCATGATGGTAACCATATTAGGGATGTGTATGATGATTGGAGGGGAGAGGTAAGGGTGCGGAACATAGGGTGTCTCCAGGTTTCTGTCTTTGGCGACGGTTGGCTTTGGATTCATAAACCAGACCATTTTTGAACAAGTAACATTAGCAAAATGAATGGATTTGGACTTCATTTGAAGAGTTGATCTAAAGTACAGACTTGAGAATTATCTACTGTAAAAGAAATTGGAAACTTATTTTCCTCCACGAGATGAGTGTATTCATAAGCTCGTCTAGGGATTATGGTAAAAGCAGTGTTTCTTAGTGTGTACCTTGGATTGCCTGGAGAAACTTAACTAATATGAAGGTAAATGGGCCGCCCGCCCATCTCTTAACCGGGATTGGACTCATCAGGAGCACTTAAAAACCTTTTCCGAGTTATGCATTTATTTGATGTGTTTATTGTTTTGCTCACATGGATGTCACCTGTGGAGGTCAGGTCATAGGATCTCCTGGAGCTGGAGTCATGGATGATTGTGAATCACCATGTCGGTACTGGGAATCAAATCTGGGTCCTCTGCACAAAAGTGTTCTTAACCACTGAGCCCTGTCTCCAGCCCCGGCCATACTCAATCTGACTTAATTATCTTCTTAGAGATTGCAGAGTTTGGGGGCTGACGGTCTGCAGTGAGACCTGAAGAGAGGGTGAAAGCATGGGGATACCAGTCTTTAAGATGAATAGACTAGGAAGGATTGCAGACGATGCTGAGGTGAACCAGAATGCTTTTAAAAAATGAAAGCTAAATATTTGCACCTAAAAGAATAGGCTAGAGGCTCTTAAAAATGCTTACTCTAAAAAGAGTTGAAAATAGGCTAACTTGATCATTTGTGTGATTAGGAGCTGAGACTTGTTACACCAGTGATAAATTCTAAAGTTGCTAATCATGATAGGCGTTGCATCATGACAAAGCATTTTCTTGTTTAGGGTTGTCATTTGTGAAAGTTTGAGATTAGTATTGTTTTTAATAAATAAAACTGTCTTGGGTTGGTAGACGGCACAAAATACTTTAGACATGTTTCTACTAAGTATTTTAAAAAATAAGACAGTAACCTAGGAGAGAGAGTTTCTTAGCCATCTTGACTTAATCCACCATATATTAATCATGCTGATCCTGTGAACTACTGATTTTTCCATGCTTATGCTTATTCATGAGATAGAAGTCGGAGCTTTCTTGTCCTCTGTTGATAGTAAAACAATTCTCCACAAGACTTTTCTAACAGGAATCACCTGGGACTTGTCTCTTAATGGTCTGTTGGTGATGTGAAGTCTTTATTGAATAGAGATTGCTCCTGTTGTTTGGAATGCTGTTTTACTCCTAGAGGTCTGTCAGTTCCCATTATTAAGATATAATTGACATACAGTAGATGCATTTGCTTCATGTGTACACTATGAACAATTTTGATAAGAATTGATAAGAACAAATCTATAAAACAGCAATCACAAGGACAGACATTTCTGTCTATCCCCCAGTTTTTCTATGTTTATGTTTAATTTTATGTGTGTGTTTTGCTTGCTCATATGTCTGTACTATGTGTGTGTCTGGTGCCTGCCAAGGCCAGAAGAGGGCATCAGATTCCTGGAACTGGAGTTACAGAAGGTTGTGAGCTGCCATGTGGGTGCAGGAATTGAACCTGGGTCCTCTGCAAGAGCAGCCATTGCTCTTAACTGCTAAGACACCTCCCCAATCCCTCCAAAGTTTTTTTGTTTCCTTTTTGTTTTTTTTCTTTTTTGAGACAGGTTTTTTTTTTTTTCTATGTAGTCTTGGTTGTCCTGGAACTCACTCTGTAAACCAGGCTGGCCTCGAACTCACAGAGATCCACCTGCCTCTGCCTCCCAAGCTCTTGGTGTTAAAGGTGTGTGCCACCACTGCCCAGGTTTTTTTTTTTTCTTTTACAATACAATTCAGTTCTATATATCAGCCAAGGATTCCCTTGTTCTCCCCCTCCCGCTCCCCCCCTTTTTTAAGATTTATTTTTATTATTTTAAATTATGTTTATGCATTTGTATCTGTGTAGTGTTAGGCATGTGAGTGTTGTGTCCACAGAGGCCAGAGGGGTTGGATCACCTGGAGCTGGAGTTACAGGCAGTTGTGAGCCTCCCAGTTTGTGTGCTGGGAACTGAACTTGGGGCCTCTAGAAGAGCAACAAATGCTTTTAACTGCTGAGCCATCTTTCCAGCCCCTCCCCAAAGTTTCCTGTGTTCTTTTACAGTCTGTTCCTCCCTTCACTCCTGTCCCTAGGCCAGTGGTTCGCAACCTGTGGGTCATGGCCCTTTTGGGGGTCACATATCAGTTGTCCTACATATAAGATATTTATTTATTTTAAAGATTTATTTATTCATATATTTCATGTATATGAGTGCTCTGTCTACATGCACACCAGAAGGAATCTGATCCCATTACAGATGGTTGTGAACCACTATGTGGTTGCTGGGAATTGAACTCAGGACCTCTGGAAGAGCAGCCAGTGCTCTTCACCGCTGAGCCATCTCTCCAGCCCCATATCAGATATTTATATTGCGATTCGTAACAGTAGCAAAATTACAGTGATGAAATAGCAATGAAAATAATGTTATGGTTGGGGTCAGCACAACGTGAGGAGCTCTAGTTAAGGATCGCAGCCTTAGGAAGGTTGAGAACCCCTGCTCTAGACACTAATAACTAACTGTACAGTGGTTTCCATGTTCTGCAATCACATAAGTCACGTCTCACTCCCCTTGTCTTTGAAAAATGCTATTTCTTAACAGAACACTAATTTTGATGTGTGAATAGTTATTCATTGCCAAGTAGAATTCCACTACAGGTACATCACCATTTGTGTAGCCATCTACCTTTATGGAAATTTGGGTTGTTGGGTTATTTTTCATGTGAGGAATTACAGTCAAGTTGTATGAGATTCATGTGTCAACCTTGTGTAGACAAGTGTTTTCATTTCACTTGGTAAATATCTAAAATAGCATTTACCATCCTGTGTTGATTGGGTCATATGACAGCATTGTGTTTCACTTTTGTTATTTAAAAATTGTTTCCATACCACATATTTTGACCATACTTCCCTCCCTGACTCCTACCAGACCCTTCCCACTTCCGTCCCACCCGACTTCATGTTCTCTCTTTCTCTTCCCCTCTCTAAACGAAATAAGAAAATAGGAAAAACAACAAAAAGAATATGATCTGGCTTCCAAAGTAGTGTGTGTGTGTGTGTGTGTGTGTGTGTGTGTGTGTGTGTGTATGTGTGTGTACGTGTGTGTGAGTGTGTGTGTGTGTGTGTGTGTGTGTGTGTGTGTGTGTGTACATATTTGCTAATAGTTGCATGGGGTGCTCCTGTGGTTAACTTTTATTATAAGTAACACCGAGCATCTTGCTCAGTATCTTTACTGACCACTTTATCTTTTTCTGTAAAGAATCCATTTATGTTCTTCATTGTTAGTTTTTTTTTTTTTTTTTTCCCCTTTTGGTATCCCTCCCATTTTGGGTGCTAGAGATCAAACTCAGACCTGAAGCATGCTAGGTAAGTGTTCCATCCACTGTACTACATCCTAGGCCTAATTAAAAAAAAAAATCAAGATGTCTTATTTCTGATTTGTAGTGTATTTCTTCTCGGTTGTGGTTTGTTCTTTTCTTTTTTTTTTTTTAAGACAGGGTCTCACTATGTAGCCCTTGCTATCTTAGAACTCAAGATATAGACCAGGCTGGCTTCAAATTCACAGAGATCTGTCTGCCTCTGCCTCCCAAGTGCTATGATTAAAGGCGTGTGCCACCCACTATGCCTGGCTTTTTCATATTCCCAGTGGTGTTTTTTGAAGAACAAAAGTTTAAAATTCATCATTAAAAATTATTCCGTGTTTTGGGGTGGTAAGAAGGCTCAGCAGGTGTCTTACCTGTCAGCACCAAGCCTGACAACCTGAGTTCCAACCCCAGGACCTACGTGGAAGAAAGAGAATGGGCTCCTGAAAGGTGACCTCTGACCTTCAAAACACACAAGCCTCCCCCCAAATAAATACAAAATATAATTTTTAAAAATTGGAGAAAGACTTAAAAATTAATTTTTGGACTACAAAATTTACTTTTAAAATAAAATAAAATAATAAAAGATAAAAACTAAAACATTAGAATGGGACAAAAAAAAAGAGCCCAAGAGAAGGCACAAGAAACAGACCCACTCGTTTACACACTCAGGAATCCCATAAAAACACTAAACAGGAAGCCGTAATGTATACACAGAGGACCTGGGGTGGACTCCTGCAGACCTTGCGCATGCTGCTTCTGTCTGTGTGAGTTCGTATGAACTTTGCTCCTGTTATTCAGAGGGTCTTGTTTTCTTAGTGTCCATCATCCCCTCTGGTTCTTAGATTCTTTCTGCCTCCTCTTCAAGGTTCCCTGAGCCCTGAGAGGAGGGATTCATGGAGCCATCTCCTTTAGGGCTGAGTGTTCCAAGGTCTCTCACTCTGCATAAGGTCTGGCTGTGGATCTCTGCATCTGTTCCCGTCTGTGCAGGAGGAAGCTTCTCTGGTGATGGCTGAGCAAGGCACTGATCTATGAGTCTAGCTGAATGTCATTAGGAGTCATCATTTTATTCTTTCTCCTTTTTTTTTAGAACAGCAGTATTTGGTTTTCCCCTAGGTCCCTGGGCTCCGGTCTCAGGTCCTTGGTCACCTAAGCAGTGTCGGGTATGGGTTCCATCTTGTGGAATAGGCCTTAGGTCAGATCAGCCACTGGATGGTCACTCCCACAGCTTTGTGCCCCCTTTGTAGTACTGGCATACCTTACAGACAGGACCCATCGTCAGTCGGAGAAAGGTTTGTGGCTGGGTTAGTGTTTATGTTTCTCTTTGGACAGTGTGCAGAGAACCGTCCTGTACCACAGATGCTAGAACAGAGGGGTGAGGCTCTAGGTAGGCACCAGCTCAACTTCTCCATGTTCAATACATTGTGGAGGTCTTGTCTTCAGCGATGGGGCCTTGCCTTCAGCTTGTAGAGAGTAATCGATAGTCGTGGCAACAGCCTGGATTTTTGGGGGATTCCCATGGGATCTCTTTGGCCAACAACTCAATTATATGTAACTCAGTCACGTGACTAGAAGCTTCATTTGGTGACATGGCCAGTTGGGACTGTGTCTCTCCTATTATTTGGCAATTTCGGTTATATGGCCTTCATATATGAATATATTTTAGGAAGCTTTTACTGTATTGGGTTTCCAGACTATCCCTCAAATGGTTCTTAAAATTAGTTGTCTCTCCCTGTATTCCCTCCCTGGTCCCCCTCCTCCCCATTTGATCCCCCCATTCAAGCTTCTTGATTCCACCCATCATAACTAACTTTACTTTCCTAGCAAGATCTGTCTGTCCTCTCTAGTCCCTTACTCAATACCTAACCTCTGTGGTTCTACAGTTTGTAACTTGCTTATCATTGACTTAACGGCTAATGTCCACATATAAATGAATACTTACCATATTTCTCATTCTGGGTCTGGGATACCTCACTGAGGATGACATTTTTCTAGTTCCATTCATTTACCTGTGAATTTCATTACTTCATTTTTTTTTTTTTTTTTTTTTTTTTTTAGTGGCTGAGTAATACTCCATTGTGTAAATGTACCATTCTTTATCCATTCTTCTGTTGAGGGAAGTCTAGATTGTTTCCAATTTCTGGCAGTTGTGAATAGAGCAGCAATGAGCATGGTTGAGCAAGTATCTCTGGGGTAGGATGAAGCATCCTTTGGGTATATGCCCAAGAGTGGTATTCCTGGATCTTGAGGTAGATTGATTCCCATCTTCCTGAGGTACTGCCACACTGATTTCCACAGTGGCTGTACAAGTTTGCATTCCCACCAGCAATGGATGAGTGTTCCTCTTAGCCCACATCCTCGCCAGCATGGCCTGTCAGTTGTTTTATTCACCAGACATTCTGACAGGTGTAAGATGGAGTCAGAGTCATTTTGATTTGATTTTCTCTGATGGCTCAGGATGTGGAACCTTTCTTTAAATGTTTCTCAGCTATTTGAGGTCCTCTTTGGAGAGTTCTCTGTTTAGATATGTACCCCATTTTTAAATTGGATTACTTGGTTTTTGATGTCTAGTTTCTTGAATTCTTTATATATTTTGGTTAATAGCCTCTATCAGAGGTGTTGTTGTAAAAATCTTTCCCATTCTTTAGGCTGCTGCTTTGTCCAAATGACAGTGATCTTTGCTGTTCCAAATGACAGTGTCCTTTGCTGTGGCAAATGACAGTGTCCTTTGCTGTTCCAAATGACAGTGTCCTTTGCTGTGGCAGACCTTTTCAGATTCATGAGGTCCCAGTTACTAACTGTTGTTCTTAGTGCCTGCACTATCGATGTTCTGTTCAGGAAGTTGTCTCTTGTGTCAGTGAGTTCAAGGCTATTCTCCACTTTCTCTTCTGTTAGGTTCAGTGTACCTGGTTTTATGTTGGGGTCTTTGCTCCATTTGGAGTTGAGTTTTGTGCAGGGTGATAAATATGGAATCTAGTTGGACTGTTCTACATGCAGCCATCCAGTTTGACCAGCACCATTTGTTGAAGATGCCGTCTGTTTTCCCAGTGTGTATTTCTTGCATCTTCATCAAAAATCAGGTGTCCAAAGGTGTGTGGATTTGTGTTTGGGTCTTCAGTTAGATTCCATTAATCAACATGTCTGTTTTTTTGTTATCATGCTGTTTTTCTTACTATAGTTCTATAGACTTGAAATTGGGGATGCTGATACCTCCAGCAGTTCTTTTATTATTCAGGATTGTTTTACTATTCTAGTTCGTGTGTGTGTGTGTGTGTGTGTGTGTGTGTGTGTGTGTGTGTGTGTGTGTTTCCATATGAAGCTGAAAATTGTGCTTTCAAAATTTTTGAAGAATTGTATTAGAATTTTGAATCTGTAGATTGCTTTTGGTAGGGTGGCCATTTTTTCTCTGTTAATCCTGCTGATCCATGAGCATGGGAGATCTTTCCATCTGCTGATACCTTCTTTAATATCTTAAAAGTTTTTATCATGCAAGTCTTTCACTTGTGTGGTTAGAGTTACCCCAAGATATTTTATATTATTTGAGGCTATTGTGAAAGGTGTTGTTTCAGTCTGTTCGACATTTGTATATAGGATGACTACTGATTTTTGTGATTTAATTTGTATCTAGCTACTGTGCTGAAAGTGTTTATCAGCTGGAGGAGCTTCCTGGTAGAAGACTTAGGTTCACTGATGTATACTATCATATCATCTGCAAATAAAAGTAGTTTGACTTCTTCCTTTCCAGTTTGTATCTTCTTGCTCTCCTTCAGTTGTCTTATTGCTCTAGCTGAGACTTCAAGTACTATATTGAATAAGTATGGAGAGAGTGGACAGCCTTGTCTTGTTGCTGATTTTAGTGAAATTACTTTGAGTTTCTGTCCATTTAAGTTGATGTTGGCTCTAGAGTTGCTGTAAACTGCCTTATTGTGCTGAGGTATGTCTCTTGTATCCCTCATCTCTCCAGGACTTTTATCACGAAGGGTGTTGTATTTTGTGAAAGGCCTTTCCTGCATTTCATGAGATGATCATGTGGTTTTTGTCTTTCAGTTTGTTTATATGGTGGATTACATTTATTAATTTATGTATGTCGAATGTCCTTTGGATTTTTTCCTTTGATGAGTATGTGGTATCCTTCTTTATCTCTTCTGAGTAGTTTTAGTTTGAAGTCTGTTTGTCAGATATTAAAATAGCTACCTCAGCTTGCTTCTTAGGTCCATTTGCTTGTAATATCCTTTTCTATCATTTGATTCTGAGGTGATGTCTGTCCTTGATCTTAAGGTGTGTTTCTTGGATGCAGCAGAAAGATGGATCCTGTTTTCTTATCCATTCTGTTAGTCTGTGTCTTTTTATTGGGGAATTGAGACCATTGATGTTGACAGATATCAATGAGCAGTGTTTTTGATTCCTGTTGTTTTGTTGTGGGGTGTGTGTGTGTGTGTGTGTGTGTGTGTGTGTGTGTGTGAGAGAGAGAGAGAGAGAGAGAGAGAGAGAGAGAGAGAGAGAGAGAGAGAGAGAGAGAGAGAGTGTGTGTTTTCCTTCTTTTGATTTGCTTGTTTGGGATTATTCCTTAAGGTTGGAGTTTTCCTTCTAGCACCTACTGTAAGGCTTGATTTGTAGACAGATATTGCTTAAATTTGGTTTTATCATGGAATGTCTTATTTCCTCCATCTATTGTGTTTGAAAGTTGCTGGATATAATAGTCTAGACTGATATCTGTGGTCTCTTAGAGTCTGTAGAACATCTGCCTATGCCCTTCTGGCTTTTAGAGTCTCCACTGAGAAGTCAGTTGTTATTCTAATAGGTCTGCTTTTATATGTCTTTTTTCTCTTGCAGATTTTGATATTCTTTCTTTATATGTTTAGTGTTTTGATTGTTATGTGCCGGGGAGACTTACTTTTCTGGTCCAGTCTGCTTGGTGTTCTGTATGCTTTTTTTATTTTTTATTTATTTTTTTGGTTTTTCGAGACAGGGTTTCTCTGTGTAGCTTTGCGCCTTTCCTGGATCTCACTCTGTAGACCAGGCTGGCCTCGAACTCACAGAGATCTGCCTGCCTCTTGCCTCCTGAGTGCTGGGATTAAAGGCGTGTGCCACCACCGCCCAGCTCTGTATGCTTCTTATACCTTGATAGGGAAATTTTCTTTTATGATTTTGTTGAAAATATTTTCTGTGCCTTTGACTTAGGTTTCTTCTCCTCCTTCTGTTCCTGTTATTCTTCAATTTAGTGTTTTGATAGTGTCCTGGATTTCCTGGATGTTTTGTGGCAGCATGTCTTTAAATTTAACATTTTCTTTGACTGAGGTATCCATTTATACTGTCATATCTTCAGTGCCTGAGATTCTCTCTTCCACATCTTGTGTTCTGTTGGTGAAGCTTGCCTCCGAGTTTCCTGTTTGAGTTCCTGAATTTTTAATTTCCAGATTTTCCACAGTCTAGATTTTGTTATTGATTCTGTTTCCACTTTCAGGTCTTGAACTGGCTTTCACAGGCACATTGCATTCTCAAGTATATCCTACACAGAGGAACACACCCATACATACAAAATTGAAAATAAATAAAATTATAAGAATCTTTACATTTCCTATGGTATTAGGAGTTTGGCTAAGGCTCTACATTAAAAGTTGAATTCAGCCGGGCGGTGGTGGCGCACGCCTTTAATTCCAGCACTCGGGAGGCAGAGTCAGGTGGATCTCTGTGAGTTCGAGGCCAGCCTGGGCTACCAAGTGAGTTCCAGGAAAGGCGCAAAGCTACACAGAGAAACCCTGTCTCGAAAAAACAAAAAAAAAAAAAATGTTGAATTCATTGTTTCCTCTAGGTATTATAACTCATGTACATCCTTTCCCAGTCTATTTAGATCTGCTCCTTTGCTTAAACGTAGAAACCTCCCAAACACGTAGATTCCTTCCATCACCTGCCATGTTGTAGCCTTTGGATGTATTGTCTATGTATAGTCTTCAGAAAACTTACCAAACAATGTTAACATTTTGCTTTAAATGATTTTTTTAAATGTTACCCAAGCTATTTGTACAAGCACACATTCTCTCCCTCTCTGAGATGGTTTTGCTTATTAGTCTACCCGGCCTTGAACTTTGCATCCTCCTGCTTCAGTCTTCCTAGTGATGGGAACACAAGATGTGAACCATCATGCCTGTCTGTTGCAGTCTTCGTTCTTTTTTTCCCCAGACAGGGTCTCACTCTGTAGCCCACGGTGGACTTGAACTTGAGGCAATTCTCCTGTCACCCATAAGTACTGGGGTTATAGGTGTGAGATACCACGTCTGGCTGTCTGCTGCCTCTTCCTTCTCCCTTACCAACTCTTCTTCACTTCATTGGCGTCTGTCACCTCTCCTGACAGGAGAGTGGACTTCATTGGCAGCCTTCCCCCATTCCAAAGCACCAAACTCAGCTCTTTATTTTTTGTCCCACCTTGAGGCAGCCGATACAGTAAACAACATCCCCCAAAGTTTCGTGTGCAGCATTGCTGACTCCCACTGGTCCAGGACCACTCTCCTTTGATGTCTGTTCATGTTTCTGTGAATTGATGAACTGACAACATGGCAGATGTTGTCCTTCCTCTTTTACTGCTGGGATAAAAATGAAGCTCCGGGAGCAAGGACTAGGACTGGGCATGGCCCCTGCAGCCTGACGCCTGAAGTGGGAAGTGCCATTCCAGACCCAGGAGGCAGCTCAGGCCAGCAGTTAACCACAAGATAGCCTTGGAAGAAATAACCACTGTGTGTGTGTGTGTGTGTGTGTGTGTGTGTGTGTGTGTGTGTAGGGGGGGGGGTCGTGGTGGTGGTATTGGGGAATGTCAGGAGGAATTTAATGCTTCTTTTTAATTAATTAACTGGCTCTAATTTTTTAATGATATGTAATTTGTGCCTCACCCCCTTCTCAGAACCCAGAGTTCTCCAGACTGCTGAATGAAGCAGGCAAGCATAGGTGGTAGTTTGGCAACCTGGGACTCCACTTGGTTTGGACTATGCACACACCCCTCTGCTAACAATGTGCTTGAAATCTGAGACATTTACCCACACGTACAACACAGTGTCAGCTTCTCTCCAAATAATGCACCTATCCTGCACTGAGATGCATGCATACCCTCTCTGAACTATAGAATAAGTTCCTCCTCCCCTTAACAATCATCAAACATAGACAGAGTCTATTGAAAAGTATTCTCAGTACATATGCCTGAACTGGTTTAGGGTAGGTGCACAATAAGGTAAACTTTGTCTTCAAAGTGAACTTTTAGGGAAATCTATTTGCTATCTTACACATATTTATAATTTGGCTTGGATATGATTAAAATCAAATGTATTATGGGATGGGGCATGCAAACTAGAGAAATAGTTATATAACTTAATCTGTCAATCAAAGTAGAGGCATCCAAACTATCTCCCTTAGCAACCCAATTCCCCCTTCTCTTGAACCCCATAAAAGAAATCCCAAACAGTAACTGGAGCCTTTGAGGACCTCCATTCCTGTGGCTCATTGTCAGTCCTGATCTAATCTGTCCCATCAGTTTGCCTTGAATAAAGTTTGTGTTTCTTTGCAAATCCGTGTGAGCCCCTTATTTCAGTCTGGTGAATGAGAGGCCAAGAACCTGGAAACACCGGCCTAGACTGCAGCTGCCGCTAACAAAGCCAAGGTTACAAATGTATGGCAGCATTTCTAACTCCCTTCACGTTCATTAATAAATCTTGTGTTTAAGAATAATCATTATTGGGGTTGGGAATTTAGCTCAGTGGTAGAGCGCTTGCCTAGCAAGCACAAGGCCCTGGGTTCGGTCCTCAGCTCTGAAAAAAAAAAAAAAGAATAATCATTTTTAGGCTGGCCTGGTGGCACAGGCCTTTAATTCCAGCACATAGGAGGCAGAGGTGGGTAGATTTCTGTGAGTTCAAACTTGGCCTGGTCTTTATAATGAGTTCCAAGACAACCAGAACTATGTAGAGAAATTACCATCTCAAAAACCAACCAACTAAAAGTGAAAATAAAAGAATCATTTTTAAAAGTTTGCAAGCATGCAAGAACAGCCTGGGCTACAGAATGAATATGAGGTCAGCCTGTGCTACATGAGGCTCTGACAAAAAAAAAAAAAAGAAAAGAAAAGTTTGCAAATACTTGTGACAGTGCTTTCATAGCTCCCAAACTGAAAACAATCCACATGTCCCTCCATGGCTGAATAAATAAGCTGTGAGAGTGGATCCCCCCAGTGGAATAGTGAAATGTCGTTGAGTTATTATTTTTAACCATTGAACACACATAGCCCAGGACAACTTCCAGGAGTCAGTTCTCGCCTCCTGCCATGTGGGTCCCAGAGACTGAACTCAGGTTTTCAGGCTTGGCCAGCAGGTGCCTTTACCTGCTGGAGCCATCTTGCTGGTCCTTGATAATACTTTATGGGGAAAAAATGATCTATGTACACACGTGTGTGAGTGTCTGCTGTATATGTACCGGTGCCTGTGGAGACTCAAAGAGGGCATTGGCTCTCCTGAAGCTGGAGTCACAGGAGGTTGTCAGCTGCCCTTTGTAGGATCTGAACTCAAGTCCTCTGGAAGAGCAGTAAATGCTTTTGACCACTGGGCCATCTCTCCTACACCTTAATAATGTGTTTTCAGCTGCTTCAAAGATAGCACATTTTAGAGGTGGGGGGTGAAGGCATTAAACTGGACATCACCTCTCTTGCCTTAATGTTACATTTCATGCTGGACTGCATAAATGACCTGGTAGGCTTGTCAGCTGTGTATGAAAAAAAAAATCAATAAATGAAAATAAGGTGATGATGGCTGCTGTATCCCCTCATGTTCCTATGGTGAAGGAATCAACACTTCTCTAAATCCAGCCTTCCCCACAGGAACTCATCACTACCATCTATAATTAAGTCCTTCAGGCCATTGCTAATACAATTGAGGAGGGATTATATAACAAAAAAAAATCTTTTTGCAATACTGAGAATTGAACTCAGGGCCTTCCACACACTAGGCAAGTGCTCTGCCACTGAGCTATATCCCCAGCCCTAAAAATGATAATCGGCAAATAATAATAGGGGCTCAGAGTCTGGCCTAGTAGTAGAGTGTATGCTTAGCATAAGCAAAGTTCTGGGTTTAATCCCCAGGGCCACCCCCCACAAAGTATTTTTAAAAGCCCTTGTGGTATGGCAGAAATGGGAATCTAATCATATTTAACATCTAACTCTTTGCCACATCGTTGAGTGGAAACATCCCCACAGCTGCACTGGGACTGACCACACCTCCTGTGTTGTTCCCAGAGTGCTTCTAGGTGAACATAACACTCTTAATGCCAACCCCAAGCCCAAACGAACTGTTATGTAGGACAATTAGGCCATTCCAAGACTGTGACAGCCCAATGGCCTGTATCCGCTTACGAAGATTACAAACCCTGTAACCATGAAAAGACTCTAAGGAAAATGTCCCTACCATATAAGCTAAATAACCAGAGTGGTCATCAAAAAAGAATTTCTTCACAGTTGGCTGATGAAGTGAATAGGAGAGACTAGCCCTGGGGACATTCAAAAAGTTTAAATTTCCTAACACAGGATTTATGGGTAACAGACTAATGAGTAGCATATGGATAATAAATACCCTTCCTTCTCCTTTGGGCCAGAAGGAAGGGATCTGGGACATTGCTAACATTTCATGCTGTTTCTGAATTTATACCACATAGAAAATTGGCTGTGTAAAGTAGACATGGGGAGTCACCACGTTTTGTTTTCTTGATTAAACCTAGATGTTTGCAGTGTGTCTTCCTCCTGGGCCCTCGAGATTCTTGTAGATGTATTTGTTGGCTTCACATTCATTTGATGTCTGCTGTCCAGACCGGCAGTGCTTCCACACAGTTGTCCTGACAGATGATTCAACAAATTAATTGGGCTAATCAACACTACATTGAAAACCAGCTCTCATAGGCAAAAACATATCTAAGGTAGAATCAACCACACGTTTATAGAACCCTGTCTTTACAGCTTTTAGTGATTTTGGTGATTAATGTTAGGGGGCTGGAAAGATGGCTCAGCAGTTAAGAACACTGCTCCTGCAGAGGACCTGAGTTCTATTCCCAGCACCCACACCAAGTCACTCATAGCTGCCTATAACTCCAGTTCTGTGGCATCTGACACCCTCTTCCAGCCTCTGTGGGCTTCTACACATATGTGTTGCACATATACACATTCAGATGCACATACACATAATTAAAAATACAAAAACAAAATCTTGTCTTGTTGGTTGCCAGCCTTAGCCTTCAATGGCTGAGCCATCTCTCCAGCACAAAGAGAAAACTCTAAAAGCCAAAATAAATATTCAGATCAACTTGAAAGACCCACTGCTCTGTAATACAGTGATAAGTAGCCATCAAACAAGTTTTGGAGCTGTCCACTCGGTGAGTAATCACCAGAAGTGAGTATGTTTTTCAAAGCTCATGCTTAAAATCCAGACTCTGTTAGCTACACGTGGCCCTAAATGCCAGCCAATCAACAATGGCCTCATCCAAGGAAAGCCCTTTTACAGATGATGATAAATGCTTATGCCTCTAAATCTAACAATACTTGAACTCCAAACCTTATGTATGATTAACAGTGTGTTGTGCAAGAAGAGATTGCAAGAGACCTGTGTAATTTTCCTTTCCCACAGATAGCAATAGTTCAGTTCTTCTTTCAGGTACTAAATAGGGGTCTTGTCATCCTTAGACCATATATCACCGAGTACCAGGCTGGGCAGTGTGATGAAGTGCTCTGCAGCACATCAGTGTTTTCTGCTTGTGCTCTGGGGGAGGGATTTGATATATTCAGGAGGCCTCACATGAGGACTGCGGTCTGTGCAAGACTTTGACCAGAGTGTTTCCAGGCTTTGTGCCTGGTTTCAGCCAAAGGGGAAATGTTTCCATTCCATGGCTGTGAACAGCAAACACGAACAGAAGAGGGAATTGTCGTTTGAAAGTGTACCAAACGGCTTCAACACAAAAGGTAAGAGGAAAAACCCAAGTAATAAAATCCAGCTGTGCTGGCCGATCTTGCTCCAAGGATACAAATCTTCGCAGCATGTTCCCATCTGATATGTCGTTTAATGCTATAATCCTGAAGCCTTCTAGAGGCAAAGCGAAGTATGATTTCCTGGTACATGACACAACTGGAAACCAAATGTGTCAGTAAGACATCAAGCCCTGGGTATCAATATTCCTCAAATCACAGAGATCATTAGCATCAGAATTACCATAAGTGGTGGAGGGGGATTGACCAATGGAATAGTCACTCAGAAAGCTGAGGCAGGAGGATTGCTCCAAATTCCTGAAATTCAAGAATAAATCGGGGAAGGAAGTCATGAGGTCTCACATTCCCTGAGGATCTGTAGGCAATGAATGATTGCTGGGGGAGGGAGCGGGGAGAGAGATGTCTTCGTGGTGTGGCCACAGGTGAGTTACTCGTGCTTTTATGATCAACCCCATTACACTCATTGGGACACACACACTAAAGATAAGAAAGAAGCTGGGTAGTAGTGGTGCACACCTTTAATCCCAGCACTCAGGAGACAGAGGCAGGTGGATCTCAGAGTTCAAGGCCAACCTGGTCTACAGAGTGGGTTTCAGGACTGCTGGGGCCAAAAAAACCAGTCAATCAATTAATCCATACAAACAAGAAAGAAAAGAGGAGGAGGAAGAGTAGTTGGCCAGAGGAAAAGGATCACCAGGAATGGGAGGGTAACAGGAATGAATATGGCCAAATACATTATATACAGCTATAAACTGTCATAATGAAGCCTATTATATATAATAAAAACATTAAAAAAGAATAGGAATTGCCTAAGCAACCACTAAAAATACATTTCTATGCCCTCCCTGCTTTTAAGAAATCTGCATGTTAATGAGTTCCTCAAACATTCATCAACATTCTAGAGATTGAGAGGGACAGATATCTACCACACACCCTGGTAAGTGGTAGAATCCAGTCCTCCTGAACAAGTTCCCTCTCCTTCCACATAACCTGTTGAACATGGGTAGATCCACTACAGGTTCCTGTTGGTGACTGCTCTGAGTGGTTTGTAAGGTAATCCATCAACATCGTATCAAGCTCTTTAATGTGGTTCATGATACAGGAAGATCAAATAGAGATGCTGTCTGTCTGGCTTGTGTGCAAAGCTAAGCAGGGTTTCAGAGTTGCTCAACAAAAACTTCTACTTTAAAATTTTTTGCTTCAAGATGACACTGTCTACTTTCCCATTAAACAGAACGCAATCATTTTCTAAAGTGTGTTGAAACATGCTGTCAAGAGCAATTTGGGCCACATGAAAACTACGAAGTTCACCTAACTTTCCTATATAGGATTGAATTGGTAAGTGTTAGACCAGGGGGCACTTTGAAACTTGACTATGGAGCTGAGATGGCTCAGCAGTTAAGAGCACTGACTGATCTTGCAAAGGAAACAGGTTCAGTTCCCAGCCCCCACATGTGCTATTGGATGTCTTGCTGTATGCTGTGAATATGTATGGCTCCCACTGGATAATAAATAAAGCTGTTTTGGCCTATGGCAAGAGAGCTTACAGCCAGGTGGGAAATCCAAGCGGAGATACAGAGAGAAGGGCCGAGTTGAGAGACGCTAGTCACCACCAAAGGAGCAACAAGATGCCAGCAGACAGGTAACACCATAGCCTTGGGGCAACATATAGACTAATAGAAATGGGTTGAGTTAAGTTATAAGAGCTAGCTAACAAGAAGCCTGACCCATAGGCCATACAGTTTGTAATTAATATAAGCCTCTGAGTGATTATTTTATTAGTGGATGTGGGACTGCGGGTGGGAGAGATTCAGTTGGACCTCAGGGCCGGACCTCAGGACAAGAGAAACATCTGGCTACACACATGGGCTCACAACTGTGTGTAACTCTAATTCCAGGGTATCCAACACCCTCTCCTGGATTCTATGAGCATTGTATGCACATATACATAGACATACATATATCCACATACAGGTGAAAGCTGACTATGCCTGGTCTGAATAAGCAAATTTGTAACTTCAGCCAATCTGTGCAAAGAAGGATAATCAGATACTCAGTATCTGTCCATTCTTTTTTGGTTGTTTGTTTCCAAGACAGTTTCTCTGTGTAGTCTCAGCTGTCCTGGAACTCAATACATAGACCAGTCTGGCCTCAAACTCAGATATCCACCTGCCTCTGCCTCCCAAATTCTGGGATTGGATTAAAGGCTTGTACTACCAATGCCCATCCAAGAAGTGCATCTTTAAGAATGTCTTACAGAAGGCCGGGCGTTGGTGGCGCACGCCTTTAATCCCAGCACTCGGGAGGCAGAGCCAGGCGGATTTCTGTGAGTTCGAGGCCAGCCTGGGCTACCAAGTGAGCTCCAGGAAAGGCGCAAAGCTACACAGAGAAACCCTGTCTCGAAAAACCAAAAAAAAAAAAAAAAAAAAAAAAGAATGTCTTACAGAGTCAGACAAAATTAGAAAAATTTTAAGGCTTAATATGTTGTATGCCCCCTCAACCCCACCACCATGGAAGCCTGAAATTCATTATTGTAAGGGTTCTAACTATGTTTAGTGTTTAATTAGGGGCAAGTGAGACAAAGCATGCTTTTTCCCCTGGGCTATTTCTATACATGGATGATGCAAAGATATTGGAGCTGCTGGGATTGGCCAACAAGCAAATTCATGGAAACTTTGATGTCAAGAGTTCCTGTCTTCCTATTATCCAGGACCTTCTCACCCATTCTCTGCTTTCCCAACCTCCCACAATGCCTTAGTTTTAATTCCTTGTTGCTGTGATAGAAATAGGCTTACAAAAGCAACTTAAGGGAGAAAGGGCTTGTTTGGTTCACAATTCCAGGCTATCACCATTGCTGTGAAACCAAGGGAAAAGGAACCCGAAGCACACAGTAACATCGCCTCCATCCTCTAGAGCGGAGAGCAGTGAACCACATGGGAACTTGATGTTGGTTGCTAAGTGGGCCTTGAGGGGCCATGCCACCCACAATAGGCAGGTCTTTTCATCTCCATCAACATAACCCAGATAACCCCTGCAGACATGACCATGGGTCAACCAGATCTAAATAATCCCTAGTGGAGACTCCCTTCCCAAGGACTGGAGATGGTGTGAAGTCGACAATTAAAACCGACCAAAACATATGGTTTCACCAATTCAGAATTAGGGAAAGTTTTGCTTGAACATAAAATTTCAGCTGCCTCAGTAGAGGTAGAATAAACATAGCTGATGAGGATCTCGGTGAGCAGGCAAAGACAAGAGCATGGTGTGTGGTAGTATTTGCTCTGCCCATGACCTTGGGCTATAGGGCCGGAAGGAGGCGGTGCTTCTTGCCATTCATGAGCCCCTTCTCCCTGCTGTTTTCTTCCTGGTCTGATCAAATTGCTGTCCAGTCAGAAGAGAGGACAACTTCAGTTGTTTACTCGGTTCTGTATTCGTGAGTGTATTTCCTCAATTTATATCTTAATAAATCCCCATTGCCCATTAAATAGACTCACATGGATTGATTTTTCCGAGACAGTGTTTCTCTGTGTAGTTTTGGTGCCTGTGCTGGATCTCGCTCTGTAGACCTGAGCTCGAACTCACAGAGATCCGCCTGGCTCTGTCTTCAGAGTGCTGGGATTAAAGGCGTGCGCCACCACCGCCCGACCACATGGATTGATCTTAACAGTAGTGTGGTTCATCCTAGCTGCCCAAAAGGGGTGGGTGAGGGAAGGGAACCCATGAAATTAAGGGAGACGGGCTGGAGATACAGACTAACAGCCTATTTCCCTATTTCCCTTTCTTCCTGGTAGCTGTCACACTGTCATGAGATCAAGTGGCCATGAGCCATGATCAAGGAGCAAGCACAAGGTCCAGGACATAGATACCAAGAACTGGTAACAGTTGCCAGTTAGGTGTTGGAGGTTCCTTTGGGGGCAGAAGAACCTATCTATGGCTTTCCACCGTAGGCAGAAGTCAGATTTCGAGAGTTGCGATTTCCCCTAGCTGCAGAAAGCATGTATGGGAAACTGTCTCCCTGCCTCACAACCTGAGGTGACCTTTCTGGCTTAGCACCTCAGCTAGGTCTCAGAGCGTCAGAGAGAACTTGCTGCTAAGTGGACGATTCTTGAGGACACAGCTCCCCCCAAACGATGGGTTTTAATGGCCCTTTCCCTTTCCTTAGTGTGGGAGCTTCTGGAAGAGGCATCCTTGTGACATCAACTTGTCCACACACTGTAGGGCTGGTTGAAAGAAGCAGGATGTCCAATGAAATTATCAGAGCAAATTAAGATGCCCTTTCCTTGGTGAAGATCGGAAGTGACCAGTTTTTCTTTCTAAGCTCCTCCTTTGCTAGATCAACAATGAAAGCCCTTGAGATAAAGGGAAAATGGTACCTCATTTACAGACTGTAGCCGTTGCTTCAAGGGGATGGAACCCACACCACGATTGGTGTTTTAGATCTAGGACTTGAAAAATACAGTATTAGTCGGGCGGCGGTGGTGCACACCTTTAATCCCAGCACTTTGGAGGCAGAGGCAGGTGAATCTCTGAGTTTGAGAACAGCCTGGTCTAAAAAGTGAGTTCCAGGATGGCCAGGACTGTTACATAGAGGAAACCCTGTCTCAAAAAAAAAAAAAAAAAAAAAAAAGCCTGGAGAGATGGCTTAGCGGTTAGGAGCACTGACTGCTCTTCCAGAGGTCCTGAGTTCAATTCCCAGCAACCACATGGGGGCTCATCTCTAGTGGGATCTGTTACTCTCTTCTGGCATAAAGGCATACATGCAGACAGAGCACTCATACATAAGATAAATAAAAATTTATCCACTTGTGAAGTTGTCTTTAAAACAAAACAAAAACAATAGGACACACACTTGCAAATTGTCCAGGCTTAGGAACTTTCATGCTTGAAGGGCTAGATGAGGTAAGGATAGCAGGAGTGGGCATAGGTGGGCTAAAGGAACAATAACTGCATCTTCTAAAAACTGCAGAAGGCTACACAGATGGTAGGCACTTGGTGGCTAGGTTTGTTGGCTTCGTAGATGGCAAGGTGAGATGAGGTGAAACTAAAGGGCACAACCTATAGAACAATGGCCAAGGAACGTGCGGGGGAAGGCTGAAGGTGAGGAGCATCCACAGCTAACCAGGCCCTCCAGAACAACTCCATTAATTCATACTCTAAGCTTTGCTCTTTGTTTATTTATGGAAGTCTGCCAAAATATTCATTTTATGGTGTTTTTAAGAACTTTTGATTCATCTCTCAGAGCAGTTCTATCATCCAGTGCAGTATCATTCTTTACATTAGACACTGGTTTCTTTAATTGTCTTGGACAGGAATTTCCTCCACAGTGGCTGGAAATGTTTGGACTATGTTCAGGTTGGGGCCTGCAAGAGGCTCCCCAAGGCATTTCCCACCAGTAAAGGTTTGCCTTATTGTTGATCTACATTCATTGGTCAGTGTTGGCTTTGCTATATCTTCTGCATAATCCAGAAGGTTGGGGTCTCTCATTTGGGTTATTTCTAGGAGTATTGCTTCTAGGAGCACCCGTGTACAATTTCTTCTCATATGAACTGGGGTACCACAGTTAAAACATTGGGTACCTTGAGGCCTCCTTCTACCTCTGGAAGTTGCCTCTTCTACAAGTCTCATTACAATAGTTAAAAGACTCAGCAATGTTTATATATTGAATCCATTCCTCCAAAGGTGCTGACCTGACCTTTAATGGTATAAGTATTCTTTTGCATTCTGCATTAGAGTTGTTAAACCCCAAGGTCAATTAATACTTGTCTTAGTTCTTTATCTGACACTACCTATTTTATAGCTGTGGTCAGCCTTTGTTAAAAAAAAAATCAGTAAACAGTTCTGTGGGCCTTGGAAAATTTTTGTGTATAGCTCAGTTGGTTTTCCTGATTCTGATATTTCCCCCCAAGCATTTAGAGCTACTGTGTGGCATAGGGATAATGTATGCTCATCAAAAGTAGCTTGTACATTTCTATCAATGAAATGTCCCTTGCCAATAATTTGATCTTGGGAGATCTCAAAACCTCTGGTCTTACCTTGCTGTTCTAGGATCCTAGCTTCCTCTCTCACCCAGCTGTTCCATTATAACTGCTGGCTATATTTTAGAACAGCTGAGATTAACTGATTCCAATCATCTGGTATGATTCTATTTGTGGAAGACCACATATTTAACATCGGTTTTACATATGTTGAGTGTGTACCATAAGTGACCACCACTTCCTTAACGTTTTCTAAATCTCTCATTGGAATAGGTTGTAACATATATTCCACATATGGCTCAGGATGTCTATATCTGCTGACCTCTCATGGATGGTGACAGGATAAGCCATTGTATGTTAGCTATCTGGCAGTGTTGTGACTTGCATGGCTTTGCCCTTCTGCCTATTGTCATTGGTCATTTTTACTGAGAGTTTCTTCCAGAACTTGCAACTGAGTAACTATGGTCTGTTGCAGCATTTGAACCTCCTCTGTTGTAAAGGATTCTAGAGATTTCATGGAATCACGCAACCTTTTATGTTCTTCTGAAACACGATTCCATAGACCTTAGTTTATCAGTTAGCGATAAACTTTCTTCTTTATAAATTATCAGAATAGGGTGGGTTGGGGGGGAAGCCTGGGGGTTGGAAGAGGGAGGAGGGGGGATCTGTAGTTGGTATGTAAAATGAATAGAAAATTTCTTAATAATAATAATGAATATTATCTGAGTAGCGGTAACATTGCTCTGGAGAGTCATTGTTTTATCCATTAAGTATTCATACTTATTATCAATAGAATCAAATCTGGTTGTACATTTATTATTAATGGACTGAAGTCCTTGTGGTAAATTGGCAGATTCCAAAGAAAGAATCCTTTTACTTAAGTCTTAATTACTATCTTCTAAAACTTATATCAGTCCCATTAATGCCTTATTTTTGTTATCATTATTAAGCCTATTTTCCAGTTATATGATATGAATTATTATGCTAAATACCATAATAGTGAATATTAGATACAACTCAGAAGTTTGTATATGTCCTGTAGAAATTCATTCATCATACAAGCAAAAAAAATTTAAATTCTTGTGATGTAATATTTTCCACCATTTTTTGAGAAATATTCAAAAATTGTAAAGAAAATTTTACTAATTTGTTTAGTTACTAGTCAGTTTTAAGGTGTAAAATTATCAAGTACTTTTACCTTGGACGAAATCCTTGATTGCTGGTGTTTCAGTTCTTGAGATTTTTTTTGGGTGTAAAGCTGGTCAGCCAGCAAGTGCTGCAGGTGTCACACTGAATCAGGTCCTGCTGAAGACCCTGACATTTTTGGCTTTGAAGACCCATCGAACAAGTTAGCAATGGCCAGTGGCAGCTGCAGGCAGGACCGGGGAAGCCAGGGGTGGGCAGGCAGCCACCTCTTCTCACGCCTGCACACACTAGGTGTACTCAGAGGCTATACAGGACCCGGCGTGGGGGGAGGAGTGTGTAAGGTGCAACTAGTAACTCAAAATAGGGAACTGATGCCCACGACTGGGCCAAATGGGCAAGCACTGAGTCCCCAGGAGGAATGGGTAGTTTAAAAGAGACAAGGAAGTGTGGAAAGTGTGCCACAGCAGCCATGGAGGCTGAGGGCAGAGGCCACCCGGGCATTTGGAGTTTGCCCCACATGAGCACCAGATAATGGGAGAAATCCACAGAGTCTATTTGATGGTCAAAGGAATTTATTTGGGGGTTAACTCACAACCAGAACTAAGGAGTTGGTCGTGGAATCCTGGAGGGGTGGGGCACGGTCCAATGGGGTTCTCAGGAGAGTTCTGCTTTGATCCGCACCAGCATCCAAGACCACGGGGTAGCGAAGAGAAGAGAGCATACATACATACATGCATCCCAGGTCTTAAGGGTCCCTGGTGGCCATGGCCCAGGGGCAGGTCCCCCGCAGCTACCTGCTGCCTCACTCGGGGCAGTGCTTCAGGGCAAGGCACAAACAGCCACCCACGACAGGCCGCAAACTCCCTGTGTTGCTGAGGCTGACCTTGAACTCCTAATTCTACTATTTCTACCTCTCAAACGCTGGTATTACCATCACACCTAGCTGCATGTGAGCATTTCAGATATTCAGGTAACATGTGAGAATGTCCAATCCATTGGTCATCAGGGAAATGAATGTTAAAACTATGGCAAGAAGGGAGGAAAATCTTCAAAAGTTTCACAGTGCACAGGCCTGTGCCCTTCCAGCTCTTAGGAAGCTGAGGTGGGAGATTGCTGTTACACCTGGCCATCCGGCTGGGCCACACAGTGAAACCTTGTCTCAACCAAGACATTTTTTTTTTTTAACTCAGAATGATAGGAATGGGGGACAACAGCCTGGGACACCCAGAGAAGCTTGTGGGCAGTTATCCATGGAAGGAAATACACTCACAAGCAACAACTCCACTTCTAGACTAGAAATCCACAGACAACATGATGAGTTGTGGGGACATTAACAATAGTTTTGGGTCAGCTCAGTGAAAGTGGCAGAGGCCTATCTCTAGCAATTTAGAGGGACAGAGCATATAAGACACAGAAATTGCTCAACAGGAAGATCTCCTTGGGATCTACAAGCTTCCCTAAAGAGTCAGAAACATCCTGGGCTGAGGAGGCTGGAGAGACGGCTCACTGGTTAAGAGTATGTAGTGTTCTTGCAGAAGACCTGAGTTCTGTTCCCAGCACCCACATCAGGCATCTCACAACTGCCTGTACTCCAGTTCTTGGGTGATCTGAATTATCCTAAGTGTGGTTTTTCCATGTCTGCAATGCCACCTCCCTCTGGTACTCTGATGTCAAGCGAGAGACCAGGAATCTCTGGAAGGCTGAGAAGAGCTCTGTGTAACCCGGGGAGGATACAGTATCTGCTGGAAGGTTGGGCATATAGGAGACCTAAGGCCAGGCTGCAGCTATGGCAACTGGGAAATCCTGGGTGCTGCAGCCCAGGACACAGTAAGAGAAGCTGGCCTCTGTGGGTCCAATTCTCAGGGTGGAGCACATCACCACTGGGGTCTTTCCTGCCGCAGAGAAGCATCTTGTAGGTTTTCAGCCTGACGGTGAGCTCCCATGGCTGCATTCAGACCATTTATTTGTTGCTGCTGCAGCAGAGTTTATGCAGGCTGCTGCATGTACTCAGTACATGCACACCTGGTGCTCCCTCAGGTTGCTTGGGAGCCAGGATCAGCAGTCCATCCTGAAATATTTCCCCACTTGATGCTGCTGATCCTTGCTATGAAGATGCAGGGACAAGGAGTTCAGCAGATCTCTGGCTTCCTCCATCTTGGCTGGCCTTCTGTTGTGATGTTTTGTGTGTCTCTTACTTAGTGAGTATAGACAGCTCAATGAAGCTGGATCTGGCCCTTGTACCTCATAAGAGAGGAGATAAGACTCTTCATTGCTGGAATTGCATAGGGTGAAATCTTTGCACTGGACCATAGGGTATTTGTTTAGGTTAATCCTCTACTGGGAGGTAGAGATGAGAACTTGTGTGTCCATTGTACTTACTTCATGCCATCTGGAAGTGGGGGTGCTGTTATGTTTTTGTTCCATAAATTATGTTTAATTTTTTTTCAGCCAATTTTGAAGGCAGGAGATGAAGTAGATGAGCCAAGCGAGAGGGAGCGGCTGTGAACAGTTCTAAAGAGAATGGGAAAGCTCAGGTGCATGCGTGAGGTAAGAGCCCAGGGCAGCAGATCCTTCTCCCTGGAGTCTCAGGTCTGTCTGTCTGTTGTTCTTTCCCATCCGTCCTCCTCTTCCCTTGCAGAATTCCTCCTCTGCCATCTGATGGCGTCGGATGGTACCTACGTTTTCAGATCTCTTGTAGTCATTGATAGTTCTTTATTTTTTTCTCTTCACAAGTATATTCTCCCTCTTCCCCCTTGCTTGAAAGGGCTGCTGCAGCTACTTCTTCTGCTGCTGCTTCCTCTTCTTCTTCTTCATTTACTTTTATTTTATGTGCATTGGTTTTTTGCCTGCAGGTATGTCTATGTGAGGGTGTCAGATCTGGGAGTTACAGTTTTCAGCTGCATGTGGGTGCTGGGAATGGAACTTGGGACCTCTGGAAGAGCAGTCATTAGCCTTAACCATTTAGCCATCTCTCCAGCCCCACAAAGGGTTTGTTGCTTTAGCGGGATGAAGGTGATTCCCATGAGCTCATACTATGATGAACTGGTTGTTGCTGGGTAGTTGATACTGGGGTGGGACTGGGTCACAATCCAAGAAGGAAGCTCTGACACAGAGTAGGTGTGTGGTTATACTTTCTCAGTGATCAGTGAACTGATTGACAATATGGCTCATAGACAGGGTTGCCTAGGAAAAGGAGGGTTGTGCCAATGGGAATTGCAGGTGAGCATCTTGCAGTCTCAATGTCTTTTTGTGGTTTGTGGTTCGTGATGATTTCTGAGAAATTTAGGGATCATGTGAAACATGTATAAATCTAACATAGGCTTCTTCCCTATGCTCAGAGTTGCTCCAGTACCTTCACCAGCATCATGGGATATCTGTACCATGTTAGAAAATGTGACAAAGAGGCAGCTGAGCTGGAGAAGTTGACCCTGAAATGTCACCACTGTGGAAAACCATACAGGTCAAAGGCTGGGCTTGCGTATCACATGAGGTCAGAGCACAGGCCTGTGAGTATTGATTCTTCTCAAGACATTGAGGATGTGTGCTGTGCCTGGCACTCCTCCTTGTATCTTCTGTGGATCCTGCTTCCTCATTTGTGTCCTGTTTACTCTTTGAAGGCTTTTGTTGTCTCTTCCGTGGAGGGGCGGGAAAGCGAGAGAGTATGATGCACATATGTCTTAGTTACCAAGGCAACTTACAAGCAAGTGTTTAATTGGGCTCATGGTTCCAGAGGGTCAAAGTTCATCGTGGCAAGGCAGCTGAGACCTCACATCTTGATCTACAAGTAGCAGACAGAGAGAGCACACTGGGAATGGCAAGAATCCTTTGAAATTTCAAAGCCCACCCCAGTGACACGTCTCCTCCAACAAGGCCACACCTCCTAATCCTTCCCAAACAGTTCCATCAACTGGAAACCAAGTATTCAAACATCAGAGCTCATGGGGGCCATTCTCATCCAAACCATCACAACATATATGTGTTTGCCTGTGTGTGTAGGTACACTTGTATTTGCAGGTGCACATGCATGTATGTGTGCTTGTTTGAAGGTCTGAAGTTGACCTTGACTGTCTTCCTTAATCACGTATTTATTTATTTATTTGTTTATTTATTTATTTATTTATTTATTTATTGAGGTAGGTTCTCTTGCTCAATGAACCCAGAGCTCAGCAGTTCTGATAGTTAGCTAGCCAGCTTGTCCTTGTCTCTGCCTCCTAAGTGCTGGGGTTCCCAGTGGCTGCTGTGCCTACCCAGCTTTTCTGTGGGTGCTGGGGTACAAACTCCAACCCTCATGCTTGCGTGACAAGAACTTCATCCGTCCACCATCTCCCCAAACCCTAGTTATTATATTAATTTTTCTAGATTTATTTTATATGCATGAATATCTTCCCTGCATGTGTGTACATGCACCCCATGAGTGCCTAGTGCCCATGGAAGTCAGAAGAGGGTGTCATATCCCCAGGAACTGGAGTTACGGATGGTTGTGAGCTACCATGTGGGTGCTGGAAACCAAATCCAGGTCCTCTGCAAGAAAGAAATGATTTTAACTGCTGAGCAGTCTCTCCAACCCCCATTACTATATTTTTTAAAACTAAAACATTCCCTCCTTGTTAGATTTTTTTTTTGTAGGAATGTCTCTGTTCGTCATTTTTTCTTTGGTCTTGACTCCGTTTTTATATTATATTTTCATACTTGTCTGTGTGCTCGTGCATGTGTGTGTATGTACATATTTGTGTGCAGGTGCATGTGGGTGTGCGGATGTGGAAGCCAGAGGACAACCTCAGGTGTCATCCCTCAGTAGCTGTCCCCGTTTTATTGAGACATTGGCCTAGGTCTGCCAGGCTGCCCCCCTGTTTTATTGAGACATTGGCCTAGGTCTGCCAGGCTGCCCCCCTGTTTTATTGAGACATTGGCCTAGGTCTGCCAGGCTGCCCCCCTGTTTTATTGAGACATTGGACTAGGTCTGCCAGGCTGCCCCCCTGTTTTATTGAGACGTTGGCCTAGGTCTGCCAGGCTGCCCCCCTGTTTTAATGAGACGTTGGCCTAGGTCTGCCAGGCTGCTAGGCTTGTCAGCCAGCCAGACAGCCCCAGAGGTCCTCCTGCCTCGGCTCCTGCAGTGGTGTGGTGACGAGTGTGATGACGAGTGTGCACCACCACACCTGTCTTTTCAATGTGGGCTTTGGGGATCAACCTTAACGGACTGAGCTATCTCCTCCTTCTGCCTTACCCTTTGTGTGTGGTGGGGGAATATGTGTGTGGATGTGTTTGTGTGTGTGTACACATACATGTGTGAACATGAATGTTGAAGTCAGAGATCTGCACTGTGTGTCTTTTCTCCGTTTCACTCCACCTTATTTTTAAAGATGGAGTCTCGCGATGACTCTGGGATTTGCCTTCATTAGCGAGACTGGCTGGCCAGTGAACTCTGAGATGACTCTGGGACTTGCCCTGTTAGCTAGACTGGCTGGCCAGTGAACTCCGAGGCTCTGCCTCTCTTTACCCCTGTGTACTAGTGTCATAGACTTTATCCTGCTAAGAAGGACATCATGTGTAATCACTGACTGTGACTAAAGCCACTTTGTTTTCACGGCTCACTCTTGCAGGTCTTCTTCCCAGAATCAGGACAGACAGACTGTTTGAAGGAGATGAGTCTGGAAGCAAAGGGCGGAGGCCGAGTTCAGCGGCGTTCTGCCAAGATAGCTGTGTACCATCTGCAGGAGCTGGCCTCTGCTGAGCTGACCAAGGAATGGCCAAAGAGGAAGGTGCTCCAGAACCTGGTACCTGATGATCGGAAGGTAAGGTCACGTGTTGCTGCTACTCGATATTTTATAGATGTTTCCCTGTATGGATTTGTGTGGCATTCTCTTGAGCTTAGGTTGAAGGCCATATGGTTTCCATGGAAACACCATCCAGGCAATGTTGGACCTTCTTGATGCATTGAGTCAGAAGGTACATGGTACTGATGTGATCAGCAAAAAGTTTCTGTGGTGCTAACTGATCAGTTGGCAAGCATGTGTCTTCTGGGTAACTCAGTGATAAAATTACACTGGTCCCTTAATTAGTGCATAGTTGGAGTAGAGGCCAAGCCTGCACAAAGGTCTCTGTCTTATACTCTACCCGCTTTGGTCAGCATTCATTGATGAACCTTTCCTGCGGTAAGTGTAACTGTGGTGCTACTTAATGACCGACTTTCACTTATTTCATAGCTTTTGTAGTCATTCATTGAAACTGTACCGTGAGAAAAATGTATTCCTATCAGCAAAGCCTTCCTTCATAACTCATGAGGAATTAGTTGTAGAAAAACCTCACAAAGGATGGCATTCTATGGACGATCAAACATCTTATGGATGCTCAAACACCTTATACCAAATGGTATGGTATTTGCCTAGAATCTGTGCACACCTCCTGTATACTTTAAATGGTTTCTAGATTAACTAGCTGATACTAAGTAACTGTTTTACAAGTGTTTCTGAACCATGTGTGGTGGTGGACAGAGCACTGGGGAGACCAAGCGGGAGAGCATGCATGTTAAAGACCAGCCTTGGCTATATCATGAGAACCTACACCGGAAAGACAAAATAATTATTATACTGTATTAGTTAGGAAACATTGACGAGAATAGTGTCTGGAAATAACATTACACACACACACACACACACACACACACACACACACACACACAGAGAGAGAGAGAGAGAGAGAGGGAGAGGGAGAGAGGGAGAGAGAGACAGAGAGAGAGAGAGAGAGAGACAGAGACAGAGAAAGTGAGAAAGAGGTTGAGATTATGGGTTACTTTTCTGTTGCTGTAATATAACACCATGACTGAGGTAACTTAGAGAAGAAGTGGTTTCTTTAGGGCTTACAGTTCCAAAGGGTAAGAGTCCATCACTATCACAGCATGGATCAGGGAGGCGTGGCATCAGGATCAGCTGGAGTGATGTCTAGGGATCATTCTCATGCAAATCACCACTATGTATGTGTGTGTGATGTTGCCATGGCTCTGAGGCAAACTTATATGAACAGAACAGTAGAGAAGGGCAATGCCACTTCCCGAATTATTCTATTTGCATTTTCCTTTTTAATTTATTTATTTTTATTTTATGTACATCGGTGTTTTCCCTGCAGGTATGAGGGCATCGGATCCCCTGGAACAGGAGTTATAGACAGTTGTGAGCTGCCACGTGGATACTGGGAATTGAACCCTGGTCCTATGGATGAGCAGTCAGAAATGATAGCTCTGTAGCTAAGAGCACTTGCTGCTCCTGAAGAAGACCCCCACTTTGTTCCTGGCACCCACATTTGGCACCTCACAGCAGCCTGTAACTGTAGCTCCAGCAGATCCAAAGCCTCTCTCTGTCCTCTGCAGACACCGCATTCGCGTTCACATACGTGGTGGAAATAACTATCTGTTTCTTACAGTAGGCATGAAGTTTGGGGGTGTTACCACTGGGAGTTGCATTCTCGCAATGTTTCTTGTCTTCTCGTTAAAATATACTCACCCTGGGTTACCTACATTCAGCCAGGAGGTACTGCAAAAGTGGAAGACAGATATCAAGAAGTATCATCGCATCCAGTGTCCTAACCA
The DNA here is from genome assembly GCF_004664715.2 of Peromyscus leucopus. Taxonomy (NCBI): domain Eukaryota; kingdom Metazoa; phylum Chordata; class Mammalia; order Rodentia; family Cricetidae; genus Peromyscus; species Peromyscus leucopus. The sequence continues at coordinate 36,309,702 of NC_051081.1, forward strand.
GGTGACTCTTCCTCTTTCATTATATTAGCAAATGCTTCTGGAGAATCTGCTGTTTTAGTTACTGGTTGATTCATGACAAAGTCCTTGAACTGTAGTGGATACGTGCAACAGTTATTGAGTCTGTTCAGAATTGGGGACCTCCATAATTCTGTTGAGATCGTCGGGACAGCCCTGCTGCTATACGCAGTGTTATTTGAGATCACTCATGGGGGCCATGAACTGGAATGTCCCATGCAGCTGCATTCAGCTGAACAGATGGCACTCCATATGGCGTCTCTATCTGCAGGACAGCAGGATTACCAGTAGGGAATTTAAGTGACTAACTTCAGACACAGAAGTAAAAGATGCAGGTCTCTTAAGGTCCCACTGCACAATTTGTACAGCCTCACTTCCATAACAGCCTTAGTCAAAGGCATCACAGTATATTAGTTCCCTTTCTGTTGCTGTGACACCATGGCCAGGAGCAGCTTATAGGAGGAAGTCTATCTGGGCTCACGGTTTAGAGGGACAAGAGTCCATCACGGTGGGGATGCATAGTGGTGGGTGCCAGATGTGACGGCGGGTGGCAGGTGTGGCGGCAGGAACGGAAAGCTAAAGGTCCATATCCTCAAAAGCAAGCTTGAAGCAGAGCGCAGACAGGAAATTGAGTGGGACTAATGCTTAAATCCCACCCCCAGTGATGCACTTCCTCCAGCAAGGCTCCACTTCCTGGAAGTTCAACCACTTCCCAAACAGTATCACCAAGTGGGACCAAGGTCGTATGGGTGCTGTGCTGATTTGAATGAGAATGCCCCCTACAGGTTCATATATTGAATGCTTAGTTCCTAGTTGGCAGAACTACTTGGGAAGGATTAGGAGCAGTGGCCTTGTTGGAGGAGGTGTGTCTCTGGGGACAGGCAGGCTTGGAGGTTTCCAAAGTCCAGGCCATTCCCAGCTAGCTTTGACTCTGCTTCCAACTTGTGGGTAATGTAAGCTCTCAGCTACCGCTCCAGCACCATGCTTGCCTGCCTGCTGCCGTCCTTCCCACCATGATGGTCATGGACCGACTCTCTGAAACTGTAAGCAATTCCTCGATTAAATGCTTTCGTTTATAAGTTGCCTTAGTCAATGGTGTCTCTTTACGGCAATCAAGTAACTAAGACAGGAGTCTGTGGGGCAATATTTCTTAATTCAGACCATCACAGTAGGGCGAACCTAGACTCAGAGAAAATGTGAATGGACTCCACTTCCAATGATAGAGTGGCAGAGATTTTGCTGCTATCTTTAAAATTGGTACCATAGCTGATAGTGCCGTCCTTTTGGAGGGAATAAATACAAATGTAGTTGATATATTTACACCAAATAAAATAGAGTAAAAAAAAATAACTGAAACTTTGGGTATTCTGTTAAATGTCAGAGAGAGGACCAGGGAAAGGAACGGCTTAAGCCACTCTCCAAATGAGCTTTGCTCATAGCCGCGATATCTTTCTGCAAAGCTTCCATGTCATGAGTGGTATCTGAATCTTTCCAGACTCCTTGCAGATGATTCTTCACCTTTTCCCAACTTTGACTAGCGTTATAAGGCAGAGGAGTGACACAAATACATTGATGTGCTGCATGACACCTAGTCCCTAATTTTGTAATTGGAACGACTTCCAAAGATAAGTCCCACTGTACCTTGTGGTAATTTACCCAACACTTTATTGGGATCTGTAGTCACTCCATCCCATGAGGAGAGGATGACGTCCTGTGAACTTGTAAGATCTAGTCCTGCACTTCCAGGTGTTGCTCTAGGTAAGTCATGGATAGTAAATTCTGGAGCCTCAGGGCCGAGGTCTGTATTAGCCTCTCTTGAATTACCGGGGCTGAGAGGATGCCCCTTTTGTAGTTTTTTGAGTTAGTGCTCTTATCACCTTTTTCTCCTGTTAAGGAGTTCCATCTTTGTGGAACTTGGATTTGCATACATTCCTCCAGTGTCTTCCTTTCTGACACTGTGGACATAATCCAGGAGCTGTATTTTTATGGTCCTTGTTGCCTTGCTCTGTACGTGCCTTTTGCATGTGGCCTGCTTGCCCACACTTGAAACAGGTGGGTTCTGGGGATTGATTATTGCTGCCCCCATATTTTTTTTTTTTTTTTTACATAGGCGCTAAATCTCTGTCCTTTCATAGCTGCAGCATATGCCATACCTTGGACAACTGCTGGTGAGGCATCCATGCAAGCCTTGATATAGTCCTGTAGAGTACCTGTCTTTCTCACACATCTGATAAGATCCTGACACAGGGGGTTGGCATTTTCCCATGCCAACTGTTTAAGGAGCATGCTAGTCCCCTCTGAGGGGGGGATCATTCTATTAACTGCCTCTTCTAGTTTAGAGACAAAGTCTTGATAGAGCTCCTCATTGGATTGCCTTATACCTGAGAGAGCAGTTCCTTTGGTTCCAAGAGGAGGCAATTTTTTCCATGCATTGACTGCATTGAGGGTAATAGCCTCCAGGACATCTTTAGGAATGGAGGTCTGAGACTGAAGGGTGGCATAAGCTCCTGTCCCCAAAAGCATATCCATATCTGGTTTGGCTCTTCTTTTCTTTAAAAAGGAAGCCACAGTCTCTTTAGACCTCTCTTCATAATCCGTCCTCTAGAGGATATAATCTCCTGGGCTCAAGGTTGCCTTTGTTGTCTGATGCCAGTCATAAGGTGTAAGTCATAAACTGGCAACCATGTCCAATACCTGGATGGTATAGGGTGCTGATGGGCCAGCTGTTTTAACAGCTGCCCGTAGTTCTTTAAGAGTCTTAAGGGGAATAGGTTCCCAAGCAAGTTCTTCCCCACCTAAGGCTTCCACCACTGGGAAGGGGAATGTAGTATCCCCAGTTCGCCTTGCTTCTTCCATAGCTCCTCTAAAGCCAGAGGGGATCAGAGGGCATCTTTTAGGTTATTGCTTCACAACCTTAATGGGATAGAAATGACCGTGATGGTGGTCCCTATCCTCAGAGGGGCCATAATTAGCTGCCTCCTCATCTAGGTCCCAATCAACATCGTCATCATCATTCTTGGCTTTCACATTACAGGTAACTTCTAATAACAGCTCCTTACTACTTGAGGAGGGCTTACTTGAGCTGGTACCATATGATTTAGGCTTTGATGATATTGGCTCAGCCTCATGTACAGAACCTGTCTCCTGCGCTAGACCTTCAAAATCAGTAGAGTCAGTTAGTAACTCCCTCATCTGCAACCACAATGGATATGCATGAGGAGGGAGTTCCCCTTCACCATTTTTCTCAACATATTTTCTCATTTCCTTCCCCACACATTTCCAGTCTGGCAGGATAAGGGTGCCTTCCTCAGGGAACCAAGGACTCACCTTTTTTAATAAAGGCAAAGAACTCTCCCAGTGATTGCTCCAATACTTTTAATCCCCTGCTTGCCATCATATGCTTAAACACTGACATAAACAGCCTTTCCTGTTTTGACTCATGTTGCCCCATGTTACCTCAAGATTACTTGCCCTTAACCGATGATCCTTTATCGGTGGAACTGCAGCTTCCTGGCAAGAGCTGATCCTAGACCTTGAAAGAAAGAAAAAAAAGGGGGAGAGAATTACCTGTCCCAAGGGTCCCTGTTCAGGTGCCACCTGCCATGGACTGGCCCACCGGGGGTACTATGACCTTAGGAGAACCAGGGCTTGGGTAGTCAGGAAGGCAAGGATTCGGCGACTGACAGACAGACAACACACTCAGAAGGGGTTTGAATCTGCTGCAATTTTACTTCTGCAAATCAGTAGTTTATATACAGAAAAGAAAACTATCAAGTCATACAGGGAACAAGAACTTGGCAATAATTCAATTACATCATCTTTTTTTAAAAAAAGCAAGCACACAATTATTAATAGGCGCTAGACATATCCCTTCACCCACAAGAACTTTATGACCCACAGAGCAGTCTGTGGTTTCTAAACGGAGTACAGTCCCTAGACTTGTGCAGACTTCTTGTGGTTGCAGCTGTGTCCTTCATCTTATCTCAGCAGTTTTCTAGTTTGTTATACGCTTCCACTTTTCTGGTTCCCATGGCCCACTTAGCCAATTTGGATACGGCAGACCCTCTCTAAGTCTTTCTTCAGTTCTCCACCATATATCTCTTCTAATAGAAAACTTTTTTACCTGCTGGAATATGGACTCTTGAACTTTTACGCCTGTAAGGGGAAGGGGTTCTGCTGTAGTCCTTATGTTTCCCATGCTGAACTTCCTCAACAAAGGGGCCCACCATCTGCCTCCTATGAGATAACATTTTCTACCATAAATCACTTTAGTTGGGATTCCTAAAGGATTTCTAGTGGGTGAGTGTTCATTCCCTAGAAGTGCCTGAACCTTTCTTTCTTTATTTTGGGGATTTTAAGAAATAGCTCATTCTGCTATATCTGATAAAGATCCATGTCCAGCTTCCCCTTTCCTCCATAGTTCACAACCCAAGCATTCATTAATTTTTGCTGTGATTCATAGATTAATTAGAACATTATCAGAAAAGCAGTTATACAGAACCCATAGCCCAAGGAGCTCATGATCTCTTTGAGAAGGAAGCATAACACGGGCACTCTGCCAGGGACCTCCAGGGAGCTTAGTCCCGTGGGACACGGATCTCCCGTCCATTATTATTGACATAATTGTTCATGTCATGCGGATGACACTGGAGTTGGTGTGGCAGATGTCCTCTGAGTTGGGCCTGGGAACAAGTCCTAAGTCTTTAGACTTCAACCCTGGGCCACATTTGCAAGAGATAAAACCTTCTGAGGGGCTCACAGAAACCAAGCTGCCAGATGAGCTGACTCTGGAATTCAAGCATAAGCCTAGACTGCAAGGTAGGGCATCCTGTGACCCGAGTACAGGGCCACAGATTCACTGTAAAAATGTTATGGCATCCAACACCAGAACACAAAATATAGAATTGTCTGAGTTGCACCCTGGTCCAGACCTTCAAGGTATAAAATCTAAGGAGTTCTGCCTGGGGCAGCACTTGGAAGATGTGAATTCTGCATGCATTCCCAATGCAAATTCTCAATATATAAATTCCAGTGGGTGTAAATGTGGGCCATATTTGCAAGATATTAATTCTTCTGTGTGCATTCCAGAGCCAGACCCTCAATGTATAAAGTCTGTGTGGGAGATCCCAGCTGGATCAAGAACAGAGAGGGAGAACAAGGAATAAGAGACCATAATAAATGAAGACCACATGAGAATAGGAAGAAGCAAAGTGCTAGAGAGGCCCACAGAAATCCACAAAGATACCTCCATGGTAGACTACTGGCAATGGTCGAGAGAAAGCCCGAACCGACCTACTCTGGTGATGGGATGGCCAAACACCCTAATTGTCGTGCTAGAAACCTCATCCAATGACTGAGGGAACCGGAGATCCACGGCCAGGCCCCAGGTGGAGTTCCAGGAGTCCAATTGGCGAGAAAGAGGAGGGTTTGTACAAGCAAGAATTGTTGAGACTAAGGTTGGAAAAAGCACAAGGACAAATAGCCAAACGAATGGAAACACATGAACTATGAACCAATAGCTGAGGAGACCTCAACTGGATCAGGGCCCCTGGATAAGTGAGACAGTTGATTAGCTTGAACTGTTTGGGAAGCATCCAGGCAGTGGGACCGGGACCTGTCCTCAGTGCATGAGCTGGCTGTTTGGAACCTGGGCCTTATGCAGGGACACCTGGCTCAGCCTAGGAGGAAGAGACTGAAACTGCCTGGATTGAATCTACCAGGTTGAACTCAATCCTCAGGGAAGTCTTTGCCATGGAGGAGATGGGAATGGGGGGTGGGCTGGGCGGAAAGCTGTTGGGGAGGGACGGGAGGGGGAGGACAAGGGAATCTGTGGCTGATATGTAAAATTAAATTAAATTATAAAATAAAAAAATAAAATAAATAAAGTCTGTGTGCAATCCTAGGCCACATTTAGATGGAATGAATTCTTCTGTATGCATTTTAGGACCAAAATTGCAAAGTGCAGATTATACTGGGTGCATCCATGAGCCAAACTGGCAAGATGTAAATTCTTCTGTATGCAGACCAGGGCCAAGTCCTCAGTGTGTGAATTCTTCTGTATGCACCCCAAGACCAAGTCCACAGTGTGTGACTTCTTTTGTATGCACCCCAGGGACAAGTCCTCAGTGTGAGAATTCTTCTGTATACACCCAAGGGCCAAGTTCTCAGTGTGTGAATTCTTCTGTATGCACCCCAGGGACAAGTCCTCAGTGTGTGAATTCTTCTGTATGTAACCCAGGGACAAGTCCTCAGTGTGTGAATTGTTCTATATGCACCCCAGAGCTAAGTCCTCACTGTGTGAATTCTTCTGCATGTTCCCCAGGGCCAAGTCCTCCATGTGTGAATTCCACTGAGTGCCTTCCTGAAGCACATTTGCAAGGTGTGAATCAATGGGCATCAATTCTAGGGCCACACATTCAGTGTATAGTTTCTACTGGACGCAATCCTAAATCACATTATCAAGGTGTGAATCCTTCCTCACACACTCCAGGGCAAAACCCTCAGTGTGAACATTCTAATAATAGGTGTAGTCTTGAGCCACTTCTTCTTGGTATGAATCCTGGTACAACATTTCCAGCACCACAGATTATGTGTGTAAGTTCTGTTCGCGGCAATACCAAAACACATTGGCAAGATGTGGATTCTTCTGCCTGTACTGGAAGACAAGAGTCACAGTCTGTAAATTCCACCAGATACAACCCTGGGCCACATTTACAAGCCCCAAAACTTCAAGGTATGAAGTTTTCTGAGTTGAACTCAGGGACATGAATTCAAAGAGAGATGCCTATAATAGTTAGCAAAGGTCAACACGTGCAAGACCTGAAGTTTGAATCAACTCCAGGGTCAAATATTATAGATGTAGCACCTGTAGAATACAACCCTGGGCCACAGGTACAGAGTGTGAATTTTTCTGAATTGAATTCAGGATTAAAATTGCAATGCAGAAATCCAGCGAAGCTTAGTCCAGGGCCACAGTGGCAAAACGTGAAGTCCTTTGAGTTGACCCCGGGTCAGAATCTCAATGTCAAAAATCTGTTCTGTTGAAATCTGGACCACCTTTTCAAGGTGTGATGTCATCTCACTTAACGATAGGGGCAGAGTTTCAAGAGATCCCTTTTTTTTTCCAAAATAATTAATCTTCTGTAATTGAATTTAATTATGTTGGCTGAAGATCATACCAATTCATATATATTCAGATTTCCTTTGGTATTAGTTTTTTTTTTCAGATCTTCAACATCTAATGTTATATTCAAAGGCTTTACCAATTAAAGACAAATTACACACTAAAAGCTTTACAATTATACGTTTGCTGTGTTTTCACTAGGCATTACCACATTGATAATATTCACAGGGTTTCTCTTCAGTATGAATTTTTATATACTTGATGATTACTGGGCTATGCAAAGGCTTTACCGCACTGTATAAATTCATGGGGTTTCTCTTAATTATGTCATCTTTCATGAAATTGAAGCGCATTGTGATGAGCAAAAGCTTTACCACGCTTATTACAAATGTATGGTTTCACCTCCAGTATGTGTTCTTTCATGCAACTGAAGAGCAACGTGATGAACAAAGGCTTTGCCACAATGGTTACATTCATAGGGTTTCTCTCCAGTATGTATTCTTTCATGCCTTTGAAGATTACTGTGATAAGCAAAAGCTTTACCACACCTATTACAATCAAAGGGTTTCTCTCCAGTATGTCTTCTTTCATGCCTTTGAAGAGTACTGTGATAAGCAAAAGCTTTATGACACTGATTACATTCATAGGGTTTCTCTCCAGTATGTGTTCTTTCATGCCCTTGAAGATGACAGTAATGAGCAAAAACTTTACCACACTGATCACATAAATATGGTTTCTCTCCAGTATGTGTTCTTTTATGCATTTGAAGATTACTGCGACGACTAAAGGTTTTACCACATTGATTACATTCATAGGGTTTCTCTCCAGTATGTGTTGTTTTATGTACTTGAAGATCACTGGACTGTGCAAAGGCTTTACCACATTGATTACATTCATAGGGTTTCTCTCCAGTATGTGTTCTTTTATGTCCTTGAAGATGACTGGGCTGCACAAAGGCTTTACCACACTCATTACATTGATAGGGTTTCTCTCCAGTATGTGTTCTTTCATGCCTTTGAAGAGTACCATTTTGAGCAAAGGCTTTACCACACTGATTACATTTATAAGGTTTCTCTCCAGTATGTATTCTTTCATGCAATTTAAGAGCACTGTGACGAGCAAAGACTTTACCACACTGATTACATTCATAAGGTTTCTCTCCAGTATGTGTTCTTTCATGCTCTTGAAGATGACTATGACGAACAAAGGCTTTACCACATTGATTACATTCATGGGACTTTTTTCCAGTATGTATTCTTTTATGAAATTGAAGAATATTTCGATGGGCAAAGGCTTTGCCACATTGATTACATCCATAAGGTTTTTTAGTAGTATGTGTTGTTTCATGCTTTTGAAGACGACTGTCTTGTGCAAAAGCTTTACCGTATTGATTGTATTCATAGGGTCGCTCTCCAGTATGTGATTTTTCATACCTTGGAGGATGACTGTGATTTACAAAGGCTTCACCACACTGAGCATGTTCATATGACTTCTCTGTAGTATGACTCCTTTCGTGCCTTCCATGTTTTTGAGAACTTTGACAATGTTCTTCTACTTCAAGATCTTCCCAATTGTAGCCTATATCATTGAGGTTCATATAGGTCTCCAGCATCACATCTTTGTAGAGATTCCTCTGTGCCAGATCCAACAATGCCCATTCATCATGAGTGATGTCAACATGTACATCATTATATGTCACTGTATTCATGTTGTGGGTTCCCAGCTTGTCCATGCTCTCTGCTCAGCTTCCTGCAGCAGCATTCACAACACAGCACACAGGATCAATGGCACCTTCTCCTCTTCGGAGTCAAGCCTGAAGCTGGCTGCTACAAGGACCATGCACCACTTCTGACTGACAGGTCGCCTGGAGGGCCTGATTGGCTAGTGAGGCCTGAGTGAAAAGAGCACCTCCCATAGGGTTACACTATGCTTAAAAACACAGTACAATAATTCCTAAGCCTGCCTTTCCCCGCAGACAGAGATATTTTCTAAATCAGCATATATATGCATTTTAATAGCACTTACCCCCGGCTTCAATACAAACCCTGCTATCTTATTGCACTCCATAGGCACTTTCCCTTCCTCCCCCTGGACACAATGGTACTAGCTAGTGTGCGCAGCCCACTGTACTGTGTGGTGTGGGGTGATTCCCTGTCACACAGGTGGAAGGGTTTCCACAATATTAACACATGTTTGTTCTGCGACTTCCCATTGAGATCAACTGAACTGAATATACTTTTATCCAGTGGTCACAGAGAATTCAGGCAACCAGGAAAGGAAGCAGGAACCATATCACAAACAATATAGTAGGTCTTTCTTCCATCAGAAAGCTGGTTGATGGCTCCATTGCTTTAGGAATTTTATCCCTTGTCAGGGTTTCCTAGGTCAGCCATGCTCTCTTCTCAACTTCCTGCAGCCAAGAGATCCCATTTTTGAAGAACCAACTTGGGTCGTGGCTGCAAACTGCACAACCAGTGTTCACTTTGAGGCCTCTGTCAAATGGTGTGAAATCTGTGGGAGTTTCACTAACCCCACTGCCTGAAGATAGAATGTCTCCAGAGATGAGCAAACAGCCATTGCTTTGTTTGACAAATTCTGTAAAAGTGACACCTGGCTGCAGTCTACAGGACTTGAGAAGTAAGGAATTTTCACCAGAACCTTGTTTTCAAAAAGTTAAATCTGTGAAGTTGAAGCCAGGCTCACCGACTCCAAGTGTGAACCCTTTAGAGTTCGATCCATGCCACTGTTCTCAACGTACTAAGACTTCCTTTGCACTGAAGCCATGTGTTCATGAAAGAAAGCCTATGCAGCTGAGACTAGGCTCCCAACAGCAAAGCATAGATTGCCAACAGTTTCCTTTAAATGAGAAACCAGTAGTATCAACACCAGAGTCCACGGGGAACATCTTAGCAGGACCAGCACTGTCTAGTATCAAATTTTCAAATTTGATTCCAGAATCAGTAATTGAACCAATAAAAGTAACCCATCATCAGCATCAAACCATGGAATTGAAGAGCATGGCCTCAAGATAGAGTCAAGTCACAGATACCTGGAGGTAACTCCTGAGGCATTGCTTTAAGTCATGGATTCCATGGGGATGATTGACAAATTAAGTCCACATGGCATAGAACCAGTAGGAATAGCCCCAAAGCCACAATACCAAGTCATGGAATCAGTGAAGATGGATACACTGCATAACTATCAAGCCATAAGACCAGGATGTATGAGTCGAGGGCCACAGCAGACGGTTGTGAAAGCTGTGGAAATGATTCCCTAGCCTCAGCATAAAGACATGGGAACACTGACCATGACCTTGGGGTCACAGAATCAAGCCACAAAACACATCAGGATTACTCCCAGTCCAGTACATCAAAATGCAATGGAAATTAGCTCAAGTGCACTGCCTGAAGCCACTGAAGATACAAAAGTGTCTCCAGTGGCAAAACAAGCCATGGATGTCATGCAGATAATTCCACTAGGACAGCCACACATTACTAAATCTAGGGCTTTGATCCGAGGCTCCCAGCCTCCAGCTGAAAATTTGACCCCAGTGTCAGCTCAACCTGTAGCTAGAGTTTTCCTGCCTTGGCCACAGTCAGGACAAATCTTTGTCACCCGCCAGTCCCACAGCCGCTCAGACCCAACCAAGTAAACACAGAGACTTATATTGCATACAAACTGTATGGCCGTGGCAGGCTTCTTGCTAACTGTTCTTATATCTTAAATTAACCCATTTTTATAAATCTATACCTTGCCACATGGCTGGTGGCTTACCAGCGTCTTTACATGCTGCTTTTCCTGGCAGTGGCTGCAGTGTCTCTCTCTCCTTCTTCCTGTTTCCCCAATTCTCCTCTCTCCTTGTCCCACCTACACTTCCTGTCTGGTCACTGGCCATCAGTGTTTTATTTATATAGAACGATATCCACAGCACTAGCTCAACCAGATGTTTCGACTACTGCTGTCCCAGTAGGAACTGTAGAATCTAGAAGCGTACCTCCACAGTCACCATCTAAAGTCCTGGAACCACCAGGAATGACTGATGACCTACTACTGTCAGGTCAGTCCCTGCATGCTTTAAAGGTGACCCTGCTAGTCCAGGCATCTCTGACAGGAATGATCACACCACTACAAATTGTAGAACCTCAATTCAAAGAGTCTCTGGAATTGCCTTCTGGGTTACAGGGTCAAGTTGGAGTCTCCGTGGGGACTATGCCACAATCTCGAGGCACAGAGTGTGTGTCACTGACTCCAGGACTGTCTCATCAGGTCACAGACCCTTCGGAGATCACCCCATGGCACCAAGACTTAAACTGTTCAGAGGTGAGCCCAAGGCAAAGTCATAACATGACAGAAACTATGGGGTTGAACTGGCCACAAGTGAAGGATCCTATGGAGACACCACAGTCACATCATCAAAGAATGGAATCCACGAGAACAATCCCAGCACCACCAGATCAAGGTGCAGTACCTATAGGAAGGAGCCAAAAGCATCAAGTTCCAGAAGCTGAAGTAGGGCCAGTCATACCACTGCTTCAGGAAATGGAATATTTCGGGGGGGGGGTGTACAATCCCACAGCCTAAGGTTAGGGATTCAATGGACTTACCCCCAGAACTACAGAATGTAAAATCTGAGCACCTAATCCTAGATCCAAGATTGCAAAGTATGAAATCTGTGGACATAACCACAGATTTAGTCCCAGAAATGGAAAAATATGGACCACCAACTTCAACAGTGGTATGTATAGATTTGGCTCCAGAACTGAATCAGCAGAATATGCAATATGAGGAATTAACCCCCCATACCACAACTGAAAAGTGAGACATCTGTGCCATCAGCCCGAGTCTCAGTTTCAAGATGTGAAATCTGGCCAACTGACAACTGAACCATGACTCCAAAATAAAAAGTCTGATGAGCTGACTCCTTGTCCACAGTTGCACAGTAATGTATCAGTACATTTGATTTCCGATTCTCAGTCTCAAGGTATGGAAGAAGCTCTTTCAGCCCTATCACAAGAGTTACAAGGAGATATAAAAATGGTGGAGTTGACTCCAAGACCATCACTGGAAGATATAAAATCTGTGAACTTGGCCCCAGAACCATGTTCACAAAGCACTGGCTCTGATAAGATAGCCTCTGTACCACTGCTTGAGGATACAAAGACTCCATTTGTAGAAGGTAGGAGTCTAATTCCTGAGGCACTGATGGAGAGTATGGAAGTAGATGAACTGATCCCAAGCACACACTTTTATGCAACAAAATCTTTAGAAGCAACCCCCAAACCAAGTTATCATTTCCTAGAACCTGAAGGACTGACCCTACAGCATCCAATCTCAGAAACAAGGGTGACCTCTGAACCTTGCCGGCAGGTGGAAGAATCTGCTCCGTTGCCACAATCATCATTAGGGATGAGTCCAGCACCATTGAGCCAGACCTCAGAATCTGTGGAGGTGAGCTCACCACCACTCCAAGAGACTCTTGAACCTGGGACCCAAGTTGTAAAAGAGATGGAAGAGACTCCAGAATCAGGAAGTGCAACTAAAGATACTCTGGATTTGCTACTAGATTCAGAAGTGCAAACAATGACCTCAGGAGTGATGGCCCCAGAGCCACAGCCCCCAGATGTGAAGTTTGTTCAGGTGACTCTAGAACGGGGTTCAGAAGTTACTAACCCATCAGAAAGAACTCTGAAACCAGAAGATGAAGACACAGAGACCCTCAGGTTGACATTCTCTAAAGCTGATGATACCCAGGGAACTATCATAGACCTATATTCAGAAGTGAGATCTCTGGAGTTTAGTCTAGAACCAGGAGTGCAAGGTGAGAAATCAGAGTCCTTTGCCCAGAATATGAAGTCTGCAGAAGTAATCACCGAACCACCTGTACAAGTTGTAGAACCTGCAGGACTAACTACAGGACCCAAAAAACATATTAAAGATGTGATCCCAAGGCCACAGGTCCAGAAAGTAAAGTCTAGGCAAATGGATAGAGAATCACAGTTGCAAAATGAGAATTCTGTAAATGTAATACAGCCGTCATCTGTAGGAGAGGTAGAACCTGAAAAGACAAAACCAGAGCCACGTCTAAAAGTTTATCACTGAAGGAACGGATTGAGGGGACACAGTCCCCAAATGTGAAATCTGTGGATTTAAATCTAGGCCCACAGCAGCTAAGTGTCAATTCGAAGTTGATTCCAGGGCCCAAATTGCTAAGTGTCCAGTTTCCAATGATATATCAAGGGCTACTTCTTCAAGGGGAAAACTGGGTTTTCTACCTGCAGGTTTGGATTCTTGTTCTGACCCCAGAGACAATATATCTTCCGACTCCATCTGTTTGTTCAGTTGGTCGAACATCCCACCTTTCCACTCTGCTGAGCTTATGTGGTCATCCTGTCCAGGCTCAAGGGTTAAATCCATGGGTGCCCTCCCTTGATACTGTTGTGTGGAGACTAAATCCATGAATTTTATTCCTTGGATCCCTTGTGTTTTGGCTTAGTTCACAGGTTTTAGACTTTGCTGCTTCAGACATGAGACAATCACATGTTTGCTATCTTGTGTTTGTGTCCTGTTTGAGTTCCTGTCCTGACTTCATTCAGTGGTCAATAGCAATGATGAAGTGAAAGCCTAATAAGCCCTTTCCCTACCAACTTGCTTTTTGGTCATGGTGTTTCGTCGCAGCAATAGAAACCCTAAGACAGATTTGTACTCTTACTTTGCTGATTTAAATTAGTTCTAACAGCTTTTGTGTAATCTTTATGAGATTTTGTATATAAGATCTTATAATCGGCAAATACATGCTTTGGCTTCTTCTTTTTCTATGGCTCCCATAGGCTAATAGGGAGTGGCACTATTAGGAGATGTGGCCTTATTGGAGTAGGTGTGGCCTTGTTGAAAGAAGTGTGTCACTGGGGGCGGGCTTTGACGTTTCAGAAGCCCAAGCCAGTCCCAGTGTCTCTCTCTTCCTGATGTCTATGGATCAGGATGTAGACCTCTCAACTACCTCTCCAGCACCATGTCTGCCTGCATGCTGCCATTCCTGCCATGGTGATAATGGACTAAACCTCTGAACTAACTGTAAGCCAGTCCCAACTGAATGTTTCCCTTTAGCCAGGAGTGGTGTTACACACCTTTAATTCCCAGCCCTCAGGAGGCAGAGGCAGGTAGATCTCTATGAGTTCAAGGCTAGCCTGGTTTACAGAGTGAGTTCCATGACAACTAGAGCTACACAGAGAAACCCTGTCTGGAAAAACAAAAAACAAAAAGGAAAACAACAACAACAACAACAAAACCATCAAGTAGTAGTTGAAACTATCCTAATATAGTACAATTTATATCTGCAATGTCCAATAAATCCATTAGCCACATGTGGCTTTTAAATTGAATTTATTCTAGAGCTGTAGAGATGGCTCAGCACTGGCTGCCCTTCCAGAGAACCCAGGTTTTATTCCCAGCACCCACATGGCTGCTAACAACTGTCTGTAACTCATTTCCAGGTGATCTGCTGCCCTCTTCTGGCTTCCACATGCACTGCATGCTCATGGAGCACACTGGTATAGGCGAAATACACCCATACATATAAAATAAAAATAGATAAATCTTTTTAAAAATGTTAACACAGATGTAAATCTAATTTAACTTAAACTTAAAACATAGTCTCCAGTCTCAATTTCCATATTTCAAGTACTCAATAGCCAAGTATGAAAAGTGGCTACCATACTGACTACAAAAAGACACAGAATCTCCCCATCATCAAAACATTCTCTTCCAGAGTGTACCCTGAAAGAGGTCATACCAAGTGCCTCTTTTCAAACTACAATTCGGGTGCACCTATGAATAATGCATTTGTGCACGCCATGTGGCGCTGGGGAAAGGAAGAGGAGGGATGTGAATCCACGAGGCGAACTTTACTACAGTAGAAACACATCAGCCAGCAAAGAAGAGTCAGAAACAAAGCCAGGCTGTGTGCTGAAGCTTGCAGTCCCAGCTACTCAGGAGGCAAGAGGATCACACACTCAAAGCTGCCCTGGCCAGCTTAGTAAGACCCTGCCTCACAATGAAAAGTAGAGAAAAGGGTTAGGGATACAGCTTAATGGTAGAATGTGAGAAGTCTGAAGTTCAATCCCCAGTGGCAAAAGAGGGGAAAAAAAAAAAAAAAAAAAAAAAAACAGAATCAAAAATGAGCTGGAGCTGGGCATGGTGGTGTATCCCTGTAATCCCCAAATTTGAGGAGCTAAGGCAAAAGGATTATGTGTTTGAGGCCAGCCTGGAGTTTATTGCAAACCCCTGGCCAAATGTGTAATACACAACACGATCACAAAGAACAACAACAAAATCAAGAATGACACTATTGGAAATTAGAAAAAATGAAACAGAATTATGAACTATTTATTAATCTGTGTTAGGTCTTATTTATCTTTACAACCTAAGGAGTTAGCTGGCTTATTCCTCGGACTGTCTGAAATTGTTCTGTAAACATCAGGGTAGAATGATATTATAGGCATTTTGGAGATGGTTAACAATACTAGACAGACGTCACGGGTGGATTAGAAGAAGAAGTAAGTTAACAACATATGACAATAAAACAGAAGCCTCTAGAAGGCTTATATTTAATCAGTGTGCAGGCATCCTAACTGAAGAAAGATAAACTGAGGGTTCCATGATAAACACATGGAGTTCTCTGATCGCTTCAGAGATAACAATCTGAGACACAGCAAATGGAAATGTAAGCATCTTTCAGTAACCCAGAAATAGCAGGATTCAAGGTACATTTACACGTTAAAAAAATGAGCTGCCCCCTTTAAAGCACATGCCTTTCATCCCAGCCCTTGAAAGGCAGAGAAGCAGGTGGATCTCTGTGAGTCTGAGGCCAGCCTGGTCTCCATAGTGAGTTCCAGGACAAGGCTACATAGTGAGACTCTGCCCCAAAACAAAACAAAATGAGGAACAACAAGAAGCAAAAGGACACAAGCTGATAGCTAGCACTTACCAAACCTAAGCTCTGGGGAGATTAGCAGTGACTACCACGCATGCGTCATTCTCATATACAAAACTCATTTTGATCCCACACCACTTCCATTACTCATTCTGGAAGATCTGGACCAGAGACCTCACGGAGATTACTTGACACATCGTGAGCTCAGGTTTATCAACAGTTGCTAAATAGCAAGGCCTGTATGGTGCCAAGCTGCCATAAAAGTATCCAAAATTTATTTATTCATTTGATGTATATGAGTGGTTTGCCTGGGCATACATATGTGCTTGGTACCCATGGGTGTCAGAAGAGGATGTTGGATTCCCTGGAATTGGAGTTTCACAGTTGTGAGCCACCATGCGGGTGCTGGGAATTGGACCTGAGTCCTCTGAAACAGCAGTAAGTGCTCTTAATCACTGAACCATCTCTCCAGCCCTCTGCACATGTGTGTTTCTCTGTGGAAATTTCAAATAAAATTCTACCTTTCAATTTCCTCCAAATCCGTAGCAATCCAGGAAATTTACTATCTGCTTCTCCAGGTAGCTGTCAATCTTCAGCCAACATTGTGGAGTTGAAATATATTTCGTGTCACTGAATGTAAGAACATGGCCTCATAGCTCCCTTCCAACAGCAAGTCTAAGAAAACTCCAATATCTGTTATATATATATATATATATATATATATATATATATATATATATATATATATATATCAGGTCCGCAAGCCAACAGAATGTAAGTGTAAATGATAATCCATTACACAGATATTTTAATATACAAAACGGTATAAACAGAATGCTGGCTATACAGGAATCACTAAGTCTTGAGCAAATCCTTCTCACTCTACCAACATCAACCCTCCTAGAATTACAGGATACCTACAATGACTATGAGCAGCAGAGTGGAGGTCACACACAAATAATAGTAGTAGTAGTAGTAATAGTAATAATAATAGGCGTAGTGCCCTTCTTTGGGAAATTCAGAGATTCCAACCGACACAGAAAAGTTTCCTTTGCTGAGGTCCGACCTTCAATATTCTCCCCCAGGAGGCCAATCCAAACACACAGGATCTCTCGTGACTCCCTCACATTCCCCAGCTCACACCTGCCTCAATACTTTCACAACCCCGATTTTTTTCTTTTTCCTGACGAACTCTCTTACCTGTCAGTCCTAAAGGAAGAAAATCAGCTCAAGTCTGTCTCTCGGGAACTTTCCCAGACCACCAGATCTCAGACCACCGAACAACACTGCCCCCTCCTGCCCCCTCTCCGTACCCAGGGCCGGCATTCCCGTCCTCACAGCCCCCACCTGAGCCACAGCGCCCCTCCTGCGTGCACAGCAGCCGCTCCGCCTCCGTGGAGAAGCCCCTCAGCAGCGCCCGCTCCGGAGTCCACGTCACCCCCGGCATCACTGGACCCAACTCGGGGTCCCGCGAGGGTCCCTCGGGGGAGGAGGAAGCAGAAGGAGGAGGGGCCAAGGTCGCCGGCGTCTGGTGGCCATGGGCACCGTCAAGACACCCACAGGACTAGCGTCCCATGTGAGGATACAGACACACGGTGGCAGCCATGACAGCAGCGCAGAGCATCCTGGGAAAACATCCCACGCTCCTAGGCGACCAACCGGAGACTCGGGTGTGAGCATGCGCAGAGGATAGGATCCCGGCGGGCTTTGTGGGGGCTGTGGGGATGGATGGAGACGGGTCGCCCTCGGTCCTGGTGACTTGGGGGCGTCTCCAGGGGAGACAGAGGTTGGAAGCAGGTTCTGCGTGCAAACACTCCACGTCAGAGGCAAAAGCAAGTCCTTGGAGCCACCACTGCCCACCTTGTCTTTCTCTTAATTCACTTCAAAAAGCCTTAGGATGGGCATGGTGCAGGAGTATTTCTCTGAGTTCCAGGTCAGCCTGGTCTACATAGTGTGTTCCAAGACAGCCAGGACTACACAGGTAGAATCTGTCTCAAAAAACCAAGAAGAGGAGGAAGAGGTAAGAAGGAAGAAGG
This sequence comes from Peromyscus leucopus, assembly GCF_004664715.2. NCBI lineage: Eukaryota > Metazoa > Chordata > Mammalia > Rodentia > Cricetidae > Peromyscus > Peromyscus leucopus. Next base: position 36,327,805 of record NC_051081.1, read on the forward strand.
AGGAGGAGGAAGAGGAGGAGGAAGAAGAAGAGGAGGAGGAGAAGGAGAAGGAGAAGGAGAAGAAGGAATAGGAAGAGGAGAAGGAAGAGGAGGAGAAGAAAAAAAGAAGGAAATAGTAGTAATGGTAGCTTTAGGATCTATTATCAAATAGACACTGAGGCAGAATGTTCTAGATACTGAGAAAGTGCTGTCTAGGAGCTCGAGCTGAAGTGAGACATTCAGATGACATAACTTTGGGGAAAAGAATGTGGTAAGGGTGCTGTGGGTATTGTCCATCACGGCATGGGAGGCAGACGGGAGAGTGAGTTTGTTTTATAAAGAAAGATTTATAATCATATGACGAGACAAAGAAAATCAAGTGGTACTTTGCTATGGGATTTTTATTTCCAGCAGGAGAAGAATTGTTTGAGTTCGTGGTACACGTGTTTAACGTGTTTAACGTTAGTTGGTCATGCCTCTTCTGAGTTTTTGATCATGTGAGCAGACCATGAGTGACTGGCTCCCCCACAGTCCTGCCATCTTGCCCAGACTTGGCACATCCACCTCTTATTTCAGTGATTCCAGTGAGTGGTTGTTATCGCATTGTGATTTCCTGTGCAACCCCCATAACTAAACACTGAGCAATGTCAGGTTTATTAGCCATTTGGAAATTCTCTCTTGTAAACTGCCTATTCAAGTCATTTGTGCAGTGTGTGTGTGTGTGTGTGTGTGTGTGTGTGTGTGTGTGTGTGTTAGGCAGATGTTAGGTGTGTGTTAGTAAGGATCAAATTCAGATCACTGCTCATGCTAGGCAAAGCACTCTACCACTGAGCTACATCTCGGGTCCATTTTTTCCCTTGTTTTTTGTTTTTTGAGATGGGGTTTCTCTGTGTAGTTTTTGTGCTTTTCCTGGAACTCACTCTGTAGCCCAGGCTGGCCTCAAACACACAGAGACCTGCCTGCCTCTGTCTCCCGAGTCCTGAGATTAAAAGGCATGCGCCACCATGACCCGGCTTTCCTTGATTTTTATTAAGGATAATTTCAGGCAAATCAAAGGCACACAGAATTGGTAAGCGAGCCTAGTCTGAACAAGGCACTACATTTAATCCTTAGTATAAGAAAAAAAAATTAAAGGTGGTCTGATGAATCTTCATAGACCAGTTACTCAATCATTTTGAAGCAAATCAGAAATAATTTCATGGTAAATGTTTTATTTATTTTTTAAATTCATTTTTAAATTTCATTTTACATATCAGCCACGGATTCCCTTGTTCTCCCCCCTTCCCTCCCACCTTCCTTCCAGCCCCCCCCCCATTCCCATCTCCTCCAGGGCAAAGACTCCCCTGAGGATTGAGTTCAACCTGGTAGATCCAGGTAGGTCCAGTCCTCTCCTCCCAGGCTAAGCCAAGTGTCCTTGTATAAGCCCCAGCTTATACAAACAGCCAGCTCATGCACTGAGGACAGGACCCGGTCCCACTGTCTGGATGCCTCCCAAGCAGATCAAGCTAATCAACTGTCTCACTTATTCAGAGGGGCTTATCCACTTGGGGGCTCCTCGGCTATGTGTTTCCTTTCGTTTGTATATTTGTCCCTGTGCTTTATCCAACCTTGGTCTCAACAATTCTCACTCATACAAACCCTCCTCTTCTCGCCAATTGGACTCCTGGAACTCCACCTGGGGCCTGGCCGTGGATCTCTGCATCCGGTTCCCTCAGTCATTGAATGAGATTTCTAGCACGACAATTAGGGTGTTTGGCCATCCTATCGTCAGAGTAGATCAGCTCGGGCTGTCTCTCGACCACTGCCAGTAGTCTATTGTGGGGGTATCTTTGTGGATTTCTGTGGACCTCTCTAGCACTTTGTTTCTTCCTATTCTCATGTGGTCTTCATTTACCATGGTCTCCTATTCCTTGTTCTCCCTCTCTGTTCTTGATCCAGCTGGGATCTCCCGCTCTCCTAAGCTCTTTCCCTCGATCCTGGCCCTTCATTACTCCCACTCACGTCCATGTTGTTCGTGTAGATCTCATCCATTGCTCTGTCATTGGATGATCCCTGTGTCTGAGATACATCACCCTTTACAATAGCCACAAATGACATAAAATAACCTTGGATAACACTAACCAAGCAAGTGAAGGACCTATATGACAAGAACTTTAAGTCTCTGAAAAAAGAAATTGAAGAAGATGTCAGAAAATGGAAAGATCTCCCATGCTCATGGATAGGCAGGATTAACATAGTAAAAATGGCAATCTTACCAAAAGCAATCTACAGATTCAATGCAATCCCCATGAAAATACCAACACAATTTTTCACAGACCTGGAAAGAATAATACTCAACTTCATATGGAAAAACAAAAAACCAGGATAGCCAAAAGAATCCTGTACAATAAAACAACCTCTGGAGGCATCACAACCCCTGACCTCAAGCTCTACTATAGAGCTACAGTAATAAAAACAGCTTGGTACTGGCATAAAAACCGACGTGTGGACCAATGGAATCGAATTGAAGACCCTGACATTAATCCGCACACCTATGAACATATAATTTTTGACAAAGAAGCCAAAACTGTACAATGGAAAAAAGAAAGCATCTTCAACAAATGGTGCTGGCATAACTGGATATCAATGTGTAGAAGGCTGCAAATAGAGCCATATCTGTCACCATACACAAAACTTAAGTTCAAGTGGATCAAAGGCCTCGACATAAATCCAGCTACTCTGAACCTGCTAGAAGAGAAAGTACGAAGTAGTCTTGAACACATTGGCATAGGACATCACTTCCTAAATATAACACCGGTAAATGTTTTAGTATGTATATTTTGAGATAATGCCCCACTCCACAAAGAAAAAAACAAACAAACAAAAGAAAAACAGGTTAATCACAATATCATTATTACACCTAAAAATGTAACAATAAAATCTGAATAATTCCTTAATACCTCACATACCCACCAGCATTTAAATTCCAATAGTCACGCAGTCACTTAATAGCATAAATTAATATTTAGCCAAACTCAATATTGAATATTGAGATTGAAAAATATGTTTCTTTATTCTAATCTACAGGGTCTCTCTTTTCTTTTATTAGTTTCATTCATGTATTGGATAAAAGGGTCATTTCTCTAGATTTCACAATCAACATTTTGTTGATCAAATACCCATGCTGTGCAGCCATACACATATAGGCGACAGTAATTGCACTTAGTGGGTTATAAAAGAGAAAAGCATAAAGTTGGGACGTATATATATTGTGGGGTATGTATGGGGGAAGTTGGAGTGGGGAGGGTAGGTATGATTATATTTGATTGTACACATGTATAAAATATTCTGAAATTAGGAAAAATTATAATGCCCCCCTCCATGTTGTCAGTTGGCACACTGCTGCCTCTGGGACTTCATGTGAGTTGAGGTTTATCCAGAACTCCTGCAGAAATGCATTTGCTAGGGGAGCAGGGTTGGAAAGTGCGACCTTCAAGTGGGTTTAATGCCATTCTTTCTAGACTGAGTAAGGTCTCACAGGCATGGCTCCTCACTCTCTGAGGACTGGGTTCACTGTCACAGGACTCAGGACCCCTTTTGTCTTCCACACACATCCACTTGCTCCTCTGGCTCTGTCTGCTGTGAGTTGAAGCTACGCAAAGACCTCAAGTGAAGCTAAGGACATACTAGCTCTAGGCTCTTAGACATCCTCATGTGAAGGGAAGGACATGCTAGCACTAGGCTCTTAGCCATCCTCATGTGAATGGAAGGACATGCTAGCACTAGGCTCTTAGCCATCCTCATGTGAATGGAAGGACATGCTAGCACTAGGATCTTAGACATCCTCATGTGAATGGAAGGACATGCTAGCACTAGGCTCTTAGCCATCCTCACGTGAAGCTAAGGACATGCTAGCACTAGGCTCTTAGACATCCTCATGTGAAGGGAAGGACATGCTAGCACTAGGACCTTAGACATCCAGAACCATGAAGCCAACTAAACCTCTCTCCCCCATAAATGAGCTGATCACAAGTATTCTATTTCAGTAACTCAACATGAACCAGAACCATGAGGAAGTTGGTTCTAAGATTTATCAGAATTTGTTTTCTGGTAGGGAGAGATGACATAGTTCATAAGTAATGATAATCATCAGGAGGCACAAAATGTGTGATTTGGCATGGCATTTTATTATCTATCATCATCTATATTTATCTTTCTATGTTATCTATATTGTCTATCTATCTATCTACCCATCTATCTATCTATCTATCTATCTATCTATCTATCTATCTATCATCTATATCTATTTACTTATTTTATTGCTAAGGATCAAATCCAGAGTCTCGTGCTCTCTGCAAGCAGTCCACCACTGAACTACATCCACAGACCTGGTATAATATTGTAAATACTGTTTTCTTTCTTCCTTCCTTCCTTTTTCTTTCTCTTCCTTCCTTCCTTCCTTTCTTTTTTTTGGTTTTTCGAGACAGGGTTTCCTGTATAGCCCTGGCTACTCAGGAATCCATTTTGTAGACGAGGCTGGCCTTGAACTCACAGAGACCCACTTGCCTCTGCCTCCCAAGTGCTGGGATAAAAGATGTGCACTACCACCACCCCTTGTAAATACCATTTTATACAAATGATGCCGAAACCTAAGAATACAACAGATCTTTTCATATTGAGCCACTTAGAGAACCCTGCTAAGTGTATCACTTTGACTTTATTCTCCTGTAGGAATATTCTCTAAATTATGTTATGTGTAAATAACAACAGTTTTGTTACCTCTTTTCCAATCTTATGTCTTGGTTCACCTTGCCTTCATATGATTATGACTTATGGGTACAATATTCAGTAGCAATGTGTTGTGGGCATCTGTCTCTTTATTAAGTCAAGAAAATTTTTCAATAATTCACCAGTTATGTATGTTTTTCAAATATTCTTTCCCAAGTTAAGGAAGTTTTAGCAAGAACTAGTATTAATTTAGAAAAATCTTCTAAAATTTTAAATTAAATCTCTTTATACTGGGTGCTAAATATTAAGTATATTTCCTGCCTCTGTTTAGATGGTCATATATTTTTTCTTGTTTGTTCAATGTACTGAGTTACATGAGAATGTAAGATAATAAACCAGCTGTGAATTCCTAGGATATGTATAACACATTTGTGATGTTGGTCCCAATACTGTAATTAGATTCATTAGATTCAGTTTGCTGATATTTTGTTTGGGATTTATACATCTATGCATAAATATATTGATTGGTCAGGTCTGAATTAGATTTTAGAATGATGATTGTTCCAGATTCCTCAATTAAAAATAGAAGCAAATCCGAATTTCCATCTCATTAATGTAAGACACCCTCAATACTCATGGAATTGCAAGGGTTTTTGGAGTTCGGTACCAAGAATCTGGAACAAAGACCAGGTTGTTCTTTATCACACACACCACACATATACATACCACACACACACAACACACACACACACACACACACACACACACACACACACACAGGAGATACTAAGGTTAAGAAATAGGCTCTCATAGCTCCTCTGAAATTCATAGACAAACTTGGGTAAGAGTTAATGTCATTGTCCCAAGCCCAAACTCTGCAGGACAGGACAGGATAGAAAAATGGGTACACTTTTGTGTGCTTCAGCCTGTGGAAGGATTCTTTCCTCTTCAGGGAGTTCTGGCCTCTGCTCTTTAAAGCCTTCAGCTGATTGGGTGATGCCCACTCACAGTATGGAAGGCAATCTGCTTTAAAGTGTACTGATTTTAAATGTTAATCATATGTAAAATTACTGTCAAAGAAATGTTCTAGACTAATATATGGCTAAACAACTGGGCTCCATAGCCTAGCCAAGTCGGCATAAATTAACCATTACACTCCTTTCTCTTGCTTAGATTTATTATTATTTTTTTTTAAAGGTGTGTGTGTGTGTGTGTGTGTGTGTGTGTGTGTGTGTGTGTAAAATCGTGTGCTTGTGTATTGTGAGTGTGAGCATGAGCACAGGTGCCAGCAGAAGCCAGAGGTGCTGGATCCTCCTGGAGCTGGAGTTACAGGGGATTGTGAGCCGTGTGATATGGATGCTAGGAATCAAACTTGGATCCTCTGCAAGAGCAGTATGTGCTGTTGTTAACCGCTGAACCATCTCCCCAAGCCTAATTCTTCGCCTCTTTTTAATCTGGAGAGTTTCATAACTTAAATTGTTCTTACATTTAGGTTTTTTTTTTTTATCTTTTTTTTTATGTTTTTTCGAAACAGGGTTTCTCTGTGTAGCTTTGCGCCTTTCCTGGAACTCACTTGGTAGCCCAGGCTGGCCTCGAACTCACAGAGATCCTCCTGGCTCTGCCTCCCAAGTGCTGGGATTAAAGGCGTGCGCCACCACCGCCCGGCACATTTAGGTTTTTATTCCATCTCCAGTTCGTTTTTATATATGATATGAAGTAAAAGGCCCAACTTCATTTCTTTACATGTGGTTATCCAGTTGCCTCAGCACCACTGGTTGAAGCTTATTCTTTTTGCATTGAATGATCATAGTGCCTATGTAGAGAATCAGCTGACTTTTAATATTAGATTCCTTAGATCCTATAGGTCTATTTTTTAAATAATTTTTTTGTTGTTTTTAGAGACAGGGTTTCTCTATGTAACAGTCCTGGCTGTCCTGGAACTCACTTTGTAGACCAGACTGGCCTCGAACACACAGAGATCTGCCTGCCTCTGCCTTCCAGGTGCCAGGATTAAAGGCATTCACCACCACCACCACCCTACTCTATAGGTCTATTCTTAAACCAGTACCACAACTATTTTTGAGTATTGCATTTTTGTACACCATTTTTTTTCTTTTTCTTTTCTTTTTTTGGTTTTTCAAAACAGGGTTTCTCTGTGTAGCCTGGCTGTCCTGGAATTCATTTGTAGACCAGGCTGATCTCAAACTCACAGAGATCCCACCTGTCTCTGCCTCCCGATGCTGGGATTAAAGGTGTGTACCACCACTACCTGGCTCTGTACAAAGTTTTAAAATCAGAAAGTATGGGTCCTCTGACTGTTCTTCTTTTTTTAAGCTAGTTAGTTAGTTAGTTAGCTAGCTAGTTAGTTTATTTATTTACTAAGCATACAATGTTCTGTCTACATGTATCCCTTCAAGCCATAAGAGGGAACCAGATCTCATTATAGATGGTTGTCAGCCACAATGTGGTTGCTGAGAACTGAACTCAGGACCTCTCTAAGAGCAGCCAGTGCTCTTAACCACTGAGCCATCCCTCCAGCCCTGACTGTTCTTTTTCAAGGTTGTTTTCGCTCCTGAGGGATCTCTGTAATTCCATAGGGATTTTTAGGACAGGGTTTTCATTTATGCAAAAAAGGTCACTTGGGTAGGGATTACACAGCATCCCTAAAGAATCTATAGATTGTGTTGGTAATGTCATTTTACGATCAAACCTTCCGATCATGAACAAAGGATGTGTTATTTACTATTTACTCTCTACAACAATGTTTTGTAGTTTTTCTCACGATATAGCCACCTCCCAAACACCCCATCTACTAATACCATTACCTTGGGGGTTAGGATTTCAACATATCAAGTTGGTGGATAACATTGGACCCAATGTATGCTTGGGGAATTTCCCAGGTATTTCTATTTTGTTGAGTGTCTTAAAAACAAACAAACCGCATGAGTACATGTTTGGTTTTTCTGCACCACTGCTATGACCATGGCAACCCCCACTTTGTGTTATTAGTATGGAATAGTGTGTTGACCACTGTGCTATGCTAACAGTTTCTTTGCTCCTGTTACAGTTTCACAGTTGGAAGAAACAGAGATGAACGTCAGTGCAGCTGATCTGACAAGGTAAGCAGAGTCTGTCTACAGACTGTCCTGTGACAGATACCCGTGCTGACTAGTTTCCTGTCAACTTGATATAAGTTGCCATCATTTTGGAAGAGGGAACCTTAATCTCCCTCCCCAAGATTGTCCTGTGGGCAAGCCTATGGTACATATTCATTCTTTTTTTTTCTTTTTTTTTTTTTTTTTGGTTTTCAAGAGAGGGTTTCTCTATATATAACCCTGGCTGTCCTGAAACTCACTCTGTAGACTAGTCTGGCCTTGAACTCAGAGATCCATCTGTCTCTACCTCCCGAGTGCTGGGATCAAAGACATGTGCCAACATGCCTGGCTGGATTTTCTTAATTGATGATTGATGTGGGTAGGTCCAGCTCACTGTGGGTAACTACGCATGAGCTAGTGGTCTCAGGGGGTATAAGAAGGCATGGTGAGCAAACCATGTAAAACCCAAGGAACTGACTTCACGGCCACAAACACAAGATAGCAAACGTGTGATTGTCTCATGTCTGAAGCAGCAAAGTCTAAAACCTGTGAAGAAAACCAAGAAACAAGGGATCCAAGGAGTAAAATTCATGGATTTAGTCTCCACACAACAGTATCAAGGGAGGGCACCCATGGATTTAACTCTTGAGCCCAGACAGGATGACCACATAAGCTCAGCAGAGTGGAAAGGTGGGATGTTCGACCAACTGAACAAACAGTTGGAGTCAGAAGAATATTGTCTCTGGGGTCAGATCAAGAACCCAAACCTGCAGGTAGAAAACCCATAGAGCTCACCTCTAAACCACAATGTAAAGATACACCCTCATTTGAATTGGCTCCTGAACCAGTTGTTCATAATGTAAAAGCTCAAGAGGTCCAATATGGGCCACAGGCACTAAGTATGAAACCTTGTCCATTGACTCCAGAATCACAGGTGTACCAAGTGAAAGCCAATGTTAGAGCCACCACTTCAGGATGCGAGTACTATGACACTAAATATAGAACCACAAAGTGCAAGTACAAAATCTGTTCAGTGGATACCAGTATCTGAGTTTCAAAGGGAGAAATGTATAGGGTCAAACTTTAGGTTACAGTCTCAAAGTTCCAGCCCTACAGAATTGAAGCCGTCTACACAAAGGAGAGGTGTGAGGTCATCTGATATGACTGTCAGGTCAATAATTCAAGGAGAAAAATCCGGAGAGTCTCATCTTGAGTCACAGTTACAGCAAGTAAAAACCTCTCCGTTAGCACTAGGGCTGCAGAACCAAAACTTTTAACTTAACTTCCAAGCCACAGCCTCAAGGGATCAAAACTGATCAGCTAAACAAAAAGACACAGGTAGAAAGTGTAAGATCCATCTAGTGGATACCAAGATCTGAATTCCATGGTGTGACATTTTTATGATTAAATAGTGGATCACCATCTCCAGGTGTCAAATCTACAGAATGGAAACCATCCATACAACTGGAAGGTGGGAAGACATCAGAGATGGCTCTAGGGCCAAAACCTCAAGGAAAAAAATCCATGGATTTTAACCTTGGGCCACAAGTACAGTGTGTGAAGACCCCTGAGTTGTCCCCAGGACCAGAGCTACAAGAAGGGGAAAACATCACATCAACCTCAGAGCTACAGTCTCAGTGTGGGAAAAGTGTGGCCTTGCATCAGGGACCACCGCTTGAAAATACAAATTTCGTTCTTTGGATACCACTGTCTGATTATCAAGTTAATAAATCTACACTGAATCTTAGGTTACCACCTCAAGATGTCACAGCTAAAGAGTTAAAACCCTCAGTACAACTAGATGTGAAGACATCCGATGAGTTGACTAAGAGGCCGAAGTCACAAGGTAAACAACCTTCAGGGTCAACCCAGGAACATCAGTCTCAGAGGTCCAAAACTATTGATTTTATTTCTGAGCAACAGTTTAGAAATACAAAAGCATGTGACCCAACCTTAAGGTCAATGATCAATAATATAAAATTGACATTCAAACCCAGGTTTTGCTTAGAAGACAGGAGCTCTCTTGGATTGAACCCTAGAATACAGCCTCAAGAAGTGAATCCCTTAGGGTCATCCTCAAGAACAAAGCCTCAAACTGAGACACCTTCAGTGTTTAAACAAGAGTCACAGTCCTCAGAAGTGAAATATGGAGCAATAAGCCAAAGGCCACAATCACAAAACAATGTAGAGTTGAAATGTGGAAAGTCTTCTGAGTTGGCACTTCAGACAAAGCCTCGAGGTATGAAATCTGAGAACAGCTATGGGCCCCAATGGCAATGTGCAAACTGTTCTGACTTGACACCTGAAGCAGAGTCCCCAAATATGAAATGTCCTAAGTTAAGTCGCAGCTCACAGTTGAAAGATAAACCATGTATTGAGTTAGCTATGGGTACCAAAACTCGACCTGTCAAACTAGGCTGTAAACCTGGGCCACAGTGGCAAGGTATAAAATCTAACTCATTTCTGAGGACAAAGCCTCAAGAAATGGAAATGGAAGACTGGGAATCAGGCCCGCAGTTACAAGATCTGAAATCTTCAAGGACAATCATGGGTATAAAGGCCCATGATGTCATGTCTGTGGACTTTGGGGCTGGACCACACTTACAAGGTATGACATCTGAAGTCATTACAGGGAAGAGGGCTCATGGTATGAAATCCGTAGAAATCAAACCAAGTTCAAAGTTACAAGGTAAGAAACATGATTTCACCCTGAGGAAGATGTTCTTAGGTACAAAATCTGTAGAGCTGGACTCAGGCCCCCCTCTGAAAGATTTGAAATATCCTGAGCTGATCATGGGTATGAAACTTCAAGGTGTGAACTCTATGGGACAACATGTTACAAGTATAAAATCTTCTGAGGTGGTAACACAGATAAAACCCCAAGGTGTGACAGTGGTGGACCTCAATTCTGGACCAAGGACATAAAATAAAAAGCCGTCTGAGTTGGCTCAAGGGCAAAGGCTCCTAGCTAAGGAGTCTGTAGAGTTTCATCAAGGCCCAAAGTTACAAGGTGTGACAGTGGAGTCCAAGCCCCCAAATGGGGAATCTGGGAAGTTAAACTCAGGCCCTCAGTTACAAGATGAGAAATATTCTCAGTCAGTTCTGGGGACAAAGCATCAATATGGAAGATCTATGGAGGTCAGTCCTGGCCTATGCTCACAGGGTATGAAGTCTTCCAAAGTGATTTCAGAGGACAAACTTCAAAAAGAGAAACCCATAGGCTTTGTGTATCAGCCACTGTGGCAAGATGTAAAATCTTTAAAATGGATATTCAGTAAGGCACTTGACAGGGAACCTTTGCAGTTGGAAACCGCTCATTTACAGGACAGGAAATTAACTATGTTAACACCAGAATTACATCTTCAAGGTATGAAACCTGAGTTGGTCAACTGTGGATCAAAGTTGAAAGGTGTGAAGTCTGAGCCCACATATGTCCAGACAGTAAAGGATACAGGGATCAATCATGGTGCTGAATCACAGTTTGTGGGATTCTCTAAGCAGGCCTCAGACTCGAAGGTTTATAGAGTGGTGCCTTCTGAACTCAATGCCAGAAGCCAGAAGCGAGATCGGAAGTCTCACAAATTAAGTCAAAAGCAACAACTTCAAAAAATAAAACAAAAAGCGTTCAGGGATGAGCCACACTTGCAACATATCAAGTCATCAGAATTATGTACAAAGCTTCAAGACCTGAAATCTATGGAATTCAATTCAGAGCAACAGTTGCAAGATGTGATGTCCTCTGTGTTGGGTCTGGGAATAAGTCCTCAGTCTTTAGATGTCAACCTTGGGCCACATTTGCAAGAGACAAAATCTTTTGAGGTGTGTACAGAAACCAAGCTGCCAGATGAGCCGTCTCAGGAATTCAAGCATAAGCCTACATTGCAAGGTAGGGCATCCTGTGACCTGAGTACAGGGCCACAGATTCACTGTAAAAATGTTATGGCATCCAACACCAGAACACAAAATGTAGAATTGTCTGAATTGCACCCTGGTCCAGACTTTCAAGGTATAAAATCTAAGGTGTTCTGCCTGGGGCAGCACTTGGAAGATGTGAATTCTGCATGCACTCCCAATGCAAATTCTCAATATATAAACTCCAGTGGGAGCCGGGCGGTGGTGGCGCACACCTTTAATCCCAGCACTTGGGAGGCAGAGGCAGGCGGATCTCTGTGAGTTCGAGGCCAGCCTGGGCTACCAAGTGAGTTCCAAGAAAGGCGCAAAGCTACATAGAGAAACCCTGTCTCGAAAAAACAAACAAACAAACAAACAAACAAGCAAACAAAAAAACTCCAGTGGGTGTAAATGTGGGCCATATTTACAAGATAAAAATTCCTCTGCATGCATTCCAGAGCCAGACCCTCAATGTACAAAGTCTGTGTGCAATCCTGGGCCAAATTTGCATGGAATGAGTTTTTCTGCATGCATTTTAGGACCAAAATTTCAATGTGTAGATACTACTGGGTGCATCCATGAGCCAAACTGGCAAGATGTAAATTCTTCTGTATGCACCCCAGGGCCAAGTCCTCAGTATGTGAATTCTTCTGTATGCACCCCAGGGCCAAGTCCTCATTGTGTGAATTCTGCATGTACCCCAGGGCCAAGTCCTCCATGTGTGAATTCCACTGAGTGCCATCCTGAAACATATATGCAAGGTGTGAATCAATGGGCATCAATTCTAGGGCCACACATTCAGTGTGTAGGTTCTACTGGACGAAATCCTAAATCACATTATCAAGGTGTGAATCCTTCCTCACACACTCCAGGGCCAAACCCTCAGTGTGGACATTCTAATAGGTGTAGTCTTGAGCCACTTCTTCTTGGTATGAATCTTGGTACAACATTTCCAGCACCACAGATTATGTGTGTAAGTTCTGTTTGGGGCAATACCAAAACACATTGGCAAGATGTGGATTCTTCTGCCTGTACTGGAAGACAAGAGTCACAGTCTGTAAATTCCACCAGATACAACCCTGGGCCACATTTACAAGCCCCAAAACTTCAAGGTATGAAGTTTTCTGAGTTGAACTCAGGGACAGGAATTCAAAGAGAGATGTCTATAATAGTTAACAAAGGACAACCTGTGCAAGACCTGAAGTTTGAATCAACTCCAGGGTCAAATATTATAGATGTAGCACCTGTAGAATACAACCTTGGGCCACAGGTACAGAGTGTGATTTTTTCTGAATTGAATCCAGGATTAAAATTACAATGTATAAATCCAGCAAAGCTTAGTTCAGGGCCACAGTGGCAAAACGTGAAGTCCTTTGAGTTGAACCCTGGACCAGAATCTCAATGTCCAAAGTCTGTTCTGTTGAAATTTGGACCACCTTTCCAAGATGTGATGTCATCTCACTTAATGGTAGGGGCAGAGTTTCAAGAGATCCCGTTTTTGAAGAACCAACTTGGGTCGTGGCTGCAAACTGCACATCCTGTGTTCACTTTGAGGCCTCCGTCAAATGGTGTGAAATCTGTGGGAGTTTCACCAACCCCACTGCCTGAAGATAGAATGTCTCCAGAGATGAGCAAACAGCCATTGCTTTGTTTGACAAATTCTGTAAAAGTGACACCTGGCTGCAGTCGGCAGGACTTGAGAAGTAAGGAATTTTCACCAGAACCTTGTTTTCAAAAAGTTAAATCTGTGAAGTTGAAGCCAGGCTCACCAACTCCAAGTGTGAACCCTTTAGAGTTTGCTCCATGCCACTGTTCTCAACGTACTAAGACTTCCTTTGCACTGAAGCCATGTGTTCATGAAAGAGAGTCTATGCAGCTGAGACTAGGCTCCCGACAGCAAAGCATGGATTGCCAACAGTTTCCTTTAAATGAGAAACCAGTGGTATCAACACCAGAGTCCACTGGGAACTTCTTAGCAGGACCAGCACTGTCTAGTGTCAAATTTTCAAATTTGATTCCAGAATCACAGCAACAATGTATGAAATTGACGGAATTTACTTCAGAGCCAAAGTGGCAAAGTGTAAACCATGTGAAATTGTCATCGGTGTCTCTGCCACAAACTGGAACCTCTGTGGGGTCATCACGAAGACCATTCCTTCAAAATGTGACACCTGGGAACCAAAATCCCCAAACACGTGATCAAATCATAGAATCCTCTCAAGTGATATATAAACCAGGGCACCAGTTAGAGGACTGTGCTGAGAAGATGAGTCGCCAAGTCTCTAAATTGGTGGATTTTATTTCCCTACCAGTTTCTCAAGATGCAGAGTTTTCAGAAATGAAAAAGAGTTGGAACATAAAAGCCCAGAAACAACAGAGAAATCTATGAGTTTGACCCCCAAACCAACAGATCAAGTCATAGAATCATTATGGATGCCTCAGCAGCTAGATCTTCAAGGACCAGAATCTGTTGATCTGATTCCAACACTAAGTGATCCAGATTCAAAGTCCTTACAACTAACCCCACAGAAAAGCTACTGGAGCCCAGAAACTGCAGTTGCTGCCTTGTTTGTGGCCCCAATTTAAAGATTACAAGGAGTTACCAACAGAACAAGCCACAGGATCTGATAGAATGACCCAGGACCTCAAGAATCACGTTGCAGAAGTAAGGATGCTAACTTGTGAGGTAAGACCAGGGAAAGAATTTCTTAGTGTGACTTCAAAGCCAGTAAATAGAGAGACTGGACATGTAGAAAAATCTCCAGAGCTGTGTCCTCAAGACTTAGGACCTGTGGTGTTGAGCTCTGGGAAAAGAGCCCAAAGGGAACAATCTGTAGCATCGCCACCAAGGCCATTCTATCTCGTTCCAGATTCTGTTTCAGGGATAACACCAGGGCATGGACCTCAGATTCCTGAATCTGTAAGTTTGACCTCTAAGCCATGGCTGCAAATAGAAGAATCATTAGAGTTGTCAACCCAGCAAACCAGTCAAGTTGTGGGAGATACAGACTGTGAGGAGCTCACTTTTGAGTCATGGCAACCAGGGGAGCTAGCAAGTAGGCTAACAAAGGCCCAGGGTGCAAGCACGGGAACTTTAAACATAACTCCAATAAAATCACTGGATCAAATGATAAACTTTATAACGATCAGTCCAAAGCCACTAAATCAAGTAACAGAATCCGAAAAGACTCGGCTTCATGTTTCTCAGTCAGCTGCTCTCCCCAAAGTTTCCGAATCTGTGGAAGTTATCTCTGTAACACCATTTCAAGTTATAGAATCTGTGATGATACCGGAGCCAGCCTCCCAAGGATCAAAACATGCTGATTTGACTCCCAAACTGCACGATGTGATAATGTCAGAATTTGCTTCAAGCCTTTGGCTACAAAATGTACAATCTAAGAAATTAATCTCAGCACCAACACATCAAATTTTAGAAACAATACAGTTGTCAGGCTTTCAGGTTATAAAGACTATATTGGTCCCCAAACCACTGCTTCTGATTGTAAAATCTGAAGAGCTGGCTCCAGGACCAAATCCTCAGGCTACAGAACCAATAAGAGTTGCTACAAAATCTAGCATTAAAGTAATGGATGGTTTGAATTTACTCCCAAGACCACATCTTCAAGACATAGTAAAACCTATGGAACAAACTCCAAGGGCAAATATTCAAGAGAATTTTGCAGAATTAATCTTACAACAAACATCTTCACTTGAGGAACCTCCAGTATTTACTCACGAGGAAAGGCTTCAGGCTGAAAAATCTCTAAATGTCAGAACAGAATCTCCTAAAGTAATGAAAATTGAGGATTTGAATCAAAGATGGGTGTGTGAGGATAGAGACTCAGAAATGACAACATCAGAAAAGTTACAAGCACAGAATTACTTCTCTAGGTTCATACCCAGCCCTTCAATCCCACTTATTTCAAGTTCTGTCAAAACAACTGAGTTATGGCCCCTTCAGGGTTCTGTAATGCTGGAGGTATCAAGAGCCTTGGCTATGAAGAACTTGGCTGTTGGTATTTTGCCGTCTCCAGAGTCCTATGCAGACACTATTATGTTCCGTTCATCAGCCCTTCCCTTGGTTCTTCCCTCCGATATTGGGAACACTGTGGGAACCCTATATCCTGACATCTGGGAAGTGGATGTCCTATCTAAGGAAGCAACTGAAAAGAAGCAAATGGAGGAATTTGAGAATTCATTCCAGAGATATTCTCCATATCCACTGAGATTACTACCCTCGGAGTTTCAGGCAGGATTAGGGGCTCGAAGAAATTCTATCCGTTCTTTCCTGGGCAGACAACAGAATGTCTGGGAAAGTCATGTCTGTAGGCAGCGACTCCCTAGGAAATATCTCTCCAATATGCTGATGCTGGGAAATGTCCTGGGAACCACTATGGAAAGGAAGCTTTGTTCTCAGCCGTTTTTAACAGAAGAAGCCACAATGGATATCTGTCAGTTTATTCAGAGTTTATTTGGGGTTCCAGCTGAACTGATGGCATTTTCCCAGAGCCCACTAGAGAGGGGTCCTAGGACGATTTCACAGACTTCAGTGGTCAGAAACTATATTCAGAAACATATTTTATGCCATGGTCACGAAAAAAGAATTCCCTTAAAGATGTGGACACGTGGATCCACATCTTCCATAATACAGCAATACTCCGGTACTAGATTGGGAATAAAGAAAACAAACTCAAAACTCAGTGATATATTCCAGGAAGTCACTCAGAACGTGTCTGTCTCGTGTACAAGGGCCCAGTTTCCTGCCTTAATGAAGCCGGAGTCTTCTCTCAAGATACTTTACAATAGGGAAGACCCTGTTTCCAGTGATCAGAGTCAAGACTCACAGAGTGAGTCACAGACAAGGACTTCTGACTCTCACCACTTCCTCAAAGCAAGTTGTCTTTCCCAGGCCAAGAGGGATATCTCAGAACAGCTCCATCTGCTAAAAGATCTACAGCTAAAAATAGCAGCAAAACTCTTAGAGAGTCAAGTACCCCACAATGTCCCTCCTCCTTTCTCATCAGGTCTTGTCCTGAAATATCCCATCTGCTTGCAGTGTGGCCGATGTTCAGGAATTACTTGCTGTCATAAGTTACAGTCTGCTTTTGGTCCATATCTTCTCATCTACCCACAGATCCACCTTTTAAGCACCCCTGAAGGCCATGGTGAGATTCAGCTGCATCTTGCTTTTAGACTGAGAACTGGGAAAAGACCTAAAGTCTCAAAGCATGGTGGAAGAAAAAGAGCAGATACATGGAAGAGCACTACATCACCATCATGAAGGAAAGCTAAAATCTATCCTCCAGCTTCCAAGAGTCCAACCACTCCAAGAGATTTCCAGGCCCGATCTTCCCAGGCTACAGCTTCTGTACAAGTGCTCATTAGAAAAAAGCAGTGGGGAAGCCACGGTGTAGTCGGCAAGACAGACGCCAAAGACTCTGAGCACCGTGAGTTCTCTCAGGTTCACTCTGTATCTGAGAGTGGCTTTGAAAGTAATCAGGAAGAAAAATGGTCGAAATCAAGTCTCAAAAAGACCTTTGGCTTCAAATATCCAATGAAGGAAACCATCAAGGGACTTAAAACACAAAACACAAAGCTCTACAAGAATAGTGGAACCCCAGAAGTGAGTACTTTTAGAATTATGTGTCCATCAAGAAGCTAGAGTGTTGAAACTGTTCAAACAAGCACTGCTTCTTCGAAGACACAACCTAAGAAATCCTCTCAGCCCAAGTTCTACCATCTGCTTTTCCAGGGCCTAAGGCAAATAGCTTTTAAGCCTCGATGCAGGGAGGAGGGTCTTGGACCTGACTCAACTGAATATACCAGGGTCTGCTGACTCCCTATGAGAGACCTTACCTTGGAAGAGGTGGGAATGGGGCGTGGATTGGGGAGAAGGCTGGGGGCGGGAGGAGAGAGGGATCTGTAATTGGTATATATAATGAATAGAAAACCTTTTAATAAAAAAAAAAAATTGTGGCTTTTACTGGACAGAAGCCTGAGGACAGAACAAGGCCAGACAATTTGTGGTCAACCAAATACTTGCACCCCAAACAAAAAGCCAAGGATTATTGCTTAGCAAGAGATAGCAAAGGAGCCAGCACACCAGTTGCCCAGCAAAGGTCAGCAGGTGTGACCCCTAAGCAAGAAGACAGATTGCAGGGAACAGGTTGTTGGAATTCCTGGCCACTCCCCAGCTAAGTGACCGCACACATGCATATCAGTAGCCGAGTAAGGGGCCTTGCACCCTACGAAGTCCCAATGCAGTGTGAGCATGAATGCCCAGGTGAATCCTTAAGAACCAGTACAGGCTCCTCCTCTTCCTCTTCTTCATCTTCTCCCCCATCTCTCTCGCTGGACATCTTCCACAGGCCTGGTCACATTGTTTCCTGTCTCCCCCTTTTAATAAAACTCTTACTGGGTTTTGTCATGCCTTGTGGCTGTTCTTGTATGGTAACAGTGTGCTGACTCCACTGCATTAGAACCAACATTGGCTGCGTGATAAAGCAAGCCCTCCAGGCGCTCTGTGCCCGGGAACTTGTGCCGAGGTTTTGCTCCATCTACGACTGCTCATTTTTTCCTTTGCCTGGCCACAGGACTGCTCTGCACAAACCTGCCTCTCCAATCGGTGAGTGTGTCCTTGCACTCACTCCCTGGCCATTGTCCCAGGTACATCCTGAGATATAGTTCTAGCTGCCGAACCCCTGGGGGTCCTCGGGCTGCATAAACTCCCAGCCCTTACCTCCATCTTGAAGGGTGAGGTAACTTGTGCTGATTCACAGATCCTTCTCCAAACTCAGGGATACCCGGGACTGGAGTCTAATCCTGTTTCTTTATTTCAATTTTTTTATTTTTTATTTCTCTCAGCTGCAGTCATAGGACATAAGGCTTCCTCCTCTTGGTCTCACTTCTCCTCTGAGAAATGCCTTAAATATACCAATAAATATGGCCACACAATGGCTGCTTGGACCCCGATATTTCGCGTGAATTATCCACCTTCTGCCAGCAAATGGGCAAATGAAAAGTTACCTTATCCCCAAGCTTTCTACCTATGCTCTGACCCCTCCTCCTTCCCCATTTCTGATTCTTTCTGTGCCACATGCAAACACTTCCGCTGTCTGACTTCTGCTCTGCTCTCGGGTATCGGGCGGGCTCTCCAGTGTTGGGGGGGGCACTTCTGCCCAACTCTGGCTCTCACCTTAACTCCTCCCACTCTCTTCCTCTCACACTCTCAAGCTGCCCTGAGAAGCACAGACAGGTCTGGAAGCAGGAGAGGACACATGCAAATGAGTTCACGATCACATTGGGAGTGTAAAGCCCAGATGGCTCTACAGCCAGAGATCAGTTTACAACCTGCCTCCTGGTGGGCGGGTCTTCCTTTGGCTTCCCTCAAACAAGTAATCCATCAACATCTAAAAAACAAAAAAAACCATAATTCAAGATACAGAATAAAACCTGTCTTGGCCGGTCGGTGGTGGCGCACGCCTTTAATCCCAGCACTCGGGAGGCAGAGGCAGGAGGATCTCTGTGAGTTCGAGGCCAGCCTGGGCTACCAAGTGAGTTCCAGGAAAAGGCGCAAAGCTACACAGAGAAACCCTGTCTCAAAAAAAAAAAAAAAAAAAAAAAAAAAAAAAAAAAAAAAGCAAAAAAACAAAAAACAAAAAACAAAAACCTGTCTCATGTCCCCCAGAGCTTCCTGGCATCAGGGCTAACTTAAGCATCTGGAGAGGAGGCCCCTGACCCCAAAGGCAGAGTCTCAGCTGTGGCATTTTAAGGTACCATGGGAGAGATGAGAAAGCCTGTGAACAGGATTGCCAAACGCTGGCACATACTATTCAAGCGGCTGCATAGAGGCTTCCTAGTCCCTGTTTTAAATCTGTGGTAAAAAAAAAAAAAAAAGGCCAGGAAGGCTAGTGCGTGCCCTGCGGGGGGCCATCAGTTGAGCCTCGTTCGAAGTGGCACCAAGAGGAACACTGGTGAGCTGACGGCCTTCGTGCGCCTCATGGCATGGGCGCATCAGACCAAAACCTCCTAGGTTTGGCCATGGGCTCACAGGGAACCTGAGATAGCCATTACAGCATGGGGCGATCCATTCCTTCCTCCTGGACACTGAGCCACTTACTCAGTCCTGAGGGAGTTTTTGGGGTCCCACCTCTCCTCCTCATTTCCCTAATGTTGGGCTAGGGAGACAACCTTACCCACCTCAGCAGACCCCACCACTTAACTGCATTTTCAAGGGTCTTCCTCTCACCCACAGATTTGCAGTTGTGCCAACCTGCCCCGTGCCCCTAATGGGAAGAGATTTTCTAGCTAAGAAAGGAGCTTTATTTCACTTGCTCCCCATTTGCCTCATTCCATACCTGTCAGCAGGGCCTCTTCTCCAGCTCATGCACAGTGACACAGACAGGGCCCTGCTCTCTCTCTCTCTCTCTCTCTCTCTCTCTCTCTCTCTCTCTCTCTCTCTCTCTCTCTCTCCTTTCTTTCTCAAGTTCTAGAGGACACCAGGATGCACTGCCTTGCCACCAGTTCCAGAACAATGAGGTCCAACCCACAAGCTTTTCCTTCCTGGTTCCCTCTCCTAATTAACTACTCAGCTAATTGTTACAGGGCCCCCAGAGAGCTGGAGGATGAGAACCACCAGATATATCCAGGCAGTAAGGAACAGTAACAAAGGGTATTTACACCCCAGATTCAAAAGGGTTTGGACTCTGCAAAGAAACAGATTTTTTTTTTTTTTTTGGTTTTTTTTGGTTTTTCAAGACAGGGTTTCTCTGTGTAGCTTTGCGCCTTTTCCTGGAACTCACTTGGTAGCCCAGGCTGGCCTGGAACTCACAGAGATCCTCCTGCCTCTGCCTCTCGAGTGCTGGGATTAAAGGTGTGCGCCACCACCGCCTGGCTCAGACTTTAATATAACAATCCATTACTGTTAAATGCCCTCAGCAATCGATCACCTGTGTCTCCTGGATGCTAAACTAATAAAGGAAATAGGTGCCTTAAAATCTGTCTCAGATAAGGCGTACCTCAGGTAAAAATTAAAAGCATGTTCCAAATATCTCTCTCCCTTTATCTCCCCCCCCCCCCCCCCCGCTCTCTCTCTCACTTACACCAACCAATATCCAATATAGCATAGTACTAAACATTGTAGCATCATGGCCACCAGCTTAAGATTTTAAATTTCCCATGGATGCTTCTTAATATGTTTAAAAATTCTTCTGAGCTCCAGAGAATCCACCTGGACAGGTCAGCGCACTCCGGAGCCAGCTTGAATCCACCTGGACAGCACCTTGCCAGACAATTCCAAAGCAGCAGAGGACAATCCATTACCCCCAGGACGGCTGGCTACTTCAGAAGCTCCCTACCCCCCAAGAGTTAACCGACGCCCACCAAGTCAGCTGGAAGCAGTTCTCGGGAGACACAGCACCCCTATTCCTGTTCACCCACCCTTTTTTATAACAAGCAAAGAGCGTGGAATGTTGGAATTCCTGGCTAAATGCACATGCAGTTCAGTAGCCAAGTAAGGGGCCTTACGTCCTACGTAACCTGTGTGCTGTGTGATCACGTAATTTGTGCACAGTGTGATCATGCAATCTATGTGCATGCATGGCTTAGCTCCGTAAGCCCATGCGCATGTGCAGGGGAGTCCTTAAGACACCGGTCACAGACTCCTCCTTCCTCCTCTCTCTCTGCATGTGTCTTCCACAGGCCTGAGCACCCCTATCTCCTTCCCTAATAAACTATTAAGAATGGGTTCTGTCATACCTCCTGACTTTTCTCGCATGGTAACAGCGCCGCTAACATTGCACTGCCACCACTTTTAAAACCAACAATCCCTGCTCCTTGTAAGTCACCACTCACCCACGCTCTTGTTGGTGACCCCAATACAAAACTCATTGGTTCATCAAATTGGACATTGGTTTCAAAATGAGGGGACTATTGAAGGGCTGGACTCCCATAGTCCCGATACCTGACGCCATGAACGGATTTAAATGTTTAGGTACTCAGCGGGAGGTGGGGGGGAGTGGGGGAGGGGTAGGGGGGTGTATGGGACTGATAGGAAGTAAGGTTTGGAGCATATCCAGGGAGAGAGGTATGGCTTCACAGAGGGTTGCCCAGTTAGAGGCTCAACTCTTCCAGAGGTATGATTTTTGGAGACCTCTGTAGTATCAGCTACAATCAGTCTTCACTGAAGGATGCTGCAGATCCCAGGGCCACCGACTGCCCCCCTCCCGTTTGGAACGGTGAGTAGCCATGAATTACCCCCACCCCAAATTGTCAGAATGAGTCTGAAGAGAAACAGCTTCTGGGGGTTGGGGATTTAGCTCAGTGGTAGAGCGCTTGCCTAGAAAGCACAAGGCCCTGGGTTCGGTCCTCAGCTCTGGGAGGTGTGTGTGTGGGGTGGGGGGGAGAAACAGCCTTTGATAGAAGTTACAGGGCACAGGCTTAAGATAGAAGGCGTTCCGGTCAGTTTACAGGCTTAGATAAGGAAACAACAGACTATCTTAATCCCATAAGGCCTCCTAAAAAACGTAAGGAAAGATTAAGGAGACCCCTAAAAGCTGCCAACCTTATGAAATTGACTTACCATCAGACTATGATAAGTGGCACAGATTCTAACCCCTCCCTTCTAGGGAGAAACCTGCTGTTACTTCATTTGGGGTCTTACAAAGAGATCACCACACTACAAGACCACCTAAGAGTGTAAACTAGAGCTAATGAAGTTCACTAAGTTCTCCATAGTAGCAGCAGCATCTTGCTACAAACAGCCTTTTTTGCTAAAACTACCGGAATCTAAGGGCAAACTTGAGCTGTAAACCTTCAAAACTGCCCTGTAGCCAGCTAGGAGCTCTGCTCCAGCAGCCTTCATTTAAATAATAATGCAAGCCTCACAGGCCTGATAGTACCAGTTTAAAAACTAATGGCAACTCCCAACTTGTCTATTGCTGTATTTTTTTTAAAAAAGTGTCTTTTTTTCTCTCTTTCTTCTTTTTGGGTTGACTATTAAGTTCTTGGTAATTTACAAAAATCTCGGCCACGTACAAGAACTTCAGTCAACCCATTGCAAAAAAACAGGTACTGGTTAGGGGACGCCCTAAGACCTGTATGGATTCATCAGACCCCCCAAAGATTGGGGTTGGAATACTAAACATCTGCCTTCTTCTCTCTGAACATAACCGTCTGCTGTCTGCATCTCAGCTCACTTCAGTCTCCACCCACCCCCCCTCTCCATTTCTGGCGGCTGCCTGGCTAGATGCGGACCGGACAAACTGGCTGCAGCTGCAACAACAACAAAACATTTCTCCTCCGTTTTAGTTTGGTTTTTTACCGTGCTTATCTCATTTCATGATACACAAAGAATTTATTAAATTGTCACTTTCCTTATATACTATATTTTTAAATAAAAGCTCCTGTTTCTATATTAAAATAACTTCACCACAAACTTCATATTTTTAAGGCTATCCGGACAGGTATAAAACCTAATTTCTAAGTTTACAAAGACAACTAACTTATAAATTGTTAAGAATAAGTTTACTTTGGGGCTGGAGAGGTGGCTCAGAGGTTAAGAGCACTGACTGCTCTTCAGAGGTCCTGAGTTCAATCCCAGCAACCACATGGTGGCTCACAACCATCTGTAATGAGATCTGGTGCCCTCTTCTGGCCTGCAGATATACATGGAGACAGAATACAGTATGCATAATAATAAATAAATCTTAAAAAAAAAAAAGAATAAGTTTACTTTAACTAAAGATAATTAAGAAATAAAACTTATTGATCGATTGATCAACCTAAACTGTAAACTGTTAAGAATAAGTTGTACCAGCCAGGCGTTGGTGGCGCACGCCTTTAATCCCAGCACTCGGGAGGCAGAGCCAGGCAGATCTCTGTGAGTTCGAGGCCAGCCTGGGCTACCAAGTGAGCTCCAGGAAAGGCGCAAAGCTACACAGAGAAACCCTGTCTCGAAAAACAAAACAAAACAAAACAAAACAAAAAAAAATAGAATAAGTTGTACCAAAGCTATAAGCTAATAGAGATAATTATTAGGATACAAATTAAAACTTGATTATCTCATGAATGATCAAATTCTGTAATATATACAAAATCATATTTATATACATGCTAAGTATGCTAAGTTTCATATAATCAATTCATTACTTAGCCCCCTAACATTTAAAATGTTTAAGCTTTGGACAAAACTGCCATATCCCTTATTGCCAGGGTTTTGTCCAAACTATGCTTTGAGATCATTTAGATTATATTTCCATTTACCAGATATTTTAAAGCTAATTTGCCTTACTATCCAATTTCAAGTAAAAGATAGCTCACGTAACAGATTTCAAAATAACCTTTTACTGTTCCTTTATTAAAAGAATTTCATGCCAGGCAGTGGTGGTGCACGCCTTAATCCCAGCACAGAGTCAGAACCAGGCAGATCTCTGAGTTCGAGGCCAGCCTGGGCTACAGAGTGAGTTCCAAGAAAGGCGCAAAGCTACACAGAGAAATCCTGTCTTGAAAAATACAAAAAAAAGAAAGAAAGAAAGAAAGAAATTCACTTTACATTGGCTATTCTCAATCATCAATTACCTATATCTCCTGATGAATTAAATACAAAAATGCTTTCAGATGTAAAGTTTTTATAAGGATATAAAGAATTAGATATAAAGAATGTTTAAGAACATTAAGAAATAATTTATATGTAGTGCAAGCCATTGGAATAGAAAAAAATAAAAACATCTAGATATGTTATAAATGATACCTGAGTCTCAGTGAATGACCTAGAGATACTGAGAATGTAAGCCTAAGTTAGGTCTATGGATAAAGTTTTTATTGAGGTCTGAAATAGATATATAGGCTTTAAGAATGAACTTATGTATGCTTTAATACAAGAATCTACTGACCTCCCCAGAAGGGACACTGGGGCTAATAATAGGCCGTAGCTCCTCTGCTGTACAAAATATTAAGGTCCTCCCTGGAGGGTTTGATTCCTGACCTTACTGAAGAAATTAAGATCATTGTACAACTCTCTACTAAAACAATTCAGATTCATGCAGGGCAGCGCCTAAGGGAGCTGATGGTGTGGATTCTAGTGATATGGCCTTCTGGGTTCAGGAAATTAAATATTCCAAACCAACTAAACACTTAAAATACAGGGAAAGAAAATAATTGGCTTACTAGACATAAGCACGGCTGTTTCTTATATTTTAGGAAAAGATTGGTCAAGTACTTAAGACGATTATTACTCTTTCATCTTTTATAGGCCTAGGTGAATCTAGTAGTATTGCTAGCAGCTCAAAAATATTAAGATGGTCAGATAGATAAAATTATGGCATATTCTGCCCATATGTCATCCTCCAA
This sequence comes from Peromyscus leucopus, assembly GCF_004664715.2. Lineage (NCBI taxonomy): Eukaryota > Metazoa > Chordata > Mammalia > Rodentia > Cricetidae > Peromyscus > Peromyscus leucopus. The sequence goes on from NC_051081.1 coordinate 36,352,824, forward strand.
ACCTAACACACTGAAGAAGAGACATGCTGTAACTAGTGGATGTAACTAATCTCTGCTGTGGACTAATATCAGCTCAAATGCTACAGATGGGTTGTAAACATAAAGGAACTTGAGTAAAGAAGCTCAAGGCATAATTGAGCCCATTATTCCAGAAATCATAAATGGCAGACATGGCCTAGGCTATCAGGATTTGTCCCAGCAGCCACTATCCCCCCACTGCTGACCACATTCCAGAAAAATCTATTGCTCCTTTCTGGATCAAACAATGGCCTTTGAATACTGAGAGAATTATAATTGCGACCTGTCTGGTGGAGGAGAAATGTAAAAATATGGCATATAAAGCCTCCCACCAGTCCTTCAGTCATCCCAATATTTGTTGTTTAAAGAAAATCAGGCTTATAAACCGTTACAGGATCTGAAGAAATTAAATAAAATTTATTAAAGCCAAGGGGATTCTCACATCCTGGCTTGCCATCTCCCATTACCATCCCTAGGAATCAAAATAACAATGGTTATAAATTTGCAAGATTGCTTCTTTGCCATACCTCCTCAACCTAAAGATTGTCAGCATTTCCCTTTTAGCTTGCCTATTCACCCTGCCATGATGGAGGCCAAAGCTGACATACAGAGCAGGAAATGCAAATTCTGTTTATCTAGAACTCATTTATTGAGCAGAGTTCCTCATTTTATATATACAGATTAACTATCAGAACTGTCAATTATAGTTTCCTCACAGTCCCCCAAACTAATAATAATATTTAGGTATATACATATATATTACAATACATTTATTGCACAGATGGTATTACATTTATATCAAACTATGAAACTTATGAGTCTATAGATTGGCAGCTGGCTCTACAGGATATACTGGCGCCTTTTCATGTGTCTGTCCAACAATTATAAATTCTCTCCCTATGGAAGTTCACCCAGGAGGCTTATGTCCTTATGATTTATGGTTATGAAATAAGAAGTAATACATCATTTATTTCACTGCTTTCCAATTTTAGGAATGCCTAGAGCTCATTTATAGACAACAGCCTTACATATACTTCAAGAGCTCTTAAGAATTGGTGCTTTATTTTTCACTACAGGCATTCCTTATTACCCCCAGGCCAAGACACAAAGTTACACCTAAGCCTCTACGCTCTTCCCACTGGTATTTGAAAAGGTCCTGATGTTTTCATACTGTCAGGAGGAGGATATGCCTACATGTCTTCACAGGATATTGACCTGCCTTTATGAATCCTGGATTGCCTGGTCATACCATATACTAGGCCACTGCAGGACAAAGGCGCTCTAAAGCTGCCAGTCTGAATACAGACTGTTATTTACCTCTAGATTCTTAAATATTGAGCTTTGAATATGAATAGATACAATTCCAGATCCTTTTGATGAACTGTTCATCAATGGTATAAAACTTATAGAAATATGATTAGAAATAATAATTCTGTTCTAAATGTATTTTATTAATTTTTGTCAAAAGATAAATGAGACTTTATATATATATACATATATATATGTATATATATATACACAATTTCACATTTCAGATTTTATTCTCTGCCTATCCTGATGTTTTGTTGAGACTCCAAGGATTCATAATTTTGCTCTGACAAAATTTACCACTGTTATATTGCTAACATGTCTAAGATTTTGTCTATTAAGAAGGTTCTTGTAAGTTTTAGGAGATCAAAATTTGCCAATGCTCACAACCCAAAAAGACCAGGAGGAACGCAACCTGACTGCAGTTTACATCTCCCACTTACATATTTTCTTTTTCTTCTCTGGGGTAGGGAGTGGAACTTTCCTTCTCTCTTTGGCCTGATATCTCCTCTCACCTGCTAACCATGCATTTAATATTCCATAGGTACACCTAAGAGAAAAAGTTTCCTCTTTAAAACTCCTCGGCTGCATGTTCTACCATTAATACATATATTTGTTTCCAGCAGAAATTCTAACCATTTAAAGAGTTACAGGTTGTCTTCATCTGGACCACAGACATGTTGTCTAGCTGCAGGTCTGCATCCCACCCTCCAGCCCACGAGACAGAAAATTCTGCTAGACTGCATGTCTCACAGAGTCTAAAACAGCCTGTGTTTCCTGGGTTTCCCCTGCATTTCAGACCCCCACCTTTGCCCCCATATCAGCAGGAAATAACCATGAGAGATTTCTACAGCCCCCTTTGTCACATACCCCTTTTTCTGAATTGAACTCTCCAGCCCAAGGGCTGGACTGCCCTTAAAAAAATGCTCTATTATTAATTGTATAAGTTCTGCCCATGATCCTGAAACTTATGTATTATCAGATATATCAGATATTCTCCTCATGTACAATTGTTCAGTATGTAAGTCTTGCCATGTATACCCTGACGCAGGTTATTACTGTTTTCTCACAGCTAATAGTTTATTTAATATTGCAATGATTACAAATTTAAATTAGGCAAGCTGCAGCTGCAGCCTTGTTCCCACAGATGCTCATGACTAACTCAGGTAACTCTTTAACTATCCCTCTTTAAAACACAGTTTAACCAAATTAATACCACTAATCAAAGATTAATAGAGTTAACGTTCCAAACTAACCATTTCTTTTTGCTAAGTCACAATCATAGTATTTAGACACTTTTGACCATATTATGCCATACTAGTTAATGATTGATTTATGTTACTCCTCTGCTCCCCTTTTGGCACAGATATAGTCTAACTATATACAACTATACCTATTTTATTTATTTATTATATTTATATATATTATCATATTTATTAGATGGTTAAATTAATCCTCAGCCTGCCATCTATATAGACTGTTGATTATAAATATATATTATTGATACAATATTGATTAAATATCAATATTATTACTTATCATTTTTCAAGTCATCTCCAAATTTGAGTTTATCTACATACATATTCACAGCCCTAGAGAGAATTAAACATTATCCTTATTTTTTTTACTATATGAAAAAAAATGGAAAGTGCTATGGGTCACAGGAATATATGTATCATAAGAACTCAGCTGGTTATGGCAAAGCCACTACCTGGAGGGATCAGGGAATTCCTCCAGAGGAAGCCAAATTCCAAGGAGCTTTTGGTGTTATTTGGCTTGTTATATATCAGCTGTCTTCTGTTATGAAAATCATGTGTGCCTTCATAGTTTTCCCAATTGATTTTTCCTGAAGAAGGGCTAACAGTGTGGACTGATCACTCTCTGGACATATACCTTCATGGTATTTGGAGAACAGTCTCAGGAAAGTCTTCCTTCCCCCCAGCCCATCCGTTTCTCCCCTTTCAGCACTGGAATCAGATATCTCCCTTAGCCACTTTCAAGGACTAACAGAAATGAAAGTCCAGACCACCACATGATAGTCTCCTGATTGAAGGTAATTTCCACAAGGAGACACCACCTAGGTCAGGTGGACCTTAAGTAATAGCTTTACACAATTTAGCTCAGACCCTCCTTTCTTTCAACCTTACTAACTTTATAGACCCCTAACTTCTTACCTAACCACTTCTCTCGGAATGTAGACTGAGCACACAGATCCCCTTTTTGATATGCTAACCGGTCATTAGCACTCAGGTGACCTCCTCTTTCACCACTCCCATTTTGGATTGTAAAAGAAAGCCTGGTGGTCACTGCCTGAGGAAAATTCTTACCTACCTTTATGACCCCTTAGAATTCAAGCCTGGTGACCTTGCTCCACCAGGGGATTGCTATTGCTTGGGTTTATAACTGGATTCCTGGGAGACTTAGGAGGAACATAGAGAACTGAGAGAATAAGGAGACGGAGAAGAGAAAAGAGAATGGAAGAACTAGATTGAAGGGCTACAAGAGAGTACTGAAGAGAGTACTAGAGGAATGAGATGGAAGATGAGGAACAGCCAGATGGGGAAGAACAAGATGAGAGAGAAGGAGATGGGAGAGGAGCTGATAGGGGAAAGAACTAGATGGATGAGAACCTAAAGGGGTAGAACTAAGATGAAGCAATAAAATAGAACCTAGAGGGGACAGCAGGTAAATGTAGAGAGAAATCAGGCAAGAAAGGAGCTGGACATGAGAGCAGAATAGAAGCTTGTAGAGAGAGAACTGACTCAGAAGAATAAAGTGTATGGACTAAGGAGTTTCATGTACATAGATTCACTTCTTTTTATCAAAGATTAATTATCAGTGGGTTGTAGATTCTTCCCGGGCCCTGGGAGGGTACTATCGAGGGGCTGGACCCACATAGTTCCAGATACTTTGGTCTGTTGTGGGCTCTCTTAGTGGGGTGAGTAGATGAATGTGTTGTGTCTCTGTGTTTCCCCAGGAAATGTCTGTCACATAATACCATTGCTATTGCTCCATGTAGGGTCAGAGGCATGGATTCTGAGCAGAACCAATGTAGAGCCGGTTCCCAGTCATGAACTGACTTTAGGCAAGCATGTTAGAGTTGGCAAATTGGTCAAGACTGGTTAGGGCCTCAAGCTCTTAGAGGTCTCCCTGGTTTGGCTTGAGTTGGGCCTTCTTGAGTTGACTAGAGACAGGCTTTGAACTGAGGTGGCATGTACCATGAATCTTATGTATAGTGCTGTGAGTTATTAAAGGGATTGGTGAAAATATATATACATATCAATTGCCAGAGTCCTGTGATCAGTAGCTGATAGTCTCTCAAACTTACTAACAACCTTTTTTTTTTTTTTTTTTTTAATTTCTAAGTAATATAGCCCTTTAGAACTGAGAGGTAAGGATGTAAACTCAGTGGGTGAGCACTTGCCTACATGTTCAAGTCCTGGATTTGTTCCCTAGTATAAATAAGTAAAGATAAATTTAAAATTCCAGGAAAGGTATCAATCTATTACTCAAAAAAAAATCCACATGTGGGTTGGGTGTGGTGATGCATCCCTTTAACTCCAACACTCAGGAGGCAGAGAGAGGCAGGTGATGTTCCAGGCCAGTCTAAGTCCCCTTACCAAGTTCCATGACAGCCAGGGCTACAAAGACACACACACACACACACACACACACACACACACACACACACACATACACTTTTTATTGCTGGTTCTTTTTTGACACAGGGTCTCATAGAGCCAGGGCTGACCTGGAACTTTCTCCTCAGCAGACCTCATGGTTTTAATGCCTCAGTGGTAGGAAGATAAAGTGACAAGGACACCATATTTGACACAGGAAATATTGCCAATAATAGTAAAAGGCTATATGAACTGCTGGAACTCATCTAGTGATCTCTTACATGCTAGACAACAGGTTATCTCTAGAGTTGTGCCTTCAGGTGAAGGTCTGTAACCCCAGGTACTCGAGAGGCTGAGCAATGAGGATGGCAAGTTCAAAGGCTGCCAAAGCTACAGAAGCAATTCAAGAACTGGATACTGGCAAAAAACTAACATACAGACCAATGTAATTGAATTGAAGACCTTGACATTAATCCACGCACATATGAACACCTGATTTTTGACAAGGAAGCCAAAACTATACAATGGAAAAAAAGGAAGTATCTTCAACAGATGGTGTTGGCATAACTGGATGTCAACATGTAAAAGATTACAAAGAGATCCATATCTGTCACCATGTACAAAACTCAAATCCAAGTGGATCAAAGACCTCAACATAAATCCAGTTACTCTGAACCTGACAGAAGAGAAAGTAGGAAGTACTCTTGAACACATTGGCACAGGAGGCCACTTCCTAAATATAACACCAGTAGCACAGACACTGAGAACAACAATTAATAAATGAGACGTTTTGAAACTGAGAAGCTTTTGCAGGGCAAAAGACACAGTCAATAAGACAAAAAGACAGCCAACAGAATGGGAAAAGACCTTCACCAACCCCACATCTGACAGAGAACTGATCTCCAAAGTATATAAAGAACTCAAGAAACGACATCAAAATACTGAACAATCCAATTAAAAAATGGGCTAAAGAGCTAAACAGAATTCTCAAAAGAAGAATCTCAAATGGCTGAAAGACATTTAAAGAAATGCTCAACATCCTTAGTCATCAGAGAAATGCAAATCAAAACGACTCTGAGATACCACCTTACACCTGTCAGAATGGCTATGACCAAAAACACTAATGACAGTCTATGTTGGAGAGGATGTGGAGCAAAGGAAACACTCCTCCACAGTTGGTGGGAGTGCAAACTTACACAACCACTGTGGAAATCAGTATGGCGGTTTCTCAGAAAATTGGGAATTGATCTACCTCAAGACCCAGCCATACCACTCTTGGGCATATATCCAAGGAATGCTCAATCATACCACAAAGATACATGCTTAACTATGTTCATAGTAGCATTATTCACAATAGCCAGAACCTGGAAACAACCTAGATGCCTGTCAACTGAAGAATGGATTAAGAAAATGTGGTACATATATACAATGGAGTACTACTCAGCAGAGAAAAACAATGACAGCATGAAATTTGCAAGCAAATGGATGGAACTAGAAAATATCCTGAGTGAGGTAACCCAATCCCAGAAGGACAAACATGGTATGTACTCACTCATAAGTAGATACTAAATATAAAGCAAAGAACAATCAGACTGCAACCCACAGAACTAGGTAGGCTACATAGCAGGGGGGACCCTAGGATGACTGTGGCTTATAATAAGTTTTGGTTTTACTCAATCACTGGGCAAGCCTCAGTGAAACATTTCACTATTAGGATAAGAATTTGTACTGTATCAAGCTGATAACAGAAAAAAAAAAAAGTCGATAATTCAGGGACACTATCTCAAAAACAACAAAAGGGTTGGGAGTATAGCTGAGTGGTACAAAGCTTGTGCTAGGCTGTAGTTTTAATACCCAGTATCCAGGGGAGGCAGGAATGTTTGCACCGATATTTATTCCTAGCCCCCTATACATTCATTCTGTATTGTTAACAACAAATAATGTCAGCTGGTGGTGGCATACATCTTTAATCCCAGCACTCGGGAGGCAGAGGCAGAAGGATCTCTGTGAGTTCGAGGCTAGCCTGGTCTACAGAGTGAGTTCCAGGACAGCCAAAGTCACACGAAGAAACCACCTCAAAAAAGAAACCAAACCAAAACAAAAATCAAAAACCAAAATCAGTCAACTAACCAACCAACCAACCAACCAACCAAACAAACAAACAAAAACCTTTAGGTAAATGCCATGTTCTGGATTTTTCAAGAGGGTATTACTGACATTATGAATGAGTAGTCCTTGACCAGACATAGCTGAATCATTCAACAAATATTTAACGGATGCCTGATACATACAGGCACCGTGCCATGGGCTGAGTTCACTGAGGTAAAAGACATTTCTTTGATGGGACTAATCACATGTAAAAATGTAACTGGTTTCTAGTGGTTTGAAAAACGTCACCCAAGTTTGAGAGGCAAGGCTTGTGAGCTAACAACCTGGTTTTTGTTTCTCCACATTCATACGCGAGATTTGAGTGAATCAATCTAACCTATCTCATGTATTAAACTGAGATTAATTATAGACGAGAACTGCTTGCTGTACATCTTTAAAAAGATTGAGTTTGTAAAATTGAGCTCAAGGGCACAGGGGTGCATGCCTGTAATTACCAGTAATGGGGAAACAGGATCTGGAGTTTAAGATCGTTCCCTCCCTGAGCCTGTTCCACAATAAAACAAAACATGAAGTTTATCGGAACGGTACTTGGCCGGATCCCTTAGGCGAGCGTCGGGCTCTTTAAGTCTCCAGAGCCGCCCCTCGCGCACACACGCGGTCAGCAACCGCTCACTCAGCCTTTCCCCCGCCCCGGAAGGAGCCAATTCCGTTTCCGCCGGCGGATCTTCGCGGTGGGTGTGACCGCCAAAACATCCGACACCCCCCCCATCACAGACGCTGGAGGGCCCGCCCTCCATCTTGCGCATGCGCCCGAGGCGGGCCCGAGACCGGAAGTGCAGGGGCGTGGCGAAGCCGCTCCAGACAGCCGGCTCTGACGCCGAGGCTCGGGGAGTTGGGGGGGGGGGAGGAGGAGGAGGCGGGGACGCGCGCGCGCGCGCGCGCGCAAATGCGCGCTCGTTCGCGCAGCCCGGCTGCGTACAGTAGTGACGGCCGCGCGGGAGCGATCACATGACCACAGCGGCTGCCTGTACAGTAAGAACCCAATATGGCAGCGGCGTTAGCAGTGGCAGCAGCAGCAGCCGGACCGGCCGCCCCGTAGACCCCCCCTCTCCACCCCCGCCACCGCGCGCCTCCGTGGCCGCGTCTCCGCTGAGTTGCTTCTCCGGTCCGACTTCCCCTTTTCTCCCACCTTTCCCCGCCCCGCGGGAAAAGCGGTGCAGGGCGCAGCAGGCAAGGGAAGGCAGCCGGAGCCGGGGCACGGAAGCCTCCCCGTCAGTTCAGGACCCGACATGAGGGAAAAGGGCCGTAGGAAGAAGGGCAGGACCTGGGCGGAGGCCGCCAAGACGGTAAGGAGGGGGGCGCGGAGGGCAAGGCCGGCGGGAGGAGTTGGCTTTCTCGCCGGGCTGCCGGTCTCCGGGGAAGGGAGGTCACTTGGCCCCGCGGCCGGGCTGAGGGGCTCGAAAGCGCGCGCAGAGGGCGGCGGTTAGGGTCGCGTTGGCGAGCGCCGAGGAGAGCGGGGCGCCGGCGCGAGGGGGTTGGTGGCGCGCCTGGCTGCCGGTTCTCCCGGGGGCTGCGAGCGGACCCCTCGGTGTTCCGAGGTTGCCCTGTCGGGGGTCACGTCGCCGGCGCCCCCGCACTGCTAGCCCTTGTTTCGGCACCGTGTGTTGTGCTTGCCCAGTAACCGGTTCTTCTCCCTTGTGCGCCTTGGAGAGCCCCGATTGGATGCAGGCAGGAGGAGGCTTGTGCGTGCATCCAGCCCCGGAAAGGAGAGGGGAGCGCTGGGGCTCGGTGGCGTTTCCCCCGCCGAGGCGCTGGTGCCACCAGACCCCGGGGCCCCTGCTTATCTGGCTCTGGGAGCCAACGGCAGGTCACGAGGCTTTTGTGTTTGCCGTCCGAGCTGAAAGTGCAGGAGGTGTTTAGAAACGAAGTAACAGGTGGGACTTGGAGAATTTTTTTTTTTCTGTTTCCGTAGAGACCTACTCTGAATAAGGCAGCAATGCATGGTGGGACGTGTAGTTTACCGGGCCTCCACTTTTCTTTAGCCAAAGTGAAGGTGGACCGACGAAATTGTGTTTAGTGGGCACACACCCCGCCCCCGCCCACAATTTTGTTATACGGAATTTAGAAGTCATTTCAGAATGAGTATTAGTGCCAAGTCTTGTTTTGAAAAAAAAAGTTAAAAACGTGTATTTACGAAGAAACGTTACTTTAAGGAGAAATTGAAATTCCATCATTGCAAGTGTAAAAAAAATAACAGGACATTAAACAGAAAAAAAGCAGGACATTAAACATTAGTAGCATTTCAACCTCTTTTATAAATGGACAACAAGTTGGGTCTTAGTAAGTGAAGCCTTACAGGTTATAAGGTGTTATTTTCTCCTTTAAACAAGTGTGTGTGTGTGTGTGTGTGTGTGTGTGTCTGTCTGTCTGTCTGTCTGTCTGTCTGTCTTAGGGGCGGGGCATGTGCAGATGGCCATGGAGCACATGCAGAAGTGAGAGGACAATTTGTGGGAGTTGATGCAGGCTCTCAGTCTTGCTGGCCAGCACTTTTACTCACTGAGCAACTTCGCTGGTCTTGGTTTAGTTATTAATCTATTTTCTGGTTTTAAGAGACAGGGTTTCTCTGTCTAGTCCTGGAAGTCCTTGAACCCACCGTATAACACTGTAGATCACTGTAAATAACTGTTTCCTTTAGCAGACAGACCAGGCTGGCCTTGAACTCAGAGATTCCCCGAGTCTGCCTCCCAAGTGCTGGGATTGCACCACACTGCCCGGATCCTGGTTTCTGTTTTTAAATGAAACTTTCAGAATTCAAAAGTAATGTTCATCATGGAGAAAACTGGAAAGTATGAAGAAGAAAAAAAGAACTCAGTTCACTCCTTTACTACTGCCTAGTCTTGTTTCCCCAAATCTGAATTATATTGTTTATTCAATCTGCATTTGTTGTTGTTGTTGTTGAATGCTTCCCCTATATACATTTATTAGCTTACTTTGGGGTAGAATCTCACATCAATGGTTGTCTCCGATTTGCAGCAATCCTCCTGCCTCTGCTCCTTGCGTGCTGGGTTTATAGGCAGGCACCACCTTGCCCACTTTTATGGGATGCTCAGGATAGAACCTGGGCATCATGCATACTAGGCAGATGCTCTTCCCGCCCACTTAGAATTTGTCTTTGTGACAGTATCGGTAGTTTCCCCTAACAAACATCTCTAGAAATAATATTTTGGTGGTGAGGAGTTTCTCTTCCACAGAAGTTGTACTTTCTACTTCAGGGGCACCTCATTGACTGCTTCCTGTTAATGAAAGAGAAGATGCTATTTTAGTTAAAAGTATGCAAATCCCAAAATTAGTTAGGTGAATTAATTTTACTTACTTATTAGGCTTTAGTTTTTTGAGACCAGGTTTCACTTTGTAGCCCAGGCAGGCCTTAGCATTGGAAGCAGTAAGATTTGGGGAATCTCAGCAATCTTTATATCTTTTTGTTAACTTTTTTTTTTTTTTTGGTATTTCGAGACAGGGTTTCTCTGTGTAGCTTTGTGCCTTTCCTGGAACTCACTCTGTAGACCAGGCTGGCCTCGAACTCACAGAGATCCACCTGGTTCTGCCTCCCGAGTGCTGGGATTAAAGGCATGTGCCACCGCCACCACCGCCACCGGGCGTTTGTTTGGTTTTTGAGATGGACTCTTTGTAGCTCTGCCTAATTAAGAGCCCATTGTATAATCCAGGCTGGCCTTAAACTTGAGGTGATCTCTTACCTCAGCCTCCCCAGGGCTGGGATCATAAGCACATACTACCATGTCTGATTCAATCTGTACAGTACCTTATGAATTATCTTTTGGGTTCAATAGTTTAATGATTGGGAAATTGTGACAACTAGGAAGAATAATTTTGCATCTGTTTTATTTTCTGAAATAATAAATTAGAACATTTACTTATTTTGTGCCCCAGATATCTATGTGAAAAATAGTGTTTAAAAGACAGAGATTAGACGCCGGGGTGGTATTGACGCACACCTTTAATCCCAGCACTTGGGAGGCAGAGCCAGGCGGATGTCTGTGAGTTCGAGGCCAGCCTGGGCTACAAAACGAGTTCCAGGGAAGGCTCCAAAACAATACAGAGTAATCCTGTCTCGAAAAAACAAACAAACAAAAAGACAGAGTAGGCTGGGGAAATGGCTCAGTGTTTAAGAGCACTTGTACAGGAATGCACCTTTACAAAGTATCTCCTCCCCATTTAAAAAAAATTATTTTACTTTTCTGCTGCCTTTTTTGGGGAGGGATGTCTGTGTGTATCTAGATGTGCATGTGGAGGCCAGAGGATGCTACTATCAGTTGCTTTTCTCAGTTGCTCTCCACTTTATTTACTGAGACATGGTCTCCCACTAAACTGGAAGCTTGCCAGTTGGTCTACATGTGTATCTGGCCAGCTTGCCCAGGCCTCCCCCATCTCCACTTTCCAAGTACTAGTATTATTTGTATGGGGCCACCATGCACACCTGAATTCAAAATTTTGTAAATTTATTTCATGTGTATGTATATCCTGTCTGCATGTCCGTGCACCACATGCACACCTGGGATTAGAAGAGGGTGTCTGGTCCCCTGGAACTGCAGTTACAGATGGTTGTGCTTTGTTCCAGGTTACTGAATATACTAAACTTAAAAACTTTTAAAATATGATTTTAAGAGTATTAATTACACCCTTTAAATCAAATATAGAAGCCCCCATGGTGCCTCATGTCTATAACCCAAGCTCTCAGCAGGATCAGAAATTCAAGGCCGGGTTCAGCTATATAAAGTTTGAGGATAGCCTAGGCTACATGAAACTCCCTCAGAAATAAAAGAAAAAAACAATGCTATAAAATTTACATAAACTATTTAAATAAAAAACAGAAGTAAGTAAGTAATTTCAGATGAGTCTAATTTACTGAAAAGTGTGCATACTAAAATACTAGAGATGCTCAGTTTGGAGCTGGAGAGATGACTCAGTGTAAGAGCACTTGTTTCTCTTGCAGAGGACCGAGGTTCAGTTCCCAGCACCCACATGGTGGCTCACAACCATCTATATAACTCCAGTTCTATGGGGTCCAATGCTTTCTGCTGACCCTGGACACCAGGCACACATACATGCAGGCAAAACACTCATACATATAAAATAAAATAAATGTTTTAAAAAATGCTACTCAAGTTAGCTAAGATTGACATTTTGCTAAACATACAAGCAGGTGGAGGGTGTATATTACATAAAGTTCTATAATTTCTTTATGAATATCATGGATATCTTCTCATGGCAATAACTAAATTGCTGCCACCTTCCTTTTTTTTGAGACAAAGTCTCATGATGGCAGGGTTGGAAAGAGTGTGCAAGTGCTAGCAAGCCAGTGCACAGACACAGAGACAAACTGGGACAATGTAGTGCATGTACCCTATGCCCAAGGACCTACTTTATTGTTGTTGTTTTGTCTTTTCAAGACAGGGTTTCTCTGTAGGTCTAGCTGTCCTGGAATGTGCTCTGTATACCAGGCTGGCCTTGAAGGAGTGAGCCACCAATGCCTGGCTAAGATGTATCTATCATCTACCCACCTACCCACCCATCCACCCACCCACCCTATCTATCCGAGACAGGGTCTCTCTACATACCACTGGCCGTCCTGGAACTTGCTCTGTAGACTAGACTGGTCTTGAACTTGAACTCAGAGATCTGTCTCTCTCTGCCTTCTAGTGCTGGGATTAAAGGAATGTGCCACCACTCCCGGCTTACAACATACTTTTTAAAACTAGGCCCGACCTTGCTGGGTGATAGGAGGCAGAGGCAGGTGGATCTCTGTGAGTTCGAGGCCAGCCTGGTCTACAGAGAGAGTTCCAGGACAGCCAAGGCTACATAGAGAAACTCTGTTACCAGGCCCTACCTCTTTAACATTTCCGCTGCATAATAAATCTATCAGATTGCAGATCCATCAGTGAATTTGCCCTTTGATGAAACCATGCCTTCATGATCCATTCACTTCCTAGAATCCCCCCACCTGAACACTGACTCATTAGGAGACAAGTCTTCAACACTTGAGCCTTTTGGGGATACACTTATGTCAGAATTATAATGGTATCTGTGTTGTCGTGTGCTAAAAATATTCCATGGCCTTTGAACACCTAAAATGGCCACTGTGATTACGAACTGCATTTAACATTTTATTTAATCTTAATTACTGCTAAAAATCGGTATGTGGGCCAGGCGGTGGTGGCACATGCCTTTAATCCCAGCACTCCAAAGGCAGAGGCAGAGGTAGGCGGATCTCCAGAGTTCAAGGCCAGCCTGGGCTACAGAGTGAGTTCCAGCACAGGCTCCAAAGCTACACAGAGAAACCCTGTCTCCAAAACAAAACCAAACAAACAAAAATATCGGTATATGGCTATTATTGGATAATACAGAATTAAAGTAATTTCCCATGTTTATTGACTATTATTACATTTTTTTTTTTAAATAGGGTTTCTCTGTGTAGCTTTGGAGCCTGTCCTGGAACTCTGTAGACCAGGCTGGCCTTGAATTCACAGAGCCTGCCTCTGCCTCCTAAATCCTGGGATTAAAGGCATGCACCACCGCCACCCAGCTGACTATTTATTGTTATATTCAAACTGGGGATTGAATTTAGGGCCTTGTGTTTGCTAGCCAGGTGCTACATTCATGTGCATCCATAGTGTCATGCCTCTGACCCTCATTTTAAGTTTTGAGACAGTCTCACTAAGTTGTCCAGGCTGGACTTGAACTTATTGTGTAGCCCAAGCTGGTCCTGCATCAGTTTCCTGAGTAGCTGAGATTGTAGATGTTCTTCAACTTACAAAAATACAATATTTGTATTTTTTGCCAGTAAACTTTGCTATTCAGATCTTATCTTTAGTCTTTTTCTATGTTATTCCTGATCTTTAAAATTTTAGTTTTTATTTATATGTTTGTGTTTGTCTCTCTGTGTGTATGCCATGTGTGTGCAGGTACCTGCAGAGTCTAGAAGAGGGTGTTAGATATCCCAAAGCTGGAGCAGTGAGCTGCTAGCCCAAACTTGGGTCCTGGAAGAACAAAATATTCTTTTTTGTTTGTTTGTTATTATTATTATTTTCTATCATCAGCTTGATACAGTACAAATTCTTATCCTAATAGTGAAATGTTTCACTGAGGCTTGCCCAGTGATTGAGTAAAAACTTGTTATAAGCCACAATCATCCTAGGGTTCCCCCTGCTATGTAGCTTCCCTGGATCTGTGGGTTGCAGTCTGATTGTTCTTTACTTTATATCTAGAATTCACTTATGAGTGAGTACATACCATGTTTGTCCTTCTGGGTCTGAGTTTCCTCACTCAGGATGATATTTTCTAGTTCCATCCATTTGCCTGCAAATTTCATGCTGTCATTGTTTTTCTCTGCTGAGTAGTACTCCATTGTGTATATGTACCACATTTTCTTAATCCATTCTTCAATTGACAGGCATCTAGGTTGTTTCCAGGTTCTGGCTATTGTGAATAGTGCTGTTATGAACATAGTTGAGCATGTATCTTTGTGGTATGATTGAGCATTCCTTGGGTATATGCCCAAGAGTTGTATGGCTGGGTATTGAGGTAGATCAATTCCCAATTTTCTGAGAAACCGCCATACTGATTTCCACAGTGGTTGTACAAGTTTGCACTCCCACCAACAGTGGAGGAGTGTTTCCTTTGCTCTGCATCCTCTCCAACATAGACTGTCATTAGTGTTTTTGATCATAGCCATTCTGACAGGTGTAAGGTGGTATCTCAGAGTCGTTTTGATTTGCATTTCTCTGATGACTAAGGATGTTGAGCATTTCTTTAAATGTCTTTCAGCCATTTGAGATTGTTCTTTTGAGAATTCTGTTTAGCTCTTTAGCCCATTTTTTAATTGGATTGTTCAGTATTTTGATGTCTAGTTTCTTGAGTTCTTTATATACTTTGGAGATCAGCCCTCTGTCAGATGTGGGGTTGGTGAGGGTCTTTTCCCATTCTGTAGGCTGTAGTTTTGTCTTATTGACTGTGTCTTTTGTCCTACAAAAGCGTCTCAGTTTCAAAACGTCTCATTTATTAATTGTTGTTCTCAGTGTCTGTGCTACTGGTGTTATATTTAGGAAGTGGCCTCCTGTGCCAATGTGTTCAAGAGTACTTCCTACTTTCTCTTCTGTCAGGTTCAGAGTAACTGGATTTATGTTGAAGTCTTTGATCCACTTGGACTTGAGTTTTGTACATGGTGACAGATATGGATCTCTTTGTAATCTTTTACATATTGACAACCAGTCATGCCAGCACCATCTGTTGAAGATACTTTCTTTTTTCCATTGTATAGTTTTGGCTCCTTTGTCAAAAATCAGGTGTTCATATGTGTGTGGATTAATGTCAAGGTCTTCAATTCAATTCCATAGAACAAAATATTCTTAACCACTGTGCTCTCTCTCCAGTTCCTATATCCTGGTCTGTCTGTCTTTTTAAAGACATCTACCTCCCTACCTCCCTAGTGTTGGGATTTCCTTCATGTCAATTTCTGAGTGTTTTTATATATAAAGGTAATTTGTTATATTACAGATCTGTTTTCCTGTTTTTTCTTTTGAATGAATTTGTGGAGATTTTTCTTTTCTGTACAGATTTTTTGTGTGTGTTTGGTGTGTATTATAAAAAGAAAGTCAGATGACATCTGACCTTCATTTGGGGTTTGTGCGCAGAGGACAGCTTTTGTGAGTTGGTTCTCTCCTCCTGAGGGTTTTGGAAAAGATCAGACTGAGGTCGTCAGGCTTATTTGGCAAAGGCATTTACCTACACTGACCCATCTTATTGGCCCCTGTCCTGGGCATGTACTCAAGTGTGCACCCTCATACATATGTACTTCAAGATTTACTTTTATTTGTGTGTATCTGTATGAGTGTGTATCATGTGTGTGTAGGTGCCCACAGAGGACCTCTTGGAACTGGAGTTAGAGGTGGTTGTGAGCCATCTGACATAGGTGTTGGGAACTGAACTGTGGTTCCTCTGCAGGAGCAGGAAGTGCTCTTAACTGCTGAGCCATCTCTCTCTCTAGCCCTGCACATCTACACATATATATTTAATGTTAATGGAATTAAATTGATCAGTCTTTAACTTTTCTTCTTTCTAGGTTTTGGGAATCTTATGAAATATTTTTCAAACCATTAAGAGATTATAAATTGTGGGCTGGCGATGTAGCTCAGTCCGAAGATTGCTTGCCTAACAAGAATGAATTGGTTCTATCCCCAGCACTGCATGGTTTCATGGCATGAGCTGAGTTGTTGGTATAATCTTGTATGGGCTTAAGAGGTGGAGATAGGAGAATCAAGGGGTCAGAGTTATTCTCTACTTCATAATGAATTTGAGGCATCTGGGCTTGAGATCCTTGGGAGAGGGTTTTTGGGGAGGGGGAAGGAGTGAGAAATGGGGGTATTAAGTGATTTTATTCATTTAGATTTTGAGATAGGATCTCATGTAATTAGTCTGCCTCGAACTGGCTGTATGTTTGAGGATGACCTTGAACTCCTGATCCTCCCGAGTGCTGGGATTTCAGGTGGGCGCCACCATGACAGGTTTATGTGGTACCTGGACTCATGCAGTGCTAGGAATGAAATCCAGGGCTCCTGTATGCCAGGCAGGCAATGTGCCAGACGAGCCACATCCTCAGGCCTCCATCTGGAGTCTAACTCACTGATGTTTGAATTATGCAGTAGCTGGTTTATTGATACTCAATTTCAAATAACACTGTTCCTGTGGACGCTGTTAGTACTTTCTGCTCCCTTTCTTCCTTCTTCGCTTTTGATTTGGTTTTGAGATAGGGTCTTTTTTGTAATCCAGCTGGGCCTGGCATTTGCCATGCATCCCAGCTTGGTCTCCAAACCAACAGTCAGTATGAGCCACCAGCTTGACTCCAGTGAAATACATTAGCATGCTGTGAAGTTTTCCCTACTGTGTATTTTGTGTCTTTATGTAAAAAGCAATGGGTAAAATAGAGAAATAATTTTTATCCTAGAAGGTGTGGGTTAACACGGGAGAGGCTGAGGCCGATTTGCCAGGAGCTTGGAGTCCACATGGGTTAGATAGTAAGTTTTAGGCTGTACTGGACTGTGTTGTGAGACCTTGTCTCAAAAAACAAACAAGAGAAACCCAGCAGCCGTGCTGTGGTCTGTGTGTGAAAGAGGACAGGGGGCAAGCGGCCTTACGAGTTGAGTGAGTGTCAGCTAAGGTCCAGCAAAGACTAGACAGGGAAGGACCTTGGAGTGAGTGAGGACCGCACAGCTCAGCGGAGTTCATACTCTGAAGTGACACTTGGTTTTCACAGCATGGTCTGATTCTAAGAGGGCCAGTTCATCTGCTTGGAACCATGACACATAGAAATTGTGAGATAAATGTATATTCCTTTAACAAAAATTTGATAATACAATGTATAGTCATGAATAAGAATAAATATGTTGTTGAAGCTGTATAGTGGTAAGTTAATAAAATTTGAGTGTTCAAGGCCTCAGTGTTTAAAAATGATGAGTAAAGACTGGAACAATTTGGTCCAAATGGCTAAGAACATGGAATGCTCCCCCCGCCCCTTGCCCTCCAGACAGGGTTTCTCTGTGTAGCTTTGGAGCCTGTTCTGGAACTTGCTTTGTAGACCTGGCTGGCCTTGAACTCACAGAGATCCGCCTGCCTCTGCCTCCTGAGTACACCTCCGGGCAAGAACATGGAATGCTCTTGTGGAGGACCCATATTTGATTACCCATGGCTAGCATTTACAACCACCTGTAACTTGCGCTTCAGGGGGATCCAACTCCAAGTCTGCAGACACCTGCATTCACGTGTATAGACACACATATCCCCATACAAAAGTGAAAATCTTAAAGATTATGGATAGAAAATTTACAGATGAATGATATGTAAGGTCATTGTAAAATGAGGCACAAGGTGAGGAGAAGGAAGACTGAAAAATGTCTGATATATTGCTAATTCATCTTTGAGTATTGTGAAGTATTGTACTGGAAGAGAAAGGCTGCAAGGGTGGAAGATTGAAAAAAATTGACGTGACGTGTTTTTATTCTGGGAATAGTAGCTTTTTATGCAGGAGCTAGCATGTCTGTATGAGGTGGTTGGGCCGTGTGTGGGGTTTGTTAGAGAGGTCTGGAAAGTCTAGTGTTACTGGCTGGGTATTTCCTCCCTTGGCCTTCACACTGTTTTCACTTTAGGTTTCTTCTCCCCACATGTATTACACATGGAGTTCTCTAGCTGAACCTTTTTCTCAAATTCTGTTGGTCTCCTGAAGTGTAAGGAGCTTTAGTGTGGTTCTTTCACACAAAAATTTCTTTATTATTGTTTTTGTTCATTTGGTGAGGTAGAGTCTTGCACTATAGCCTTAACTGGCCTGGAACTTGCTATGTAGGCCAGGCTGGCCCTGAGTGCTGGGATCTTAGTTCTTAGTCATCATGCCTGGCTTACTTATCTTTAATGGTTTTTATTAGTCCTCATTAAGTTATACATAATAATGAATTTCATTACAACGTTTTCATCCATGTCCATGAATTTGTATCATTTTATCCCCATTATCCTGCCTTGTCTCCTCCTCCTGCTGATGCCCTTCCTCTTCCCTACTTTCCCTTGTACTTTCTTTGCTGTTAACAGTTTGGTGGCCCAGTGAGTTTTCATTTGGGTTGCTGACAGGTGCATGGAGGAGGGGTTATTGACGGGATTGTGGGCACTTCCCAGTGTAGCCACTGAAGAAAATGCCCCTTCCTCCTCCTCTAGCAGCCATTAACAGCCAAGATTTCCAGGAAGGGGGTGGCTCATGGGGCCACTCTCCACTTCTTTGGCTCTTTGAGATAGGGTCTCTCACTGTGAGAGCTAGTCCAGGCTGACCTCAAATTCCTGTTGATCTTTCTGCCTCCACCTCCTAGCCTTGCCTCATGGCCTCCGCTATTATCGTAGGTGTGAGCCACCACACCTTCTTTCTAAGTTGTCTCATTTTGTGTTTGTCGTCGCCCCACATTGCTCTAGAGAAGAGAGTATACCTACCTTTTAGAATCATTGTTTTACTTATCACCATATAGTTCCCTTACTAACCTGTATATATTGCCATTGTCTTATGATACTACAAATTAGAAAGCCCATGAAAGAGTATAATTTTGCATATAACTATGGAATGAATATATATGTATATGTATATGTATATATACATATATATATGTGTATATATATATATATATATATTACTATATAGTTTTTCCATGCAAGAGTTTCTCTGTGTGATAGCCTTGGCTGTCCTGGAATTCTCTTGGTGGTCCAGGCTGGCTTCGAACTCACAGAGATCCCCTCTCTGCCTCCTAAGTGCTGGGATTAAAGGTGTGAGCCACCATACCTGGCATGGAAAATAATTTTGAAAGTTCAGGAGAAAGCCTATTATACTTACCATATATTTGCTCTTTATTATTATTTTTTTAATTTATTATTTTATGTGTATGGATGTTTTGCCTGTATGTATATTTGTATACTGTGTGCATGTCTGGTGCCCTTGGAGGTCAGAAGAGGGCATTGAATTCCCTGGAACTGAGGTTAAAAATGGTTGTGAGCTGCCATGTGGGTGCTAGGAATTGAACCAGAGTCTTCTGGAAGAGCAGCCAGTGAGTGCTCTTAACCTCTGAACCATCTCTTCAGCTCCCAACTCTTCATATTGTTTTTATATTATATTTTTTTGAGATAGAGTCTCATGTAGCCCACACTGGCCTGGAATTCCCTATGCAGTCAAGAATGACCTTGAACTTCTGATCCTTCCACCTCTGCTGGAGTAGTCACTGAGTCCGACTTGTTCTTTCATTATTTATTGTTCAGATTCTGATAGTATTTCTTTTCTGCCTTGAAAACTTTTAGCTGTCTTTTAGAACATGGTCTCCTAGCAACAGACTCCTAGTTTCTTTTTTGTGGGAGAGATCCCTGACACCACCTCCAGGTTTAGTAATTCTGTAAGACAACACACGGGGCTGGGCTTTTAGTCAGACTAATCACTGTCATTTATTATGGCGTAGAATTCAGTCACAACTGGGTGCAGTAGAAGCAGGACATGGTGCATGGGCCTGTGACCTCAAAACTTGGGGGATATGGAGGCAGGATTTGGATTGAGACTTTGTTTCAAGGAGAAAACAACAACAAGGCTGGGAAGATGATTCACTTGGTCAAGTGTACACAAGCAGGAGGACCTGAGTTTGGATCCTCAGCACCCACGTAAAAAGCCAGGTATGGTATGTATGCTTGTAATCCTAGGCATGGGGAAGGAAGACAGGCAGACCCCTGGAATCCACTGGCCAACAATGAGCCCCAGGCCTAAGTGAGAGAATGTCTCAAAAAGGAAGTCCAGTGGAGGGCTGCTAAGGGTAATGTACTTGAGGTTGACCTTTGGCATCCACCCACAGGTATACATGTGTGAATGTGTATTTACATACAAAACATTCAAATTGAAGTGGGTAGATGGAAATATGCTTGAGGTGAAATTTGGAGGAAGGTTTCAAGTGGTGTCTGAGTAGGATCACATCTTAGTGCCTCCAGGAGTGAATTATGACAAGGAGTAAAAGTAAAATGTCTGTCACGAAACAGTGCCAGGGAGTTTTTTTTTTTTTTTTTTTTTTTTTTTTTTATTGAGAACAGGTCAGCATATATCACAATTCTGAATTTCTAGAAGGAAAGCAGATGTTCACATAAATCACATGGTTTGTACAGGAAAATTTCTCTCCAAGTCCAAGTTCTCATATACCAGTCAATGGCCAGTTGTTGGAGGCAGGACAAAATAAGGACAGTAGTTACAGGCTTGCTCTGTTCTTTTCCTTTTCTGCACGTAATCTCTGTAAGAGTGACTTTAGCTGCGTGGTGGTGGCTCACACCTTTAATCCCAGCACTCGGGAGGCAGAGGCAGGAGAATCTCTGATTTCAAGGCCAGCCTGGTCTACAGAGTGCCAGGACAGGCTCCAAAGGCTACACAGAGAAACTCTGTCTTGAAAAAAACAAACAACAACAAAATAAAACTTTGTTTTTAATTTTTTTTTTGTCTTTTTAAGATTGTTTCGCTGTGTAGTTCTGGCTGTCCTGGAGCTCTTTCTGTAGACCAGGCTGGCTTTGAACTCCAGAGATCCACCTGCCTCTGCCTCCTGAGTGCTGGGATTAAAGGTGTGAGCCACCACTGCCTGGCAAAGAACAACTTAGTCTTGTAAAATGTTTAAGTGTGTGTGTGCCTGTGCTTGCAGAGGTCAGAGTTAGATTGTACTCCCCTGGAGCTAGAGTTATAGATAGGTATTTGTGAGCTGCCTGACGTGGGTGCTGGAAAATGAACCTCCTCCAGAAGAACATTTTGTGCTTCTAACCACTGAGGCATTTATCCAGCTCCTGAGAATAACTTTATTTTACTTTCATTCCAGAAGGGTGTTTTGTTTTGGATAGGGTCTAACCCAACTGGTTCTTCTTGCCTTAGCCTCTGGAGTTCTGCTATTCCAACAGGGGCCACCGTTCCTAGTTGAGTGTTCTTGCTGTGTATAGATTTTAAGGTTGGCAGTCCATTTCTATGGGTACTGAAAGGTCGACGTTCTGACCTTTGTTTCCAGTGAGACACATACAGCTGTGTAGTTTTCAAATCATTTTTCTAAATATGTTACATAGTTTTTAATGGTGAATAAGGGTTTTTTTTAACATAATTTAGTATTTTTTAATATGTTTGTGTAAGTGTGTTAGAACTTGAGTTACAGACAGGGGTGAGCTGCCATGTGGGTGCTGGGAATTGAACCCAGGTCCTCTGGAAGAGCAGTCAGTGCTCTTAACTGCTGAGCCATCTCTCCAGCCCCTGGAAAAGGTTTTTATGAACATGTTGGCACAGTTCTTTGTCTCAGTATATGCTTTTAGTTATTTTTAATAGGAATAAATTGCTAGGCCATAGTTTTAGCTTTTTATTGTTGCTTTTTTTTTTTTTTTTTTTTTTGAAATTAGAACAGGCTGTCTTTAAATTCACTATATAACCTAGGGTGACCTGGGTTCAATCCCAGCACCTACATGACAGCTCACAACCGTATGAAACTCCAGTTCCAGGGGATCCAACACCCTCATACAGACATACACACAGGCAAAACACCAATCAATACACATAACATTTGGACTCTGGATCTTCTCTAGCCTCTTGTGCTGAGATTGTATATGTACATTCCCACACCCAGGGTTTTGAGTTTTGGAGTTCTGTTCCAAGGCTTTCTGCATGCGTGGCAAGCAGTCTATTAACTGAGCTTTATCTTCAGCCCTGTAAGAGTTCTTTATATATTCTAGAGTCTACATGCATGTTTCTTACTGTGTAGATCCATAGGTAAACAATATCTACAGATAATTTTTATATAGGATCTTTTGGTCTTGTGTCACCCCCCCCCACACACATACACACACGTGCAACAGGGCTTTCTGTGTAGTCCTGGCTGTTCTAGAACTTACTCTGTAGATTAGGCTGGCCTCAAACTCAGAGATCTGCCAGCCTCCCAAGTGCTTGGATTAAAGGTGTGCACTACCACTGCCCAGCTGCTTTCATCTGTTTGTAACTCTGCCTTCAGTACATGAAATCACTGCTTTTGCCATGTAATAGATACTTTCTCAGGCTAATATTACTTTTTTTTTTTTTTGCTTAAAAGATAAGAGCACTTTGATGTTCAATTATGATTAAATATTACCATGCATAATGAGAGAACTTTACACTATAAGCAAATGTATTTCCATCTGAATTTTTCTTATAAAATTCTAATTGTTTTTGTGTTTCTAATTGTGTTTGATTTATTAACATTTCTTCCTTTTATTAGTTTCCCTCTAAATATTAAGGGGGTGTGTTTTGCTTGCTTTTGACACAGTCTTGCCATATAGCACAGGTTGTCCTGGAATTCAAGACCCTTCTGCCTCAGCATGCAATTCTGAGCTCTTTCTTCTATTGCTTTCTTTGAATAAGTATTTTCTCATTGATTTTTCTCAGACAACTTTGTGTGTGATAATGTTTTCCTGTTTACTTCCGGCTTTTCTTTAGATTATGTTAATGAATGCATGCATATTACTTCACATAGTACCAGCCTTATCACTTTTATGTCATATATGACTCAATAAAGGTAGAATCCATGAAAGGGAATATTACATAAAGCAGACAGCTCTAGGTTAAAATAAAAACTTGTACAGAATAGGAAATACGGAGGGGACAAACAAGGAGAAAACCTTTAATCATCCCGCTCAATGCCAGTGTTGTTGATGATAGTATAACTTACCTTCTTGAATTTAATTGTACCCTCCTCCTCCTGGAGTAACCTTGTCTTGTTTGTGGCGTCATTACTATGTAACAGTCACTGACCTTGAAGAAATAATACTGGCTACTTGGAAGGAATAAGTGCTTCTTAACTTTGGGTGAAATCCAGCACAATTCACTAGACATAGGAAGAGTACGGCTTGAGTAGGGAGTACTGATATTAGAATGTCGGCATAATGGAGTTTAGAAACTTGTTAGAGTTCCTTCCCCTTGGTTCTTTGTGCAAGAGTCCCCTCACTATTTAGTTCTGCCTGCCTTGCCTGCCTTGCCTGCCTGCCTTCCTTCCTTCCTTCCTTCCTTCCTTCCTTCCTTCCTTCCTTCCTTCCTTCCTTCCTTCTTTTCTTTTTTGAGACAGGGTTTCTCAGTGTAATTCTGGCTGTCCTGGAGTTCACTCTGTAGAGCAGACTGGCCTAGAACTCACAGAGATCCCCCTACCTTTGACTCTTGAGTGCTGGGATGAAAGGTGTGCACCACCATCTCCTAGCTAGTTGTGTTTTCAGTTTGAAGTGCCTGTGTTCCTTTCTCTCTCCTTCTGCTGTTCCTCCTTCAGCAGGATGACTTTCCTGTGTAAAGTTCAGTTTCTAAGCTGTCACAGTGTTCGTATATAGTGAGTTTGGTAGGTGGGAAAATAGCATCTTGACTTCATTTGGTTCCTCGGTTTCAAATATTAGGTAGTAGAAGTTTGGATGATGAAGCAAATGTCAAAACTGTACCCGCTTCTCATGAGGGAATCAAAATTTGGAATGGCTAGGCTCTCCTTTTGTCTTCGTTTGGAAATTCATTTCTGTCATTGGCAAAAGTAGTTGGTTGACTCCCATTCCCTGTTTGATTTGATGTTCTAGGAAGAATTCAATGTTAGTTGTTGACCTGGATGCCAGTTCACTGCTAAGTCTGCTGAATCTGATGCCTTTTCCTGATTAAATGGAGTCTGAGTTCTCACAGCTAGTTAAAGCAATTTTGTTGTTGAAAAACAGAATGTTTCTATTAACCTTGCAGTTTAGACATTGTTGACCACTATAACTGCAGAAGCATTTTGGCCCTTTTTTAAAAATGTTATTTTTATGTGTTTGAGTGTTTTTCCTGCACACTTGGTGCTGTTGAGGCCAGAAGAGGGTGTGGGATTCTTTGAAACTGAAGTTACAGAGGTTGTGAACCTTCATATTGGTTCTAGGAATTGAACCTGGATCATCTGGAAGATAATCCACTGTTCTTTACTGCTGAAATTTCTCCGGCCTGGCTCTCCCCCCCTTTTTTTTTTAATTTTTAAAATTTTTTTTGGTCAAGATAAGGATTTCTCTGTGTAGCCCTGGCTGTCCTGGAGCAAACTCTGTAGACCAGGTTATCCTCGAACACAGAGGTCCACATGACACTACCTCCAAGTGCTGGAATTAAAATCCTGTGCTACCACGCCTGACTCAGATTTGACTTTTCTTTTTTTAAAATTTATTTCAGATTTGACTATTTTTTTTTCTCCTGTCCCATTAGCCACCTAGTTTATTTGATAGTTTTTCTTCCCTGGCTTTTAGGCATCTTGTGTATCTTGTGTAGCACAGACTTCCGAAACCTTACTCTGCTTGTGTTCTGGTTGATCTCTGTGACTACAAAAGTATTAGTTATCCTGTTTAAGGCTTTTTGGTCAGTAAATAATTCTTCACTTGATCTTAGCCAAAAGGCCGAGAAGTGATAGTAAATAATTCTTATGCCAGACATTAAGAGATTATTATGTTATTAACATTTTAAATGTAAAATTAAATGATCCACGTTACACAAAATTCAGACTCTTCATTCATCTTTTCACTTCTTGAATGAACTTACTAGAGACTGATAATTTAAATCCTGCTTTTTGTTTTGTTTTGCTTTGCTTTGTTTTGTTTGAGACAGGGTCTTACTATATAGCCCTGGCCCACTTGGAATTTGCTATGTAGACTAGGCTGGCATGGAACTCAAAGGGATCCGGTGCCTGCCTCTGCCTCTCTGGCTCCTGGGTGCTGAAAAAATAAAGTCCTGCACCACTATTTCTGGCTGAGGAATAGTCCTAGTAAGTCCTTTAGGAACCTTGTCCATTGCCCTTGAGTTCTTTGTCTCTTTTTAAAAAAATTATTTATTTATATTTTATGTGCATTGTTGTTTTGCGGGCTTGTATGTCTGTGTGAGGGTGTTGGGTCCTCTGGAACTAGAATACAAACAGTTGTTTGTGGCCGTGTGGCGTCTAGGAATTGACCTCGAGTCCTCTGGAAGAGCAGTAAGTAGGTGCTCTTAACAGCTGAGCCATCTCTCCAGCCGTGCCCTTGAGTTCTTTATACTGTTAATTTTTTAAAGATTTATTTATTTATGTATCTTATGCATATGAGTGCTCCATTTGCATGATGGAGAGGGCATCAGACAGAAGAGGGCATCAGCTCCCATTACAGATGGTTGTGAGCCACCATGTGGGTGCTGGGAGTTGAACTCAGGACCTCTGGAAGAGCAGACAGTGCCCTTAACCACTGAGCCATCTCTCCAGCCCTATACTGTTGATTTCTAATTTTTTTTTCATGTTTGATCATATAGTCATAAGAGTAGTTTGTTTAAATTGTGTTTTGTAGTTTGAACAGTTCTAGTAGAATTTTTTGTTTGTTTTTTGTTTTGTGAGACAGACACTGCCCTCCTGTGGTCAGAATAAGGTAGCTGTTTTGGAAAACTGCTAGTCTACATCTTGAGCTTGTGGTAAAAGAATATAATATGGTATGCCTCCCTTGGATCCTTCCCACCTTAAAGAGTTTTCCTCACTTTTCCTTAGTAAATCTACACTTGCTGTACTTTTAAAAAAATTGTAACAGTTTAGTATTTTTGCTCAGAAGTGTTTTGATTCTCAGGTTTTTCTAGTGTATGTATATATTTTTCTCATTTTTTATATTTTCTTAGGGAGATTCAGATAATTAAATATAAGCCAGGCTGTGGTGGTGCACTTCTTTAATCCTGGCATCAGAAGGCTGAATTTGAGGCAAGCCTGGTCTACAAAGCGAGTTCCAGGGCTGTTACATGTAGAAACCCTGTCTCGAACTTCCTTTCCAAAAAAAAAAAAAAAAAAAAGATAATTAAATATAAACAAAAATGGTTATCGAAAGGAGAAACTGTCCTTTTTTATTATTAGTATTTATGTGTGAGGTCATGTGCACACAGCTCAGAAAACAACTTGAAACGCAAGAGGCACTTCTTTCTCTTCCTCTCTCATGTGGCTCTGGGGGATTGAACTCAGGGTAAATGCTCTCACTTGCTGATCCATCTCACCGTCCCAGGTCCTGTTTCTGTTTTGTTTTGTTGCCCAGCTGTCGTGGAACTCATTATGTAGCCTAGACTGACAACAGTTTGTTACAGAATTCCTGTCTCTCCTAAGTGCTGTAATTACAGGCACGATCCGTTTGGAGGGGGAGACACCCTCTCCATGTGTAGTCTAGGCTGGCTTCTAACTGATCCTGCTGCCTCTCCCTTGACAGCACTGGAATTACAGTCACATACCATTCTGTCCAGCTTAACCAAAGGACTGTTGTGTGTAAACACAAGTGTTTCACTCATGATAGTTTACTCTTGGTTTTTCTTGCAGTATAGTGCAGTTTCTGAACAGAGGAGTGAGTTTTGGAATTTATGATTATTTTCTGTTTTTTTAATTAGTAGAAATTAATATACCATTAGTTTTTTATAGTGAAAACTAAAGAAAAAAACAGAAGGCTAATAGCTCAAGGAAAGCATGCTCTTTTGTTTACTTCACCTGAGTAATGAGGGTGACATTTTTGATAAAGCTAACATCAGAAATAGGATGTGGCAAAGATTATTGGCGAGCAGGGCACTGACTCCTGCTTCAGCGTGCTGAGTGCCGGGGATAACGGCCTGCACCACTGTTTCCTGAAGCATAGTTGTGCGTGTCTGATCTTAACAGTTGCCATTTGGGGTCTGTTGTGTGTAGTTTGTCTTTTGTGAGTTCCACTGAGTGATTGTAGATTATGTATCTGACATTCTGATGCTGTTAGGATCGCACAGCCCTGAGCGGCTGGACATGTGTCTCATTGGGTACAGTGCTGAATAGCATATAAGAGGCCCTGGAGTCCATCTCTAGCAAAAACCAGGTGGATGTGGAGTGTCTGAGCACGGGGAAGGGCAGGTAGGGGGATCAGAAAGAAGTTCAAGAGCATTCTTGGCTCTAGGGAGTTATAGGCAGCCTGGGCTAGAGAATCTGTCCTCAAACTAAAACAGCATCAAATGCTTGTTTAAGTCCTATGAGAATTTTTTTTTATGTTTTTTTCTGTGTGTGTGTGTGTGTGTGTGTGTGTGTGTGTGTGTGTGTGTGTGTGTGTGTGTGTTCTCGAGACAGGGTTTCTCTGCGAAACAGTCCTGGCTATCCTAGAACTCACTCTGTAGACCAGGCTTGAACTCACACAGATCAGAGATCCACCTGCCTCTGCCTCCCAAGTGCTGGGATTAAAGATGTGTACCACCACAGCCTGGCGGGAAATTATTTTGTTTATTTGTTTTTGAGACAAGAGTTGTATCCTAGCTGTCCTTGAACTCACAGAACTGCCTACCACTACCTCCAGTTCTGGGATTAAAGGAATGTCCTACCATGCCTGGCATTAGCTTTAACTCCCAAGTTTCTACCAATCTCCTGTGTATTAAATTTCAAAACATCATAATTTTTAGAACTTTGGCAGCTATTCACATCTATTTTGTATTTATGTTGGCTAGTGGTTAGTTTCCAAGTGTGGTATTGGTTTATAGCTGCTGCCATGTTGCCTGGGCAGGTATAGAGAGGGAAAGGACCATGACATACCCAAAGCCTAAAAACAAATTAGGAGAATTCTCTACCTCTGACATTAGGAAGGGCTCCCTTTACTGTGCTTCAGATCAAAAATGACAGATTGTCTTGGAACATTTTCTGTCTGTATCAGTGTGCTCTTGGGTTTCAGGTTGCTGTTAAGTCCAGGACAGGAGGTTGTAGAGAAATCAAAACCAGGAAATTCACTCCTGACTATATTGTGTTTTTTCTAATTGTGGTTTACCTTTATCTGCTCCCATTTTCAGAGTCTTCAAATAGTGATTCCATTCATTCTGTCCCGATTTTTAGTTAAATTTAATGGGAAAGACAGAACAAACTAAGCTTACTGTTCGTGTTGTATCCAAAACACTGACATAGTTTTTATTTATTTATTTATTTATTTATTTATTTATTTATTTATTTATTTATTTATTTATTTATTTATTTAAAGGAAGCATGGATTTAGCTGGGCATGGTGATGTATGCCTTTAATCCCAGCACTCTTGGAAAGCAGAGGCAGAAATCCACCTGCGTCTGTCTCCTGAGTTCTGGGATTAAAGGGCTGTGCCACTACACCCTACTAAAGTAGATAATCTAAAGATGTGTGCAGTGGTAGACCACAGGTAGGGATGTGGTATGGGAATGGAGACTAAGAGTAATCAATTCCATATTCATTAATAGGAGTAATTAAAGTTTAATTTTAACCTTTTTGATCTATTTCTGCTTCATAATTTGACTTACCGTTTGTGATTAACAGAAAATATCTGGGTGAAGTCTCTAGATATGTATGTTATAGATCTAATTATTGACATAGTTATAATAATAATAGACAATTATAAGAATGAGAACTTAAAATAAGAATTCATTGTTATTCCTTGCTTCTCAGGTCTTAGAAAAATACCCCAATACACCTATGAGTCATAAAGAAATTCTTCAAGTTATCCAGAGAGAAGGACTAAAGGAAATCAGGTGAGTTATTAAAAGTATTACTAGTAATAATTATGTTTAGAGTATCTAATAAAATTTAGTATGTTTTGGTATTCTTTGTCTTAAACCTTCATTGGTTAGTATAATGTACTTTATGAACTTCTAGTTCATTTTTCTCTCAGTCCTTGGATTTTTTTTTAAGTCATAGCATTTATAAAATCAAAAGTAAGTAAATTCTTCATGAAAAAGTAAGTAGCTGTTTTTCAAAGCCTATGCACCTTGATTCTTAGGAAGGCCTGGAGTCATCTTTAAGCTGTCACCTATCACTTTGTGTTGGTAATTGGACAAAAATTATTACACAGCAGCTTCAGAAGTAGGTAGTGTAAGAAGAAATAAGATTTCTTAAAAAGAATGAAATGGGAAAGGTCTTTGTGTGTCAAGAGAAAGTCTTTGCTGGGCATCACCACACATGCCTGTAGTCCAAGATGCTTGAGAGAAGCTAAGGCTGGACGATCACTCGAGCCGATGAGTTCTAGACCAGCTTGGACAGCACAGCAAGAGCCTCTCCCCCAAGTAAATAGATAAACAAACAAATACACAAAGAGGGCTGCCAAAATGTCTCAAGGAGGTAAAGCTCTTGCCAGTTCGGTGACCTGAGTTCAGTCTCCAGAGCTCACAGTGGAAGAAAGGAGATGACTTCTGGAGGTTGTCCTTTGGTCTCCACATGCATTCTGTTTCACACATGCACAGACACACACACACACCCAGACACACACATTTAAAAATGAATGTTTAATCTTCAAATGTAGTAGATATGTAAATAGGGTCAAAGATAATCTTTGATTTCTAAGAGTCTTGTTATGTTAGCATATAATAGTCTTATTTGCATAATTAAGACTGTCATTAAGAATGCCAAATTCATTGTGTATATTGAGACAAATTTGGCTATCTACATTGGGGATATTTCATTAAGATAAGAAATTTGAATAAAAAAATGTTAGGTAGGCTGGGGCGCATTTCTCAGTTTTCAGGAAATAGAGACAAGTGCCAGGCCAGCCTCAGCTACTTATTGAATACCAGGATGGTAGGGCTCCCCAGCAAACTCTGTGTATTAGTTACTTTGTTGCTGTGATAAAGCATTATGACCAAGGCAACTTATAAAAGAAAGCTTTCAGTTGGGTTTACAGTCAGAGAGGGTGCTAGAACAGTAATTGAGAGCTTACCTCTTGGATTCACAAGCATGAGACAGAGTGAGCTAGACTGGGAATTAGATGGGTTTTTGAGACTTCAAAGTACACGCCCATTGACACTCCTCCAAGAAGGCCACACCTCCTAATCCTTCCTAAAACACTTCCAACAGTTGGGGACCAAGCATTTAAATATATGAATCTGTGGGGACCATTTTCTTTAAACTACCACACCCTGTTTCACAACATTAAACCAAAATAAGGATACAAAGTTTGTGCTTTGTTTGTTTGTTTGTTTATTTTGTTTTGTTTTTTGAGACAGGGTTTTTTTATGTAGTCCTTCCTGGCTGTCCTAGAACTCACTCTGTAGACCAGGCTTGCCTTGAAAGCAGAGATCCATCTGCCTCTGCCTCCTGAGTACTGGGATTAAACGTCTGTGCCACCATGACCTGGCTAATGGTGGTTCTTAACTGTGGGCAGGGGATCACTCTGGTGTGCGAGGAGCTATTTTTGAAGATAATACTGGATGAGAAGAGGAACACACTGTATCATTTAATAGGCAGGTAATAGGAACACCACATACCTTACATGGACAGTTCCTTACATTGAAGAGTTGCCAGTGATGCGTCTTTGAGAAACACTGAATTGTGCTAAAAAATTTAAAAATAGACTGCAATTTCTTTTTATAAGTAGCTATTGTATGATCTATTTTTTTTTGAAAATTTGATTCTTTGGGAGTTTCACATCATGTACCCCAATTCCACTTACCTCCCACCCCCCCAAATCCTCCCCTCAGCCCTGCAGTGTCCCCCCCTCCCAAGAAAATTTTAAAAATCAAAACAAAGCAAGCGAGCAAACAAGAACAAGACAAACAAAAACCTCTTCACTTCTCTTTCTTTCCCACCTCTGCAACACCTCTTCATTCATCTGGTGGCATCGAGGGCCTCTGTTATACAGGACACCCTTTTGTCCTGCCTACTTTACTAGTAAGCAAATGTTGATTGCAGTGAATCTGGGGTCTGGTTCAAGGCCTCTGGTTTCTGGTACATCATCATCACTCACCAGAACTCCTCTGGGATATCCAGTGGCTGCCCTGAGTCATTGAGCCCCTGTGGGTATTGTCCCACAGGACCAGTCCCTTCACAAGCTCCAGCAGGTCCTGGATGGGGTAGATGTTAGGGTGGGCCAACCCAAGGCCCTGCTGTGAGCGGATGGTAACGGAGATAGTCAGTCCAGGCCATTGGGGCCATCCACCTCAGGTGAGAGGGTGGAGTCAGCTCCCCTACGCCCATGCCCTCAGGGTTGTTTCACTCTCCCTTGTGGTGAGCGGTGGGGCCATCTCTCCCATGAGGGTTGAGGCCAGCTTTCTTGCTGCAATGTCCATCGAGAGGCAAGGCCAGCTTTCTCTGAGCTAGCAAAGGGTGGGGCTGGCCCAGCCTGGCCCTCTGATTTCATCTTGCAGGGTTACTTTGGACCCCTGAGGTGATGTGGGTCACAGACATCAACACAGACCCCAGCTGCAGCTTGACCACAGACCCAGACATGGTCCTTGGCAGCAGCTGGGTCTAGATGTCACAATTTCCCCAGGTAGCAGTGCAGGCCACTCAAATTGGCCCGAGCCCCAGTGATTTAGTTTGGCCCTTGGACACCAACATGGCCTTCGCCCTCGAGTGTCTGCATGGCCTTCTATGGTAACAGGAGCCTTGGAAATCAACACAGACCCTGGCTGCAGTAGGGACACAGACTCAGACATGGCCCTCAGCTGTAACTCTGGCCCAGACATCACCATGGCATTGCCTAGCAATGCAGGCTGCTCAGACCTGCATGACCCTAGGACACCGACCTGGGCTCAGATGGATATCTGACCCTGGGCATCCTCACATCCCTCAGTGACAACAGGCCACATATGTCAATCCAGACCCCGGCCGCTCTAGGGCCACAGACTCAGACTTGGCCCTTGGGAGTAGCCTGGGCCTGGATGACACCAGGGCCCCAGGTAGCAGCACAGGCCACCTAGATCTGTATGCCCCCAGACTCCAACAAGTCCATGGGCTGTGGTTGAGATCCCAGGCCTCTGTATAGGCCCTAGCGGCATTCTTGGTCATAGACTTCAACACAGGCCCCAGCTACAGCTCCACCAGGGACCCAAACATTGTCTCAGGCTGCAGCTCGGTCTGTCGACATCCTGAGTCCAGGTGGAAGCACTGGCCACTCAGATTAGGATGACTCTGGCAGCATCATGGCCCCGGACACCAACAAGGCCACAGGTTGCGGCCTAGACCCCAGGCTCCATGTGGCCTCTGGTGGCAACATGGACCACAGACTTCAACACAGACCTCAGCTGCAGTAGGACCACAGACCCAGACATGGTCATTGGGCAGCATTCTGGGTCTAATTGTCACCAGGGACCCTGGTAGCTGCATAGGCCAACCCAATTGGCATGGCCCTGGGTGGCAGCCCAGACCACTGGAATCAGTATGGTCCTCAATGGCAACAGGAGGTATGAATATCAACATAGACCTTGGCTGCAGTAGGGCTGGGGACCCAGACATGGCTCCCAGCTGTAGCCCTGGCCCAGATGCTACCATGGCACTGGGTAATAGTATGTGCTACTCAGGTCTGTGTGGGCTCGACTACAGCATGGCCTTTGGGTACCAACATGGTTCCGGTGACTGATCAGACCTCAGGCAACCACACACACACACACACACACACAGAACCATACAGCCTTCGGTTGTAACAGGAGCCACAAATGTTGGCCCAGACAGCACCATGGCCCCATGTGGCAATCAGGCCTCCAACATCAGCCTTCACCATCTTCATTTCTTCACCATCTTCATTTCTTCCTTTCTGCCTCTTTCCACAGCACATGGACCACTCTGCTTCTCTTTCTCTGCCATTTCTCCACCACATATTTGCTCATCATTATGGGACTCACCTGCCCGGCACCTGACTAGCCCCCACTTGAGCAGAACTGCAAAAGGGGGCCGTGGATGTCTTCCCACCAACCAGGGCCTTGAGTGTTCCTTAGATTTCAACTTTAATTTTCTTTAATGTGATACTTCAGATTTGCTTATTTTTGTGGTGTTGGGGGTTGAATATAAGGCATCATTGGATTCCATGTAAGTGAGAGATCTACCTCTGAGTCATGTACCCAACCCTTGAGATATTTTCAATTGGTTCTTTTCTAGAGCAAGAATATCCCCTCTGTGTGTGAGGGACATGGTAAAGAGACCACTGAAATGGCTTCTTCATTAGGGAGAAGGTTTTTATTGTGAATAAGAGAAATTATCCAGAGGCACCTGGAAGAGTCCAGAGCAATGAGAGAAAGAAGTAGACTGGTCATAGCCAGGGCTGTCTTCACGAGAAGTGAGAGAGCATGGGGTGGAAAAACATGCCTGTTTTAAGGAGGACAAGAAGCTGGGGGAAGGGAGGAGGGCCAGGAGGCTAATGTGGACTTTGAAATGTGTAACAGCTACTTGTGATGCTGAGGAAGCCTGGAGGCCAGCATGGGCTTCCATATGTAGATAGCTGCCACAGGCATGTATATGTCTGTCAGTAGAGAGCAATCAATGTCTCTTCTGTAGTCGAGCTGGAGCTCATTTCTGGACATGTGGACTGTTGGAGACCCAGCTGCCCTTCCCTTTTGAGCTAGTGCTGTTGTGAATGTCTGTATCCCAGCTTCTTGGGAGGTTGAGGCTGGAGTATTGCACATTTCAGTCTGGCTAGAGTAACCTAGTAAGACCTCATCTCAGAAAGAAACAACCAAAAATCAGAATGGGGCCAGTGAGATAGTTCAGCAGTTAAGGTGCCCGCTGCCAAGCCTGACATCTCAGTTTGATCCTTGGAACCCACATGGTGGAAGGAGAGAATCCGCCTCCTGCACATTGTACCCTGGCCTCTGTGTGTGTGTGCCTATCTTGTGCAGGTAAACCCACCCACACAAACTTGAAAAACAAACAGCAGAAGAAAAAGAAGCTTTGATTGTGGCCACATATCAGTAGGTTGAAAATTAGTTTATTTCATTGATATGAAAAGTTATAAATGAGCATACCTCATTTTGATGTATTATCTTCCTGAAAAATTTGTGTGTAAACATTTATAAATTAACACACTAAAAGGCCATTTTATGCCAGACAGTGGTGACTCAAGCCTTTAATTCCAGCACTTAAGGCAGAGGCAGGCAGATCTCTGTGAGTTTGAGGCCAGCCTCGTCTACAAAGCGAGTTTCAGGACAGCCAAGGCTATACAAAGAAACCCTGTCTCAAAATGAAAAACAAAAACAAAAGCTGTTTATTTTTATTTTTTTAAAGCACTTCGAGACATTTCAATGCCTGTTTAGAAGTGTAAAGCACAGTATTTAAAGTACAGGGGAGATAGAACCCGCCTTAGTTTCCTTGTAATAATCTGTGACTGTTGATTGTGTTCTATTTAAATTCTGAGTATACATTATCGTGCATTGCTTCTAGAGTCACAGTTTGTCTTTCTTATCTGTTAAAGCGGTGCTGGCAAGTCAGTCCAGCACCCCTCATGTGCTAGCATACTCCTAGAGTGGAAAAATACTTGCATATGAGCAGAGTCTTCCTGAATTTATCTTACCCATGAATTGGCTGTTTTCTGACCTAGACCATTCATTAGAGTCCATAGAGTAGGTAGTTTGGATGTGGCATCAATTTGAATCTTTTATTATAGGTCAATATGATAGATTATGAGGCTAATGAATGGTTGTGGTCAACTTCCTAGTTTCTAGATTAGTTTTTTTTTTCTTCCTTTTTCACCTTTGGAAGAAGTTTAGTAGGAGTATTTAAAAATCATTGGTTTTTCATGGAAAGAGGATATGCAGATGGCTTGGATGTGTATTCCTTCCCACAGAAACTTATCTAATAGTTATAATACAGTGATGTCTCTGATGAGCTGTACAATTAGAGGTCATCGGTTGCATTCTCTCCTATAACCTTTCCCTGTCACATTATTTTAGTTACAGAATAGACACACAGTTACAGAACTGCCACAAAAGTCAGTTGGAAAGGATAATGTGTTTTATGTCTCATTTTTTTACAAATGAATGAAGGCTCATAGAGATCTTGAGACTTGACAAGAGTCACACAACTAGCTCTGGTGTTTTTAGTCTATCATACTGTCTTTATTTTTCTTTCTGATTAATATATTCTATCATTTATATTAAACTTACACTGTATGCTACATATAATAGCATTAGATTTGTGGTTGTTGATTATTACCCTTTGCTTTCTGTTTTTTTTATAGTGGTCTCAAAGTTTATTTTTTACTTTATACCAAAGTCGTAGGCACTTTTAGGGTTGATATCATAAAAATCTCAAAACTATCCTCCACCTCTTATAAGCAAAAAAATACATAACAGAGGTAATAAAGAGTTCATAGTTATTACTTTATGGCAGAAATCATTATCTCAGCAAAGGAGATCTTTTTTGGCTACTTAACCAAGCTAAGTTGCCCCAAAGTGATTTCATTAGAAAGACCCTAGTTTAAGAATGAAGAACATGCCGGGCGGTGGTGACGCACGCCTTTAATCCCAGCGCTTGGGAGGCAGAGCCAGGAGGATCTTTGTGAGTTCAAGGCCAGCCTGGTCTACAGAGCAAGATCCAGGAAAGGTGCAAAGCTACACAGAGAAACCCTGTCTTGAAAAACAAAACAAAACAAAAAAAAAGAATGAAGAACTTGGGCTGGAGAGATGGCTCAGTGATTAAGAACATGGACTGCTCTTCCATAGGACCTAAGTTCAATTCCCAGCACCCACATGGTAGCTCACAGCTGTCTGTAACTAGTTCCACGGGACCAGACACCCATGGAAAAACACCAGTGCACATAAAAAAACAAAAATAAAAACAAACTAAAGAATGAAGAACATTTTTTTGCCTGTAAGATGACCAGAGGTAAAGGCATTTGGTGTACGCAATACAGTTTGACTTCTGGATCCATCCCATGGTAGGAGTGGAAGAGGAGAGCCAACTCCCAAAAGTGTATATGCACATTTTTTATTAAGTTACTAACATTTTTCTAAGAAACAGAAACAAAACCATTTGATATTGGTAGATTTTTTTTTTTTTTTTTGCGACAGGGTTTCTCTGTGTAGCCCTGGCTGTCCTGAAACGTACTCTGTAGTCCAGGCTGGCCTCGAACTCATAAAGATCCCTAAGTTCTGGGATTAATGGAAGGAAGGTAGGCTCTCACAATACCCAGGCTGTCCTGGAACTCTTGAACCTTGTAAGTGGTGAGATCACAGTGTCTACCAGCTTTCCCAGCTTTCTGTTGTGTTGTTTTTTTAATGAGGCTGGATTTACTAAGTAGCCTATGCTGGCCTAGAACCCATAGCTCTCCTAAGAGTATAAGCATGTGCCTCCAGACCCAGCAGCTGCAGCAATAGCAATATATTCTTGTCTGTTGTTTAAATTCGCATCAAATTCTGTTATAGATCAAAGAGAAGAAAGTAATGCTCTAGTTGATGGCTTTACGATGACTCTTGGCAGTCAGATGTACGGGGGGGTGGGGAGAACACTATGAAAAAATTCACACTTAACTGTAATTACACTTTTTCATAGAATTCAAGTATTTCACTTGTTTTTCTAAAGTAATTTATTTAGACTATGTAGCTGAATTTAAGTGTGCAATTTTAGACAGTGATGTTTTGGACTAATTTGCATTTTTAAAAATTAATATTTTATGTAGCAAAATGGGGATTGTTACTAATTTGAGAGTTGTTAATAGTGCTGGGAGATCAACGTATAACTTAATTGGGGGAGCTTATTGTTACTTGTAAAGAAAATTAAAAACTTTTTTTTTCCCTCCTCTTGTTTTCTTGGGGTGCATTCCAACTCCAGAAGGTAAGAAGTATTACTTTATTCTAAAGGAGTATTAAGCAATTATAATGTAGTCTTTTACAAGTTTTACTGAATGTGCCAATGTATGCATGGTTTTTACTTTATAAAATGATTTGGCCTAGAAATAAAGTAATAGTGATATTATATAAATGTTAGTTACTAAATGAGCTTTTTTGTTTTGGTTTGTTAATTTTTGTAATTTGTAACCATTACATGGCCATAATTTTAGAAATTGTTGACATTAAGGCCTATCAAAATTGTCATTTGTCTTATAGCACTGACGTACCACTCGGCATTAATGAAAATGCTTAGAAGATAGAGCAATGTGTGTTGCCTGTTGCTTGTGAGATTGAAAATATATTTATTTACTTGACTGATACAGAGAAAATAATTGGTAAATTGTTTACCCAAATGATACTTAACTTTAAACCAGGCAGAACAGATGAAAATTCATAGTCTGAATCCTTTACTGAATTGGCTTTTTGTCGATGTTTGCTTGTCACTTTAGATAGCTGTTGGTTGTAGCAATTCCCGTTTATAGTATAGTGGGTTTTTTTTGTTTTGTTTTAAAATTTCAGTTATATGACTTTCATGTGAGGCTTGAGGACAGGGAACTATATCTGTATTTTCATGTCATAGAATGCCATGTTTGCTTATAGCTTCAGATTAATCTCTCAACTTCAGTTAATCTGTTAATTTCATTTATAATTTATTTTTTAAGTAATGGGTTATGAATGAAGCTTAATTAAGATTTAACCTTTTAAGTTATTTGTGTGTATGATGTGTGAATGCAGTTACATGTGTATCGTGGCACTCTTGTGGCAAGATCTTTGATTTTGGTCTGTTGGACACTTGCAGGTAGTAGTGGTGGTCTTGTCTTTGAGGACAGAGTGACAGACTGAGCTGTTTCTTGTCTTCTGGTCTTTTTTTTTTTATTGTTTTGTTTTGAGCAGGGTCTTACTAAGATCTGTCTCTGAAATGCTGGGCTTAGAGATGTGTGCCACCATGCCCAACTTTCTGTGATCTTACCCCACCTGCATAATACCACCTAAGAACTCATTCCTATTTTAGTATTTGTTTTTGAGACTTGACGTGAAAGCCATTTAATATAATCTAAGGTTTACCATATCTAAGAGAAATAATTTCTGATAGAAAATATCATGAATTGGTTAAATAACTAGGTCAGACTACTACTTAAAAACTCAGAATTTTGATATCCACATCCACATGTGGCATTCTAGTTCTCACAAAAGCAGGAAGCAGAGCCTGTCTAGAAACAGTTCAGCAGCAAGAGCACTTGATACTCTTGCAGAGGACCCAGTTCAGTTTCTAAAAAGTAGTTTTTATAAAAAAGCCTAAAGCAATTATAACAGCACTAACTATTAAGATACAAAATTGCATTGCTAAATGAGCAATAATTACCCAATAAGGACAGTGATATAAAATTTTATCTGATTTCTGTGTTTTTATTGTCTCCAGTTCAGTTCTTGTATAATTATACCCATAGTTTATTTTCTTCACAGAGATTCTGAGCTTCAATTTCTGTGTTATGTTGGCATTCCTTTTTACCTGGAATCAAGATCTTGTGTAACCTTTTGTACTTAGTTTGGATACAAACACTGTTTGGGATTTGGTCCAGCTGTTAAAAACTTTAAGCATCCCAGCTGGGCAGTGGTGGCACACGCCTTTTAGGTCCCAGAACTTGGAAGGCAGAGGCATGTGGGTCTGTGAGATCTAGGACAGCCAGGGCTACACAGAGAAACCCTGTCTCCAGGGGAAAAAAAAAAAAAAAAAAAAAAAACTTTAGGCGTCCTAATCATCTATAATAAGATAGTAAATAGATAGGTAGTTAGTACCTTTATTACAGAAACGAAGAAGCATTCTGTTTCTCTCAAAGCTAATTTTTATTTTTATGGCCTGTTTATCATAATATTTAAAAGTTAGATGGTATAATGAGCTAGTATTTGAAATGACCTTGGCTAAGATGGGAGTATATGTTATGTTTACTAAACTCTTAGATAGACGTCTTTGTCTCATCGACAGTGGAACAGGAAAGACTTGCAGAGCTAGTCATGATAGAAGGTAAACTCTTGTTTTTGCCTCACTTTTGTGTGAACGGTAGGTGATTGGGTAAGGAGCTTACTTTGCCTCCTTGGTAATAGGGATTGAACCCAGGGGTTTCACAAGGCATGATAGTCAAGTACT
Source organism: Peromyscus leucopus (assembly GCF_004664715.2). Taxonomy (NCBI): domain Eukaryota; kingdom Metazoa; phylum Chordata; class Mammalia; order Rodentia; family Cricetidae; genus Peromyscus; species Peromyscus leucopus. The sequence continues at coordinate 36,392,168 of NC_051081.1, forward strand.
CTGTCAGCCTTTGAACAAGGAGGGGTGTGTGTGTGTGTGTGTGTGTGTGTGTGTGTGTGTGTGTGTGTGTGTGTGTGACAGTTTCAGCTGGACTTTGTGGCACATGCCTTTAATCCTAGCACGCTTTGTGTTGTGGCTTTCTCTCTGCATTTTGATATGCCACATTATCACAGTTCAAACAAAGAATGAACACATGCCCATTAGAGACACCCAGGATACTTGGTGATTTATTTATTGGTATTTATTAGTGTGTTGTAGTGGTCGGAAGTGGACATCAAGTATATTCTGCTCCCTTTTCCCCACCTGCTTTCCCCAGAAGAGTCATTAACTCTTCTGTTTGGCTAGACTGGCTGGCCAGTGATCTCCAGTGATCTGCCTTTTTTTATTTTAATGATTTATTTATTTTTATTTTTATGTGCATTGCCTGTATATATGTTTGTGTGAGAGTGTTGGATCCCCTGGAGGTGGAGTTACAGGCAATTGTGAGCTGCCATGTGGTTGCTGGGAATTGAACCCAAGTGCTCTGGAAGAACAGCCAGTGCTCTTAATTGCTGAGCCATCTCTCCAGCCCGAGATCTGCCTTTCTTCTTTTCTTCTTCCTACATTTTGGTTTTTCGGACAGTTTCTCTGTGTAGCTCTGGCTGCCCTGGAACTCACTCTGTAGACCAGGCTGGCCTTGAACTCACAGAGGTCCACCTGCCTCTGCCTTTCTTTTTTTTTTTTTTTTTTTCTTTTTTCGAGACAGGGTTTCTCTGTGTAGCTTTGCGCCTTTCCTGGAGCTCACTTGGTAGCCCAGGCTGGCCTCGAACTCACAGAGATCCGCCTGGCTCTGCCTCCCGAGTGCTGGGACTAAAGGCGTGCGCCACCAACGCCCAGCTAACCTCTGCCTTTCTTAATGTCAGTCCTCCACTTCTGTCCATGTTGCTTGTGGTCTCTGTAGTAGATTTGGTTTTAGGGTTTTGAGTATAACCAGCAGGGAGCTGAGAGGAAGATGAGTTGAGAATGTCCTGTTAAGTTGTTTTGCCCCTTAATAATTGTGAAAAACAAACAAAAACTACGTAAGGGAGCTGTAGTCAGACTCCAGACCATTCCCTGACTTCTTTCCATATGAACTTTCAACGTGCTTTCTTGTTACTTCTGTTTCCTAGATACAGGAACGTGTTGCTTTAAGAGTTGCAGCGCCCAATGTTAGGCATAGATCCTATACCTGTAATTCTAATGCTTGAGAGATTGAACTAGGAAGATTGCCTTGAGTTTGATGCCAGCAGCTACATCTAGAGTTCCACACCACTTCAGACCTGTGCTACAGAATGAGGATTCTGTCCTAAAACAAACAAACAAACAACAAACCCCTACCAATCATACACAGAAGGATTAGTGTGCTTTCTTTAACACTAGAGCCCTTGACCTTAGACTAACACTTGGTTTTTAGTAATATTTTCTATCATTTTATATCCTATATTTTAATATCGTTCTTAATTTCAAGCTTTTGTTTGTTTGTTTTGTTTTGTTTTGTTTTTCAAAACAGTTTTTCTTTGTAGCCCTGGCTGTCCTGGAACTCCCCCTGTAGACCAGGCTGGCCTCGAACTCAGAGAATCTGCCTCTACCTCCTGAGTGCTAGGGTTAAAGGCGTGTTCACCATCCAGCTTGAAGCTTTTATTTTAATAGCTATTTCTTAGCTTTTTTCTGTTGAATAAAATCCACAGGCTTAATCATCTGAGAACATACAATTTTATTCCTTTTGGTAGTCAGAACATACAATTTTATTCCTTTTGGTAGTCAGTCTATAATTTGATTTTTAAAAGACTTAAAATTAAGTTAATGTGTATGAATTTGTTTGTTTTTGAGGCAGAATTTCACAATGTATCTCTGGTTGGCCTGATAATCATTATGCAGAGCAGGTTTGCCTCTTTTTGTTTGTTTGTTTTTGTTTTTGAGACAGGGTTTCTCTGTGTAGACCTGGCTGTCTTGGAACTCACTTTGTAGCCCAGGCTGGCCTCGAACTCACAATCTGCCTACCTCTGCCTCCCGAGTGCTGGGATTAAAGGTGTGTGCTGCCATGCCTTTAATCAATATTTGGCGTCTGTGTGTGTGTGTGTGTGTGTGTGTGTGTGTGTGTGTGTATGTGTATTTGCACCACGTGCACGCTTGGTGTTTGCAGAGTGTAGAAGGGGACATTGGATCTTCTTGAACTTGAGTTATCGTTGTGAGCCTCTATATGGGTGCTGGGAATTGAACTTGGGTACAATGCAGGAGCAACAAATGTTCTAAACTACTGAGCCAGCTTTCTAGCCTCTATAATTTGATATTTTATAACATACTCCCTTTTTGTTGTTGTTTTTGTTTTCCAGGTCTTTACTCTGTAGTTCAGGCTAACATAGAACTTCTTTTCATCCTGCCTCAGTTTCGAGAGCAGCAGTTCTCAATGTGAGGATTTGAATGACCCTTTCTTATGAGTCACCTAAGATCATTAGAAAACACAGATGTTTACACTGCAATTCATAACAGTAGTAAAATGACAGGAAGGAGCAGTGAAAATAATTTCATGGTTGGGGGTCACCACATGAGGAACTGTATAAAAGGGTTGCAGCATTAGGAAGGTTGAGAACCACTGCTCTAGAGGCTTGATTATATGTGTGAATCACCATGCTCAGGTATACTTTTTAAAGCATGTGTTGTAAATGAGTTTCTAAACGGTCTTATTAAATAAAAACACAGAACCAGAAATAGGGGTGAAAATCTGACAGAGATCAGAGGGTTAGGAACAGCTGCCAGTCTCCAAAGAGAGCGACTTCCTTTCTAAGCAGACTTATATGCCTTTTCCGTTCTGTTTTCTAATTGGCTCTCTCAGCCCAGCTACATCACTTCCTCTACCTGCCCAGCTCTGTCACTTCCTGTCTATCTGTACAGACCTCCTATGGTTGGTGCTGGGATTAAAGGCGTGTGTAACTACACTTGGCTCTGTTCTCTAGTGTGACATTGAACTCACAGAGATCCAGACAGATTAATGTGTGCCAACATTGCATGACTTTTGTGTTTACTATAGTGGCTGGCCTTCCTCTGATCTCCAGGCAAGCTTTATTTTACTGGGGGACACAGATAAAATATCACCACAATGTGGTTTTATGCTTAAAAATGCATTGCTTATACTTCTCTTTTCTGTTTATTTTCTTTCTTTTCATTTTTTAGTTTTTGGTTTCTTGAGACAGGGTTTTTCTGTGTAGTACTGATTGTAGAGCAGGCTGGCCTTGACCTCTGCCTCTGTCTCCCAAGTTCTGGGATTAAACGCATGCAGTTACTATGCCTTCCTGTTTCTTAATGCAGAAGTGCTTAACATTAGACTTAGGGTAGAACATCAGACCCATTTTCTTTTCTTTTTTAAAATTATTTACTTTTTATTTTATGTGCATTGGTGTTTTACATGCATGTGTGTCTGTGTGAGCATGTTGGATTTCCCTGGAACTGGAATTACAAAAAGTTGTTAGTGGCCATGTGGGTGTTGGGAATTGAACCCTGGTCCTGGAAGAGCAGCCAGTGGTCTTATCTCTGCAATCCCAGTTCCATTTCCTTAATGTAGTGACAGACCAAGATAAGGATGCCTGTTAGTGAATTTTATTGCCCTTTTTTGAGAGCACAGTAAAGTCTGATGACACTTTGAAATGAATTTTTTCCCTTAGGAGCTTGCTTTATAGTAGAGAATGGCATTGAACTTGGGATTCTTTTGCCTCAGTCTCCTAAATTCTGGGGTTATAGTTGTGTGCCATCATGCCCCACTCAAAAAACTTTTTTCATCATAATAATAAATTATTATGCACATAAAATTTTAGAAAATGGGAAAGAAAGCTAATCCATGCAAAATAAGTCTGTAAAATGTCTTTAAAGTGATCTTCTGTGAAGCTTAAATACAAGAAACCACGGCAGTTTTGTTTACAAATCAGATTTAGTTTTGTGCAGCAGCACACAAGAAGCTGGAGATTTATTTGAATGTGTGTGTGTGTGTGTGTGTGTGCGCGCGCGCATGCGCGCGCATGCTTTCCACTTTAATTATACTTACAAAGTTTTGTGTGTAAATAAAGTAGGTTTGCAAAATAAATTTGATATTGATTTTTTGTTTTTCTTTTACTTAAGTGTTAGATTACGGATTTTTTTTCCCCTTTAGATACTCAAAAATGAATTTTTCATTCATTTTTTTTCATGGCAATATCTTTCTGTGTTGATATTTTTTACAGTTAGTAAAAATTTATTTAAAAACAGGAATATTGATCAATTAAAGAAATTAAGCCAGCATTACAAAGAATATTCAGAGATAAACTAATCACTATGCTCTTCACCTGCTTTGCTTTGTAGTGGGACTTCCCCTCTTGCATGCTTAAATGCAATGCTCCACACAAACTCCCGAGGTGAAGAGGGCATCTTCTATAAAGTCCCAGGTAGAATGGGAGTATATACTTTGAAGGTAAGTTGCTTGGGAGCCAAGAAAGAGTAAGTGACAATGTATAATAATTGAGTCACAGAGACAGAATTCAATATTTCAACCCTAAAATAAGTAAGTAAATAAATTTGGGAGAGGGAGGAGATGTTCTGGGAATTGAAGGCAGGGCCTCATGAATACTAAGAAGGCACCCTTTGTATATATTCTTATTTAACATAGTTTTTTTTTTTAGATTTATTTTATGTGTATCCATGTACCACATACATGCAGTACTCATGGATGCCAGAAGGGGGTGTTTCATTTCCTGGAACTAGAGTTCCAGATGGTTGCTAGTGACTCTGGGTACTGAGGATTGAACCTGAGGTCCTCTGGAAGGAAGAGCAGCTGTCAGTGTTAACTGCTGAGCCCTTTCTCTAGCCCCTGTTTCTTATTTTACAGAACTTCAAAATATTTCAATTACAAATTGAGGATTCTTTTTTTGAAACATACTGCGTAGAGCCATAGATTCTTTTCTTTTTCTTTTTTTTTTAAAGATTTATTTATTATGTACACAGTGTTCTGCCTGCATGCACCCCTGCCCACCAGAAGAGGGCACCAGGTCTCATTACAGATGGTTGTGAGCCCCCATGTGGTTGCTGGGTATTGAACTCAGGACCTCTGAAAGAGCAGTCAGTACTCTTTTTTTTTTTTTTTTTTTTTTTTTTTTTTTTTGTTTTTTTTTTTTTTTTTTTGGTTTTTCGAGACAGGGTTTCTCTGTGTAGCTTTGCGCCTTTCCTGGGACTCACTTGGTAGCCCAGGCTGGCCTCGAACTCAGAGATCCGCCTGGCTCTGCCTCCCGAGTGCTGGGATTAAAGGCGTGCGCCACTACCACCCGGCTGCAATCAGTACTCTTAATCACTGAGCCATCTCTCTAGCCCAGATTCTTTTTGTTATTCATAAATTTCCCCACTAAAACTTAGTTATGGTTATTATTCCCTTTTTTTCTTTCAGAGCTGAGGACCGAACCCAGGGCATTGTACTTGCTAGGCAAGCGCTCTGCCAGTGAGCTAAACCCCCAACCCCTTATTCCTTTTTTAATAATGGGAAAAAGTAAAGTTTGAAAGATGTAATTCCTGACCAGTGTTGGCTGTATTGTATCAGAAGAAGAATAGGAACTTTGATCCGATTCCACACCCACATTTCTTCTTCCATAACAAGCTGGCTAATACCTCATTTGTACACTGAAATGGTGACCTTTTCTCATCAATATCCTTTCACTTATGAGTAGGAAAACCAATGTAAATGAGCTTAGTAAATAGGCTGGAAAATGTGTGAACTCATACAGCTAAACTAAACATTCATGGGAAATCCAGGCTGGGTCCAGCTGATCAAAAGGTGTCATCTGGTCTTGGTCTCTGTTCTTTCTTTTACTTTGTTCTCAGTCAGCCTCTCCTCCTCGTCCACGGATTCAGTCCGAGTCTCCGTTCTACAGACTGAGAGTCTAGAGACAAGAGTCCGAGACTGAAGCAGGGGCTCCATCTCACTCAGACTGACTGACCCATGTGACACCCACCGTTCATGAGTTATGGCTGTTGACAAATGTCGAAGCGTTGTCATCCTTGATGTGGGGTTGTAGTTGAGCTTGTGACAGCCTGATAATTAGGAGAGGGCTTGTTTTTCAAAGGAAGTTTATCAGCAAACCAGAATGGCAGACTGTTTGACAGACTGTTGTACCCCAAGTGAAACGTTCGTAGAGACCGCTGGCTGTCCCAATGCCTCCTGTCTCTGAGCTCATCACGGTGCTCAGTGGCAGTATTGCGTCCACTGACATTAAGAACTCTGACCTGAGGTGCTAAGATGGTTCAGCATGTGAAGGCACTGACAGCTTGATTTTGGTTCCCTGGGCACATATAAATGAAGGACAGAACCAACTCCTACAAGTTGTCCTATAACTTTCGTATGTGTGCTATGGCACACAGGTACCCAACATAAAACAAAACACAGAAAATGAACACTTAGGTTTGGTGGCCGTGCATGCCTTTAATCCCAGCACTCTGGAGGCAGATGTAGGTATCTCTGAATTCTAGGCAGACAAGCCAGTGAGATCCTGTCTCAAAACAAAACAAAAGAGGAACAAATCCTACATCTAGCAGCTTAATGTGGTCGCATATGGTTATCAATCATAGTACTCAGGAGGCCAAGGTAAAAGGTCCTGTCCAGTTCTAGATCACCCTGACCTATATAGTGAGCTCAAGGCCAATCTGTGCAATATATATAGCACAACCCTATTCTGCCTTTTAATGTTAACTTCCTCTGACTGTCTGCAGTGTTTAACTTGTGGGTGTTATGGGACTTTAGCTCTAAATGAAGCTTTCATGATCTCATTTTGATACTTTAGCTATTCTAGATCTTCCATGATTTTAATTGCATTCATTAAATGCGTACTGTGTTGGAGAGAGAGGGAAAGAAATCCTCAGAATGTATTTTCTGTTATTACATACCAATTAGTACAGTTCTTCTGATACCATGTGTTCAGGGGTTTCTCCCATATACCAAGCAGTTCTCCAACTGAAGTCAGCTAGGTGCCTTTAATTTAACTCAGTTTTTACTGTTTGGCTATTATGTCAGTCAAAGGGCCCAGTACTAAAGGTTACCCTTCACTTCAGCTATTAGTTACAAGTCTTTGGATGAGACCTAAGCTCTAGGACTGCTTACAAAAGATATTAGAGGAAAAAAAAAATCTTTGAGTTTTCTATTTATTGTAATGTAGATAAAAGACATTCATGAAGTGAGGTGTGGCCACTGAGTATAGAATCTGTCTTGGCATACCAGTCTCCAAGCACAGACTTTAACCATGTGCAAGCTCATCCAAACCCCTGGTCTTTAGAGTTTTTATGGAGGATTTGTGATATGAGTGTGATTTTGTCATTGGCCATCAACTCAACCTTCGTTCTTGAGAAGATGGACTAAAAGTTCCAATTTTCTAATTACATAATTGTTTCTCTTAGTAGTCAGTCCCTACTCTGAGGCAGACCATTCCGAGCCAACAAAGAATCATCCAAACAGACCATCTAATTATCACTAGAGTCAAAGACCAAATAGCAGAACAATAGGCTTTCCTAATCTGCTGTTGATCAGGAAAGTACAAAAGTTTTAGCACTCTGTAGCAAGAGCTCAGAGTTCACTGTAGACAGCAGTTAAGAGTACTTGCTGATGTTACAGAGAAGCAAGATTCAGTTTCTAGCCTGATGCCCTCTTCTGGCCTCTACAGGCACTGCACACACGTGGTGTGTATACATGCATGCAAAACTCTCATACATAAAATCTTTAAAGAAAAAAACTAAGAGTTCAAATATTGTATGTCTTATATCATATTGTCAAGTCTATGCCAGAAATAAAGAGACTAAGATGAATAATCTATAGTTCTTGATCTCTTTAATGCTTACATTTTAGTTATTAAAATTTTCATATTTACAAAATATATTGTGAAACTCTTCCATTATAATGACACAAAATAAAGATGAGTTTTGAATAAAGGGGTTTAGAAAGTTTGTGTTATTACTTGTAAGATTTAAGCTGGACTTGAACATATACATAAGAAGAGTGAAGGCCTTCAAGGATAAGTAGCTCAAATGAAGGAACAGATAAAATTCTGGATGAATTTGAAAGTAGAGGAAATTGGATTAAGTGATAATCACTGTAGTTGGGATAATTGACAAATTAACAAAGTTTTGCCCTGACTGAGCTCTGTGTTTGGGTGGGGTATTGAGTAAGTAGATGGAAGAGGTCTTCAGAGAGAACCATGTGATCAGATCTATGTGTTGATTTTTTATGAAAAGGAGATTACAGTTTGATGTAGGAACTCAGAGTAGTAAAATAGGTAGACACGGGACATTTGAGGCACAGAACGCGTTGCATTTGGTGTGTATAAAATAGTGGGTGAGAAAAGATTCTAAGATTTGGGGCATGAGCCGTTGATCCCAAGGGGATCACAAGTTTTTTGCAAAAAGAAGATAATTATATTTGTATTTCAGATACTTGTTGAACCTACAGGTCAAGATGTCTGGCTGGCAACTAACTCTATAAAAGCTGTCCTGCATTTTGAAAGAAGGAATATAAAAATATGGGGTCTGTATTTTAAGAAAGTGTATAACATAAGAGATGGATTAGAGAGAAAAATTTAAGTGGAAAAATACTGTTCTTGCTCAATCGGACTTAATGGCCTTGGGTAGATATCATGTGGTGCCAGTTAGATGGAGGGCAATTTTTTTGTGTGTTTGTCAGTTCATTTTTTAATGTGATAAAAATAATTATATGGGATAACAAAGTATTGATGGAAAGAAAATCCATAAGAAATAACATTCATTTATCCATTTATTTGTGTAAGCTTTTTGTACTATGTAAACACATAGTAACTAGTACTGAGCTCTCATAAAGGCTATGTTGTGAACATTTAATATTAATTAGCTCATTTAATTTCTGTGTGCTCTTTTAAGGTAGGTGCTATTACCCCACCTTAGACACTGAAATGAGGTTATGGGAGATTGAGACTAAGGCTGTGTAACTGGGAGAAGATGAAGCCAGAGAGCCCTGCATCACTAGCCTTTTTCATATGCTGCTACTCTTTTCTCACATTAAATGGTCATAGTTATGCTGTCTATTTAATATTCTCATTATTCAGAGCTGAAACTAAAGAGATTGATGTGATTCTTTAAAAAACAAACAACAGGCTGTGTGATGGTGGCGCACCTTTAAAGCACTCGGAGGCAGAGGTAGTTGGATCTCTGTGAGTTCGAAGCCATCCTGGTCTACAAAAGAGAGTTCCAGGACGACAGCCAGAGCTGTTACGCAGAGAAACCCTGTCTCAAAAAACCACATAACAAAACAAAAACTCCTTTTCTTGATGCTATTCATTAACCAATATTGAGGACCCAGTTAGGGAAAATAATGTGATAATCTTGTTCTCCTGACTTTAATTCTAGAATTGAATTCAGAATACATAGGGCAACCCACCCCACCCCATCCCACCCCCGACACAAATATGTCTAACAAAATCATTATTAGCTTTTTAAACCTGAACATTACGTCTTTTACCTGGATTTATGGCTACCAATTTTGGTGTAATTTAAACATATGTGGTACCTGCATATGAATGTTGTGTATAATTTTTATCTTCTGGATGTAGGTGGAAAATTAATTTATTTGACCAAAAAAAGGGGGAAGTATCAGGATTTCAGCTAATATTGGTGGTTTTACTATTTTATAATAGTAAAAATTAATCAGTTAAGTTACTGTATTACATACGAGAAATTTAGTTTCGATTTGCTAAAATGGTAATAATCCTAACAGGATGCCTACATTTTCAGAAAGATGTGCCAGATGGAGTGAAAGAGCTGTCAGAAGGTTCAGAAGAAAGCAGTGATGGTCAGTCAGATTCTCAGAGCTCTGAGAACAGCAGCAGCAGTGATGGCGGCAGCCACAAAGAGGGGAGAAAGAGCAGGTGGAAGAGGAAAGGTAATCCCCACTGCTGCAGGGCAGTGCCTTCTCGCTCTCGACCATCCGCCTCTTCTTTCCCTGTAGCCTAGTGCTCTGCCTGGTTGCCTGCAGGGGCGGAAGCGTCTGTATTTCACCTGCTGGACACAGTGCAGCAGCCACCAGCTTCATGGACCTTTTGGACTGTGTGACTGAGAAATTTTCAAAAATAGACTTTTCTAGTCGGACATGGGGGCACGTGCCTTTAATCCCAGCACTTGGGAGGCAGGCAGGCAGATCTCTGTGAGTTAGAGGTCAGCCTAGTCTACAGAGTGAGTTCCAGGACAGCCAGGGTGACACAGAGAAACCCTGTCTCAAAAACCAAAATGAAACAGACAAATCTGTATCTATATATAAATCTCTCTCTATGTAGATATCTATATATATGCTTTTAGGAGCTGGGAGATTGCTCTGTGGCTAATATGCTGTGTGAGCATAAAGAACTGAGTTTGAATCCCTAGCACATACGGATATATAACACCAGTAAAGGGGATGAGGAATTATGCATTTCCTGGGGCTCGCTGGCCATGCAGCCTAGCCAGCACTATGAGCTCCAGGTTCAATGAGAGATCCTGTCTGAGAGAGAGAGAGAGAGAGAGAGAGAGAGAGAGAGAGAGAGAGAGAGAGAGAGAGAGAGAGAGAGAGAAGTTGAAAGAGCGGGTGTGTTGGTGGGGTTGTTCTGGGAGCTGTAATACGGGAATATATAATAAGCATAAGGACCACAGTTCGAGTCCCAGAATGTTGGCCAGGCATGACAGCTGCCTGTAATCTCAGCCAGCACTTAAGCAAAGACAGGATCCTGGTTAGCTAGACTAGCTCAAGTCGACAAGCTGAGGGTTTAGTGAGAGATCCTGCCTTGATAGAAAGTGGAGAGTACTCAAGGAAGACGCTGACATCAGTGTTGAGCCTCTGCACACATCCGACCTGCACACTACACATACATCTATAAGGGAGAAAACCCATGGAGAGTGGTCACGGTAGACACTTAAATACATGCATGCATCCACACATAAAATGTCCTTTTGGAGAACACTTTTAGGTTCGGGTTGATAAGTACAGTGTTGCCATTTGCTTTCTACTTGTTCATATGCACAGACTTGCTCACATCAGGTTTTGCTGCTTTGTGCTTTTTTGCTTACATGCATTATATTCTTGGCTTTTTGGAACAGGGTCTCACCATGTAGCACTGGTTTATAATTGGATATGTAGACTGGGCTGGCATTCAATTGGTTAATCATCCTGCCTCTGCCTCTTGAGTGCTCAAACTACAGACTGGAAGCTATGTTTTGGAGTTGTGTTTTAGCAGTCAGGTTTGTCCCATGTCTCTTCTATGTTTGTTACTTGTACTTGGTAATGTGTAGCACATTCTTATCATCTGGGTTCTATTTCCACCGGATTCACTCTTGGTAGTGTACTTTCTAAAACTTGGGACAGATGCGTTATTTACAAAGACATGTGTGCACACAAATGCCATGCAGTGTATTTTCACTGCCCCATCCACATAGTCTTCTGGCTGACTTCTGATCTTTTCTACTATCTGCATGGTTTTGTCTTTTTGAGACTATCAGAAAGTTGGAACCTTTTCAAATGGACATTGTTTTATTTATTTATTTAATTTTAATTTTTTTTTGTTTTTTGAGACAGGGTTTCTCTGTGTAGCCTTGGCTGTCCTGGATCTCGCTCTGTAGACCAGGCCTGCCTTGAACTCACAGAGATCCACCTGCCCCTGCTTCCCAGGTGCTAGGATTAAAGGCATGCACCACCACTGCCTGGCATTAAATGGGCATTATTTTAAAACTGACATTACAATTTTTTTTCTGAGTGTGTTCTTGTACACACCTTCATTCACATGTGCACTGGTGCCATGACAGTTGTATACAGATGAGAGGACATCTTACAGGAATTGATTCTCTCCTTTTAACCATGTGAGTCCTAGGGATCAAACTCAATGGTCAAGCATGGCGACAAGGTGTTTTCCAACCAAACCACCTCACTGGCTCCAGATTGGCATCTTTCATTTAGTAATGTGTGTTGGAGATTCCTCCATGCGTTTTCATGGCTTACAGTACATTGCCTTGTGGAACTAAATAGTATTTGACATGATTTGCATATAGCCATTCACCAACTAAAAGATGTATTTGTTACTTCATGTTTTACCATTTATGAGTGAAAACTACTATGAACTTTGTTTTTCTGTGGGTACATGTTGTCTTTGTGTAAATTCACAGGAGTGTGACTGCTGCATTGTGATGAGTATGTTAAATGTTGTAAAACGCTGCCACACTGCTACAGTGAATGGCAGTTGCTGTTGCTTTGAATCTTTACCAGCAGTTCGTATTGTCTGCCAGTCTTCTAGACTTTGGCCATTCTAATGGTGCGCATCTGTATGTCACTGCTGTCATTTGTATTTCCCTGATTGCATGTGATGGAGAAGTCTTTCTGCATGCTTATTTTCCATTTGAATATGCTCTTTGGTAAGAAGTGTACCCTGGTTCTTGGCCCATTTTTGTTAAGGTTAGGATGTCAGGTTTTTTTTGTTTGTTGTTTTTTGTTTTCTAATAATTGGCCTTCAGGAGTTTTTGTTCATTTTGAATAGTCTTTTTTTTTTTTAAGATTTATTTTCATTTTATGTGTATTTAAGTTTTGTCTGAGTGTATGTTTGTATCATGTGCGTACCTGGTGCCCACAGATGCCAGAAGAGGGCATTGGATCCCCCCGGGACTGGAGTTATGGATGGTGATGAGCCACCATTGTGGGTGCTGGGAGTTGAACCTGGGTCCTCTGCAAGAGCAGCCAGTGCTCTTTACTGCTGAGCCCGCTCTCTAGCCCTAGATTATAGTCTTTTATTTGGTAAGGTTTTTTCTGTATATTTTCTCAAAAACTATAGTCCTTCCCCCTTTGGCAGCTTTCCCCTCTCCAAATGTGTGTGTGTGTGTGTTCGTATGTATGTGGATATGAGTACATGCTCGTGCATGCCAGTGTCAAGATCAGAAGACAGCATTCAGGAGTTGGCTCTCACTACTTACACCTTGTTGGAGGCAGAATCTCTCTTATTTCTGCCACTGCCCCGAAGCTTCTGGGCAGCTCCTCTGTCTTTACCTCCATTTTGCCTTCAGAACGCTGGGATTGTAGGTCAGGGCTTCCAGATCTGCTTTTTATGAGTCTCAGAGATCTGACTCACGTTGTCAGGTTTTTGGCAAGGACTGGTACCAGTTGAGCCATCTCTCCAGTCCTGGATCTGGCAGTTTCTTTTTACAAAGCAGAAGTTTTTAATTTGAATGTAGTCCAGTTTATCAGTCCTTTGTTTTGTGATCTTGAGCCTTTGGTATTGTATCTAAAAGTGATGACCAAGTCTAGGCTCACCTACATTTTCTTCTATATCGTCTAGAAGTTTTATCATCTTGAGTTTTAAGTCTGTGATTAATTTTAATTCTTTTTGTTTTTTTTTAAAGATTTATTTATTTACTATGTATACAGAAGAGGGTATTTATTTATTATGTATATAGAAGAGGGCACCAGATCTCCTTACAGATGGTTGTGAGCCACCATGTGGTTGCTGGGAATTGAACTCAGGACCTCTGGAAGAGGAGCAGCCAGTGCTCTTAACCTCATCTCTCCAGGTCCTAGTTTTAATTGTTAAAAAATGTTGAGTATGTGTGTGCTGTGTGTATGGAGGGCAGACAGAGCGAAAGAGGGACTAGCTGGCCTGGGTCTACGCCGCAGTGCAGTTTGGAGGTCATTGGACGACTTTGTTCAGTCCTTCCACCTCTGTGGATTCCCGGGGCCGTCCTCAGACCGTCCTGCTTATGTTGCCGTCATCACCTTTCCTTGCTGAGCCGTCTCACCAACCTCAGTTTGAGGTCATTGTTGAGGGAAATCTGCATCTTGCAGTGAGGATATGCAGTTAGCTGGGGATGGTGGTGCACACACACCTTTAGTCCCAGCACTCGGAGACAGATGCAGCCAGATAAGAATTCAAGGCCAGCCAGAGCTACATAATGAGATCTTACCACAAAAAAGAAAAAAAAAGTGCAAGTTTTATTTTTATTTAACTTAAATGGTGAAATGTGTTGGACAACATTCTAAATTTTTACCTTGATTTATTCTTAGCTGTGACCGTCATAGATGCTTTACCATTACTTATTTGCAACTCTTGTCTGATTCTGGTCCCAGGCTTGGAGCACTGGCTGTTCTCAGCTCTCTCCTTACTAGGAAAGAACGTTCATTACTACTCGCTAACACCGGATGTAGTCTGCCTGTCTTTGCTCTCACACCATTTGATATCTTTCATAGCGAACCGAAGACACGTAAGGAATAATGGCTACATGGCAGCCCTTTCTCTGGAAGGCTTTTCTGTTATGAATAATAACATTTTATCATCTATTCTTGTTAATCTCTAGCTTTTTGTTAGATTCTGTTTGAAGAGGGAAAATTTTCTTTAAATCCCACATTTATTAAGCTGTATGTGGCAGAAGAAATTTTAGACTTAACTTCTGAATACCTTATGGGATATTGATTTTCCTGCGTAGACATTCAGTTTTCTCCAGTTTTAATATCTTCTAAATTGAATTATGCTTCCTGTAATCATAGACTTGTTAATTTTAACTGCCTTGAGAACTGTTGGTGTGCCATATCAGAAAAATAGGTGTTTTTTTGTTTTTGTTTTTGTTTTTTTTACTTCCTTCTCTTTATCCCCAATCTAATGGTTGTGCTACTCTTGGGGAGCATGGAAATAATTCATCAACTTACTCATTTATGTTCTCTGGTATAGCTACTATGCATACAGTTCAAGAAAACTAATCCCATAATCTTAGTTTACAAGTTCATTGGAGAGGCACCAAACTTCAGTTATCAGACACAAATGAGATGAAAACAAAATGAAATAGGGCCTTCTTGCAAATCCTTGATAAATAATTTCAGAATGATCCCTGATAATGATGTAGAGCAGCTGTGGCCAGGTCTTTTATTCTAAAAAATAAAAAACACCCCCCCCCCCCAAGACATGGTTCCACTTTGTTGTCCTGGCTGTTCTGGAACTCACGCTATAGACCAGGCTGATCTCAAACTCGCAGAGATCTGCCTGCTTCTGCCTCCCAAGTGCTGGGACTAAAGGCTGGGCTACCACCGCCTGGCTGTTCTACAGATTTTTTTTAAGCACCCGATTTGGGAAGGCTACAAGTGAAAGTGGCTTTGTCTTTTCTCCACTTCTCTCCAGCTTGAACTTTTCTCTATAAGTTTGAAAATTATAGAACAAAGCCAAGACATCAGGCAAGGAAAATACCTAGCAAGATTCATATTTTCTAGGTAGCTTCATAAACAAGAAGATCAACATTAAAGGTGGCCAGTTTAAACTGTGAACAAAAATCATTGTCTTTGGAATGTGTTGGAACATCCTTATTTGGGGATGGAGTGCTCACATGTTCTCACATAGCCCAGGCTAGTCTGGAACTGACTATTTAGCCAGAGCTGGCTGTGAACTCCTAGCTTTCTTGCCTCTACCTCCCAAGAGCTGGAGTGACAAGCAGATTACCCCATCTGGCTTTATTTTTACTTTTTTGGTTTTTGAGACAAGTCTCACTGTGTAGCTGTGGCTGGCCTGGAACTTGCTAAATAGATATCAATATGCCGGGCTCATTCCTACCTTTTAAGAGTCACACATGCAGGGCTGGGGTGATGGCTCAGCAGTTAGAGCACTTGTTGTTCTCGCAGAGGATCTGGTTCCTTTCCCAGCCTTCACATAGCCGTTCACAACCGTCTGTAAGTTCATTAGGGGATCCCATGCCCCTTCCTGGCCTCTGCAGGTACCACACAGTGCACAGGTGTGCATGGAAGCAAAGTACCCGTTCATGTAAAATGAAGATGGGGTTTTTTGTTCTTTTAAATAAATTTTTAAAAAAAAGCTACACCCGGTGCAGCAACCCTTTGAGCAGTGGCTCTTCTTGCTGGTGCATTTGTCTGTTAATGACCATGCCAAAAAATTAAGGTAAGTTCAAATAATGCAGAAATACCTTAAATAACAATCATAAAATTCCATTGTCAGTAGCTCCCTAGGTAAATTTGAATAGTATAAGCTTATTCTACATTCTACATAATAATAGATGTTGACAACTAGGTAATAGCAAATTCAGCATTGTTTTTGATCTGCTTTTGATTCATCGCTCTTCTAGAAATGAGTATAGTGTCGGCTGTTTCTCCTTGAATTGTACTCTGATGAGACAGTCTCTGAAGTTATCACCTAACTGTAGAGAATCTATAAACTGGGAGGAGAGTGGTTTGGAATGGGAAGTGGGAGGTATGCACGTAACTCAGGGTTACTAGGGCAGCTCTAATAGTCTTAAGAAATGGGTAAATGCTGAGCTACCAGTAATACAGAATAACAGTTTCTCTTATGATCTAGATTTATTATTTTTGGATCATTCATAGTATAATATCCTTAAAATGTTAGGTACGTATCACATTTGTGAGTTTTTATACTCCTATGGAAATGATGTGGCAGACCTATAGCCTGAAAGGAATAGCTGCCTCATTCAACAAGGCAGTTCTAAGCTTAGCTGAGGCAGGAAGACTTGGAAATGGGATGCTTCCTGGGCTACCACACCTGACTCTGTCTCAAGGAGGAAGAAATAAATAAAAATGAAGGGACTGGAGAATTGGCTCAGCAGGTACACTTGTGGCTAAGCTTCCTGACCTGAGTTTGAACCTTGGAGCCTCCATGGTAGAAAGAGAGCCCTGACTTCCTAAGGCTGTCCTCTGACTTCCACAGACATGCTTCTACACACACATAAAGAAAGGCAGTTCTAGGATGAGTGAGTTGGCACACATTCAAGCTCCTAGCATTTGGCAGGCAGAAGCAGGAGATCTGCAGCAAGTTCAAGGTCAGCCTGGACCACAGTATGATTTCTAGGCCAGCCAGCACCATGCAGTGAGACACATTGTGAAAAGATTTTAAACAGGTAAAAATATTGAAAAGACAGTCCTACTTATCAATACAGCAATCTAATTGTTGCTGTTCATTTTTCTTATTTGGGGCTTTGACTCTGAGTTTGACATCATGATTTCAAATGCATTGTAAGACAGGAAGAACATTGAGATAGTATCAAAAACCCACTTCCTTTTTATGTGCAAAAATACAGAGCTCTGACAGCAAAACTGATACTTTTAGTTGAAAATTGATAGAAACTCTTGATATTTATACCTTTCAGCCAAATAGGAACAGACTAGAACTCAGAAACTCAGTCCAGTATTGAATCTAGCTTATTGATTTATATGTAAAGTAGAGGAAATTACTAGTTTCTAGCTTTGGTTCTTAGCTTTCAGACAGGAAACATGTTCAGAGAAGAGCTTAATGGAATTTCAAGTCAAGGTAAGGTGGAATGATGTCAGAAAAACTACTAGTAAAATCAACTGTCTCTCTTACTGTTTTTTGGTCATAGCTAAGGGAAATTTCTGTTTTTCCCCCCAAATATGTTATAAATACTGTAATATGAAACAGCTGCATGGATAATTGTTGTTTGTTTTGTTTTCTCCCTTAGAGATAGGATCTCGTTATATAACCCTGGCTGTCCTGGAACTTATGTAGAGCAGACTAGCTTTGAACTGACAGATTCTCCTGCCTCTGCCTCCCAAGTGCTGGGATTTAAGACGCTGCATGGTTATAGTTTTTATCTTGTTATAAGGAAAAGTTGTGAGATTTGGTTTGCTTTTGCTATTTTTAAGAAAAAAAAAATGAGTCAGTGAAATACTCCTTTTCATTGTAAGGGATCCCTGTTTCCCAGAGCACATTACTGTTAGCATATATTCAAGACTTTTTTTTTTTTAATCAGTAATTTGCTAACTGGAGTTAGAAAATATGGTAAATCCACTAGCCCTCTGGCATTTTTTTATATGTGCTAAGTTACTGAATGGGGAAGATTGGGTTCTCTTTCAAGTACATCCTAGAAACGAAACTTGTGACAAAGTTAACTTAGGTTGAAAGACTTCTGGGAGATGTTCTTGTTGATAGTGGCTGAGGTGAAGGTTTAGGCACAGCCTGTGTTAAAGATGGCTGTACTATTAGGACTGAGGCTTTAAGGATAACCAGAAGCAAGGGAAAAAGCTTTTGTCTCCCAAGTGATAGAATTAAAGGCCTGTGCCACCAGGCCAGGCTTGATTTTTATTTGAACATTTTAAATGTATGTTTCAAATGTCTGTAAGTTGATAGTAATACTTTAAAAACTTATGCCAGTTGTGGTGGTGGTGATGATGGTGCACTCCTTTAATCCCAGCACTTGGGAGGCAGAGGCAGGTGGGTGGATATCCATGAGTTTGAGACCAGCATGGTCTACAAAGCAAGTTCCAGGACAGCCAGGGTTACACAGAGAAACACTCTCAGAAACAGAACAAAACAAAACAAAACTTAGTTACTATATGGTTCCTGAAGCAGCAAATTACCGCAGACTGTGTGGCTTAAGTAACACAAATTTGTTCTCTCACAGTTCTGAAAGTCAGTTTGTAAGCCCAGGGATCAGCAAGGAAGCTATCCCTCCAGAGGCTTTCAGAGAGACTCTTCTGTTCCTTGCCTTTTCTGGCTTTCTGTGATGGCCAACTAACTTGCATTATGGCCACTTTATTCTGACCTGGCTTTTTCTTCACCTTCTCTGAATCTGTCTTCACTATGTCTCTTATAAAAATACTTTGTTGTGTGGGATGTGATAACACACAACTTTAATGCCAATGCTTGGGAGGCAGAGGCAGGTGGATCTCTCTGAGTTCAAGGCCAGCTAGGGCTGTAAATTGAGACCCTGTCTTGAAAAGTAAAATATACGTTGTTAAGACTGACTGGCATAATCTAGGTAATATAGGCATAATCTAGGTAATAAGATACTTAGCCCTTTCACCAATAAAGCAATGTTCACAGGCTCTGAGAATTTGGACATTAGCACATGTTTTCAGTGGTCACCACTGTCAGCTACTCCAGGTACTTATTCATTGTTCTGAAAATAAAATTTAAATCTTGCCTTTGTTCCATACTAGCTTTGTATCTTTTCTCAAGCTGATTCAGTTTTTTGATAAGTAAATGTAGGTTATGAGAACTTACATAGCAGCCAGTGTGTATCTTTGTACTATTTTATTTGCACAGAAAAGAATGTAATGATGCAAACCTAGTTATTTAGATTTAGCTATCACTGGAAATAGAATTTCAGGAGCTTGGAATAGAAAATAGAACTTATGCTTTCGGTAGAACATAGAAGAGTTGATCAAAATCTTGTTAAATAAACCTAATATAGTTTTAAGCACATAGAAAGACTTGCTTTCTGTTACTAAATTGTAGAAGGGAATTTTATTTTATTTTATTTTTTGGTTTTTCGAGACAGGGTTTCTCTGTGTAGCTTTGCGCCTTTCCTGGGACTCACTTGGTAGTCCAGGCTGGCCTCGAACTCACAGAGATCCGCCTGGCTCTGCCTCCCGAGTGCTGGGATTAAAGGCATGTGCCACCACCGCCCAGCGGGAATTTTAAAGAGAGGTTTTTCAGCATGTGTTTAATTCTTTTTGTTTGCTCTTTGAAGCATTTGAAAAGAAGAGTGTATTAAGTTTCATAGATGGTGAGACTAGAAGTTACCATAATTTAAGCCCTTATTGATGGGTCCTATAATTTTCACCATGTATTTGAGTTGACTTAGTGATAGGATTGTGCTTTTGTTTGTTAGAAAAGGCATTTACCTTAAGGAAGAACCTTCAAAGTAACATGTCTTGTTTATTACATTGTCTTTTTAAGACAATAAAGTATGATTCTTAGATTCTTTAGTAGGGTAGTTCTGAATGTTTGCTGTTTATAATCAGTTTTTAGAAGTGAGAAAATGTATATTACAAAATTTTTACAAGGCTTTGGGAAAAAAAACCAGTTGATTATTAATAGTTTTACCTTGTATTTTCATATGTTCTCTGTCATATCACTGACCAAATAAAAAAGACATAACAATACATGCTGACAGTTATATAGCATTCCTGCTAGAATTGTATCACTTCATGAACAGCACAGCAGTTCCTCAAGAAAATTAAGCACAGAGTTACCATAAAACGCTGCAGTTCTTTCTTGGATTGAATTCAAGAAATTGGAGAGCTGTGGATAATGAGGCATGCAAACACGAATTTAGGTTCCTCAAATCCAAGGGCTTTTGTTTGTTTGATTTTTAATTTTTTTTCGTCATACCATACATTTTGATCATATTCTTTCCAATCCCCCAACTCTTCCTAGATCTTCCAACCCCACCTACCCACCGTTTCATGTTCACTCCCCGCCACCCCCCCCAAAAAAAACCAGAGTAGACAAAAAAAGCAAAGGTCAAGACAAACAAACAAACCCAATAAGAAAGAACAAACACACACAAAACAAACAAACAAACAAAACATGGAGTCATGCAGAAGAAGGGAGAACAAGAAAGAATGTTTAAGAAGCTGAACCGAGCAGGTTGGTGCACACATACAATCCCAGAAGATTACCAGGAGTTAGACTACAGAGTGAGAGCTAAGCTATAGTTATAGATCTGTTTCTCAAAAAAAAACGAACAAAAAGAAAAAACAAAGAAAGCAGGGGCACCAGGCAGTGGTGGCACACACTATTAATCACAGCACTTTAATTGAGACAGAGCCAGGCAGATCTCTGAGTTCAAGACCAGCCTGGTCTACAGAGCGAGATCTATGGACCATAGATACTACAGTTCTAATTTGATAACATGGCTCCTTTAATCACTTCTAATATAGTAAACAATGAGAAGTCATCTATACTAATACTCGCCCCTTCCCCGTCCTATCATCCTGCACTAGAACTTTCTGAGGAAATAAACTGAAAAGGCAGACTGTTTGCAGGACAACTCCAAAGAGAAGATCCTTTCCTAAAGTGTTTGGTCACAGTTGTTAACAGGTAGCAGCATATGATCTGGGGAAGGAGTGGTGCTTGATATCAACTCTGATAACAAATGTTTCCTTGTCAATTTTTCCCTAGTATCATCTAGACTGTCACAGCCATCCTCTCCCCAGTCAGGCTGCCCATCACCTACCATTCCAGCAAGTAAAGTCATTTCTCCATCACAGAAGCACAGCAAAAAGGCATTAAAACAGGTAAGCACTAAGTCTCTGTTTATCAGAAGAATAATCTCTCCAATTAAAAATAATTAGGAAAGCTGGGCTGTGGTGGCACATGCCTATAATCTCAGCATTCAGAAGACAGACAGGTAGATCTCTATGAGTTTTGAAGATCTCTGTGAGTTTGAGGCCAGCCTGGTCTACAGAATGCGTTCCAGGACAGCCAGGGCTACAGAGAGAAAAACCTGTCTAGAAAAAAAAAAAAACGAATAATTAATAATAATAATAATAATGAGAGCTACATGGTGTTTCACACCTTTAGTTCTGTCGTGTAATGGACAATGATGTATCGAGGTCCTTTTTCAATAAGACACTTCATCAAATCTTCTGTTAATTACTGAAAATTGTTTGAAAACTTTTAGATTGATGTCTTCACAGGGTAAATGTCTGCAATCGGCTAATATGCTGCTAGTAATTTTTGTACTCTGTATCACCCATTGTATGTAGGGTTTAACATGGTTTTGAAGACCCAGATTTTTTCCTAGTTTGCTGAGGTATGTGTTCTGAATCATGAATAGGTGTTTACATTTTAAGAGCTTTTCTTATGTGTGTCTGGTTGTTTTGGGGGTACTGAGGATGAAACCCATCACTCAGTGAGCAAATACTTCTCACACTGAGCCACATTCCCAATCCTCAGGTTAGTTTGCTTTGGAGCTTACTGCAATGATTAGGTAGATTTTTTACTTTTAATCTAATATATAGAATCATATTGCTAGATTTTTTTTAATATTGTACTAATTGTAAGTATGGAATAGAACCTATGTGTTTATTCTTAAAAAAAATAGCTTGTGCAAATTTTTTGTAAAAATTTTAGTTTTTAAGCCAGGTGTGGTGGCACATGCCTTTAAGAACACTCCAGGGGCAGGCAGATCTCTGTGAATTCGAGGCCAGCCTGGACTACAAAGTGAATTCCAGGACAGCTAGGGCTGTTACACAGAGACACCTGTCTCAAAAAACCATAAATAAATAATAACTGAGTTTCTAGTCAGCTGTTGTTTTGTAGCACACATCTGTAATCCTATTACATTGGAGGCTGAGGGAGGGAGGGAAGAGCTTGAAACCATCATGGATTGTACAGTAGCAAGACCCTGTCTTGCAGTATTCTTCTATTGTAGTGCAGTTTTGAAATACATCATAAAATAAACTGTGTAGTTGTTTATTTTATTCTAGATTTGGGGAGAAAGTTGTAGAAATTATCTTTACTCCCTAGGTTGAATGAATAGTATGTAAGAATCCTTTTCCTTGAATTATACTGTTCTTTGTTGTTATTATATTAGTCAATTGCTTTGTCTCCTTTTGCATCAATTTTGGAGATTTTTCTTAGAAAATGGTCCATTTCTGTGCCAGTAAAGTTGCTCAGCTGGTAAAAGCACTTACCCCCAAACCTGAAACCCTAAGTTGATTCCTGGAACCCACATGGTGGAAAAGAAAACTACCTCCTTGGCATTGTTTCTGACTTCCATATACATGCCCCCCCAACTCTATAATATAATAAATAATAATATAAAAATAATAATATAAAAAAAAGTAAATTTTTTTTACCTGATTTATTGCATGTACTGCTATAAAGTTATATAATGTTTTGTTTTTTTCATTTGTCCTTGTTCATTTATTTGTTCCCATTGTTAATTGCCAGTTGAGTTTTCTGTTTTATTGGAATTTTCAAAGAACTGGCTTTGGATTGCTTTTGTTTCGAGATAACTCCTTGCTGTGTTGTTTGGATTGGCTCAATATGCCAGGTTGTTTTTGCCCCCTTCTTTTTCTCTTTTTTTCTTTCTTGAAATGCTTTGTCTGGCAGCATAGTCACATAGTCCCAGTACTCAGGAGGCTGTAGCAGGAGGATTCTAATTTCAAGGCAGCCTGGGTTATATAGCAGCTTCTTCCAAGAAGAATCTAATAATCAATAAATACAAACTGACGTAATTTTAGTCTCATAATTTGGTATGAACTAGGAGATTGTATTATATCAAGAATTGACAAGTAAGGTGACAATGGTTACTCCTATACTGATACAGTATAGTAAAAAACAGTCATTAAATATAAATGATTGAATATAGGACCTCGTGCGTGCTAGGCAAGTACTCTCTCTGTCCCTGAGCTATATACCCAGCCACTATAGCTTTATTGGAGAAAATTTTATAATACCTATTAAATTTTAAATGTACATGCTTCATGAACATGTGATTAAACATTTTAGTGCTTATGTTAAGAAAGATACACAGAAAATATTAGCATAAAAATTTATTAACAGTAAGAAATAGCAAATGGCCTAGCTTACATAAATTTTATCATATTATTTGTATATATTGCATATATTTGTTACTCATATATGTTTAAGATAAATCATTTCGGGGACTGTATAAACATTCTTGAAAATGGACAGTTGTAGAGGATTAGAAGCTTATGCTGTAAAAGGTTGTGCTATGCAGTTAAGAGATGAAATAACCAAAAAGATACTGCTCTCACAGAAGACCCAGTTTCAGTTCCCAGAAACTGCACTGGGCTGACAATTGCTTGTCATTTTAGATCCAGGGAAGTCAAAGTCCTCTTCTGATCTTAACAGGTGCTGTAGTCACATGCACAAATGCGTACATTACCTATAACTAAAAACAAAAATAAAGGGTTTGGAGATATGGCTCATTGATTAAGAGTGCTTTTTCCTCTCACAGAAGACCTGGGTTTGGTTTCTAACACCTACCTATCACTTACAGTTTAGCTCCAATTCCAGCAGTCTGATTCCTTTTTGCCTCTATAGACACCTGCACACACATAGCATATACTTAAGACACACATAAAATTAAATAATTAAATCTTAAAATGTTTTAGGTTCTAGAGAGATGGCTCAAGGGTTAAAAGCACTGGCTGATCTTCCAAAAGGACCTGGTTTGATTTCCAGCATCCACTGGTTATCACACAACTGTCAATAACTCCAGTCCCAGGGAATCCAATGACCATTGCTCCCCCATTGGGCCCTGCATGCACATAGTACACAGACATGCAGGCAAAACACAAATACACAGAAAAAGAAATAAAATCTTTTAAAAGAAGGACCCCTGACAAAGGCTGTACAGTTGGCACAGTAGGTCAGATACTCCATGTACAAGCACCCATGTAAAAAGTCATACATGGCATTTTATATCTGTAATCACAGGACTAGGGGTGCAGACTGGTGGTATTCCTGTGACTTGTAGACCACCCAGTCTAAATGCATCAGTGAGCTCTAGGTACAGTGAGAGAGCCTGCCTTAAAAAAACGGTGGGAATCTATTAGAAGAGACATCGATGTCGCCTTCTGTTCTCCGCGAGCACACATACATAAACACAAAAGGCCCCAAGGAGTGGGTAACTTGTTGGCACCACACTTGTTTGAATCACACTACCAGAGCATCTGGTAACTATATGTGCAAGCCTGGCCAGCAAAATACTCGACACTATAGGGAAGAAATTTGAATCAGGACTCTGCTCACTCACTATTAACCAACATGGTGTAGGCAGTTTCTCTGTCCTGCCAGCCAGTTCCCATATAACCACACAAAGACTTAATTATAAGTGCTTAATTATAAGTGCTCGGCCAATAGCTCAGGCTCATTACTGGCTAACTCTTATATTTTAAAATGACCCATGTTTCTTATTTTTTCTCTGCCACATGGCTTAGTACCTTTTCTCAGTATGGCAAGTTCATCGCCTGCTTCCTCTCCATCTCCTTGCTACTCCCAAGACTCTCTTTGTCTGCCAGTCCTACCTAACCTTGACCTGTCCAGTTATTGGCCAGTCAGCTTCTTTATTATTCCAGTCACAGTGACATATTCACATAGTATGAAGGAATATTCCATGCATGGAATGATACCTGGTTAGAGAATTCTGCAGGGGAACACAGCCAGGTTCTCTGGAAGAACAGACAGTGACCTTAACCACTAAGCCATCTCTCCAGCCCCCATAAAATAGTTTAAAAAAAAAAAAAAAAAAACTAAAAACGATTTCTAATAAAAGTCTTTGTTGAAAGCCAGTAGAATATATCAAAGATAGGGGCAGAATATCAGGACTTGAAGGATACAGTTAAATGGTTGGAACATCCAGGCACTGGCCAGGATAAATTAATAAGAAACTAGGGGTAGAACATTCAAAATGATTGTAACTCTCTGAAAGCAGAGAATCAATGAACTATGTGTACAGAAAATATTCATGATAAAGGCATAAAAAATATCTCCAGGAAAATCATAATGGAAAATAATCTGTGAAAAGAGATATCCACTCAGATACAGGCAGCATTTAGAACAGTAAACAGAGGAGAACCTGCCCATATCATATTAACTGTCAAAATATTAAATATACAGAACAAAGAAAGTGTCTTGAAAGCTGCAGGGAAAAACATCAGTTTGCCTGAAAGAGTAGATCCACCAGTATTACTCCAGTACTAAAAACAGACACAGAAAAACATACATGCACACATAGAAGGATGTGTGGGTGGGTGGGGGTGTTATAGACAGTCTTCCTGGTGAACATTCATACAAACATTTTCATTGAAATACTTGCAGGCTGTATTCAAGAACATAGCAAGGGTTCTAGATGTAACTCAGTTGGTAGTGTTTACCTAATATACATGAAGCCTGGTGTTACATCCCGTAAAACTTAAAACTGCCTGACAGGGTGGCACACACCTGTAATGCCCGCACTAGAACGTGAAGGTAGGAGGAGCAGTTCAGTCACCCTCAGGCTTACAGCCAGCTTATTATACATAATATATGTAAATTATGTGACAATGCAAATTTGTATAAAACATCGTCTCCAGGGTTGCTTCATAGTACACCAATTAACAGGTATAATACGTCACATAAATGCACCCTAGTATAGAAATTAAGCATCCCAATGTATGTAGAAAGGACTTCTGACAAAATTTGACATTTGTTCCATGGTGTTGAATTCACAAGGGTAGGAATGGAAGGAAAGTGCCTCCACATAATAATGGCTATATACTATAAATATATTCTAGATTTATACAAAGTGTGAAAAAATTCAAAATATTTCCACTAAACTCAGATACAAGTATGTCTACCCTATCTACCTTTAATTAGTATAGTACTTAAACTCTCTTTTAAAATAGCAACAAAATGTAAATTCTGTAAAAACCTTAAAACCAGTAAAAATCTTAAAACATGTAAGAAAGAGCTGGGTGTTGGTGGCGCCTGCCTTTAATCCTAGCACTCTGTAAGTGAATTCCAAGACAGCCTCCAAAGCTACACAGAGAAACTGTCTCGTGGGAGAAAAGAAAGAAAGAAAGAAATTTAAGACTTCAACATCTAAAAAAGGAATTGAAGATGCTAGAAAATGGATGACTATTGTAAATGATGGTGCTACCAAATGAAATAAATATATATGTTCAGTATAAGTTCAGTACAATCTCCACAAAAATTTCATGTGCATTCCTTTTTTTTTTTTTTTTTTTTAAATAAAAAACACCATACAGGATGCAGACACCCTGTGAATTTCCCATCTTTTTATTTTTTAAGATTGATTTATTATAGCTGGGCGGTGGTGGCGCACGCCTTTAATCCCAGCACTTGGGAGGCAGAGCCAGGTGGATCTCTGTGAGTTCGAGGCCAGCCTGGACTACCAAGTGAGTTCCAGGAAAGGCGCAAAGCTACACAGAGAAACCCTGTCTCGAAAAACCAAAAAAAAAAAAAAAAAAAAAAAAAGATTGATTTATTATGTATACAGTGTTCTACCTGCATGTATGATGTCTGCAGGCCAGAAGAGGGCACCAGATCTCATTACAGATGGTTGTGAGCTACCATGTGGTTGCTGGGAATTGAACTCAGGACCTTTGGAAGAGCAGCCAGTGCTCTTAACCTCTGAGTCATCTCTCCAGCCCTCATGTGCCTTCTTACAGAACTAGAAAACAATTTTAAAATTCATATGGAAACATAAGACCCTGAATATGAATAGCCAAAGCAATTCTAGGCAATAAGATTGCTGGGAGCATTACTGTACTTGATTTCAAGTTGTACTACAGAGCCGTTGTAACAAAAACATACTGACATACACACAGATCAATGAAACTGAATAGAGGACATACAGTGTAAATCCACAGCTGTAACCCTCTGCCTTTTGACAAAGCACCAGAAATAGATAGTGGAGAAAAGATAGCTTAACAGATGATTCTGGGCAAACTGCGTATCCATGTGTAGAAGAACAAGATTAGATCTGTTTTGGAAATACTAACTCCCAATGGATGGAAAGACCCTAATATAAGACTTGAAACATTTAGAAGAACAAGGAGAAACAATTCCAGGGCATATGCAAGGACTTTCTGAAATCAGTAGAGGTTTCTCAAAAGATTTAAATTGCGGGGCTAGAACGATGACTCCGCAGTTAGGAATACTGGCTGCTCTTGCCGAGGACTGGCTAACCCCTGCTTGTCAGTCCAGTTCCAGTGGGGTCAAATGCACTCTCTGGCCTTCACAGACACATGTGCACAGACACATGCAGACAGACCCAACACCCATACACACAGAATAAAAATAAACCTAACGAAAAGTAAAAACAGATTTACCATATAACCCAGCTAAGTAGCTTGGTATCAGTTCTGTGACACCCTCTCCCCCAGGGGGAAGAAAAGCACTGTCTAAATGGCTTAAGGAGGAACAGTTTATTCTGGTTTTCATTTACATGCCTGTCATGAGAGGTCTGGCTTGATGTCAAAGACATGAGGCAGCTGCTCTCACCTACGTTGTGGAGGGTCTTCTCAAATTAGTGAACCCAGTCTAGAAATCCTCATGGACTGGTCCCACATTTGTCTCCTAGAGGAGACTAGATGCTGTCACCTTGACGGTGTTAATGTCACAGATCCTTGAGTATTTAGCCCAAGGACTCTGGCGGGAACACCTGCATCCAGTGTTGCTTGCAGCCGCATTCCGATGATGAAGTTGTGGGATCCACCCACGTGTCCCAACTAGATAAACGGTGTATAGACAATGTCATTTGTTTTTGGCCATACAAAGAACAAACTTAAAGCATTTGCAGAAACATGGATGACAAGGTTGTACACATAACCTGTGAACAGACACAAAACTGTCCAGGTTACTAAGAAAAGATAAGGAGTAAAATACACTTTATCTACAGTACATACTTACATGAAAATATCCTTAGTTGTATAATGCCTATACATGATATAAAATACTTGTAAATCCTAAGGGCCAATGAGATGAGTCACAGGATAGAGATACTGCCAAGTCCAGTGACGTGAGTTTTATCCTTTGGAACCACATGATGAACACCAGCTCCAGAAGTTAGCCTCTGACTGCTACACTCATGCCCCTGTGCATACTCTTAGATAAGTTTTACTACGGTATGTAAATAATAGTGCTGTTCACAAAATGCACAAAAGTAGTGCTGTATTTGGTAGAAGTGTGTATGGAAAAGTATGAAGAAGTTTAGTAAATAAAATAAATTGACCAGTGCAGTTGGATTGCACATTAAAACTTAAGTGATAGTCAAAAAAGGATTTGGCTTTGAATTTAAATGAATAATTTTTAAAAATGTATTTTTAGTTTTTTATGAAGGATTAAAATTCATAATTTTAATTTTTTAGATTGAGTATTAATGTATCGTGTTGGCAGACCTAAAACTCAGAAAGATTTTGAGTTTCTGCCTCTGCTTCCTGAAAACTATGATTAAAGATGTGGGCCACCATTCCTGCCCTAGAATCCCCAAACATTTTAAATTATGTGAATTTTAAAGGATTTAGAAGTTGTTTTATTGAAAGTTGTTTGTAGGAGAGGCATAGTGTCACACACAGAGCTGCTATGTTGGTGTTGGGAAATGAACCTGCATCTTCTGCAAGAATCATCTCCTCAGCCCTTTTCATCCGTGTGTGTGTGTGTGTGTGTGTGTGTGTGTGTGTGTGTGTGTGTGTGTGTAATTAAGAACTTCTTAGAAATAAAAATGAGCTAAAATGGCCAGAAGGAACTAACTGCTGTTGTTAGAACCTACACTGCTGTGTCCCTTGCTCTCTGTTTATTTCATTGCGGTAAGTAACTAAGACTATCATTTGGGCAAGTCTCTTCACTCTTACTCAAGGTAATACAGATACCTATTAAACTTTTAATTAAATACCCGTGAAGCATAAATAATACAGAAAATTGCTCTTTTCCGTAGAATCAATGCTTAGAATTCTGTTTTCAGAAATGATAAAAGTGTGTAATTCTCAAATAGAAGATTGTAAATCCCTTGCCTTACTGCTGATTTTTAAGTTCTGAAGAAAATCAAATGATTTTTCCTTACTGCTGTATATAATGGAATAATCTCGTCCTCCCAAAGTTCCCAAATTCCATAGGTCCTTTAGACTTGTGTCAGTTTTGTTAAATTTAGGCTTTTGTTTGTGTTGAGTAGATGTCAGAGTAGTTCTCGACATAAGAGATGCCACTCACTGAAAACCAGCTTGGTTCTTACTACCAGTTTTACTTTATAGGCCCTGAAGCAACAACAGCAGAAGAAGCAGCAGCAGCAGCAGCAGCAGCAGCAGCAGCAATGCAGGCCAAGCATGTCCATCTCCAATCAACACCTCTCTCTCAAGACTGTCAAAGCAGCTGGGGACCCTCTACCTGCCAAACCTGGTAGGCAGTTACTAGTCTTCTCTCCCCAATGGAAGTTTCTTTTTATCAGCATTTTTGTGCTTTTGATGTTGTGAATATTTATACTGTATTGTTTATTTTTAAATTGCTATTTTACTAGCATAATCTTTCTGCTGCCACAAAACTGATTTAAATTTTAGGATAGGACTGGATGGTGGTGGCACACGCCTTTAATCCCATCACTGAGAGGCAGAGGCAAGCAGATTTATGACTTCAAGGCCAGCCTAGTCTACAGAACTAGCCAAGGCTACACAGAGAAACCCAATCTAAAAAAAACAAAACAAAACAACAACAACAACAAAAAAAAACACTCAAAAAATCCTAAGATAAATAGGAAATATTTTCATATAAAATTATTATATACTTGATTAAAAGTGCAGGAGTGAGATTTGGAAACCTATATTCATTAACCTTATAAATCTGTTGTTTCCAAGGTCAAGGTGAACTCTGTCTCTGTGTGTATATGTAGGCAGGTACATGTGTATGTACATGCTTGTTGAGGTCAGAGGATAGCCTCATGTCATTTCCCTGTACCATCTATCTTCTGGTGGTCTTGTTTTTTGTATCATTTTGGACAGGGTCTCTCACTGGCCTGGGACTTGTGGTTTAGGCTAAACTGGCTGACTAGCAAACCTCAGGAATCTTCCTGTCTCCACTTCCTGGCGCTTGGATTTCAAGTGTACTATGCTTATTTTGGCTCTTTATGTGGTTTCTGAGGATCAAACATAGGTCCTTATGCAAACTTAGGCAACAAGTACTATTTAGACTTAGCCATTATGCAGCCCCAAAATGAACTCTTTCCCAATGCTGGCATTTAAAATAATGAGGATGGGGCTGGAGAAATGGCTCGGTCATGAAGAATATGTACTGATCAGATTCCATCTTCTGGTACCTGTGGACAATGGGCATACAGTTGGAGCAATAATATACATACACACGACATGCTCGTACACATAAAACACAATAAATTTTAAAATAAACAGCGACAAACGAAGTATGAGGGCTTTCTAAAAATATATACTCTTTAGTTTCCATTGGATATGTTTACATGGACTTTGTGTATTTGTTGTTACTTATTTTGTTTTTTCTTTTATTTTGCCACAGACTTTTTCTTTTCTTTTTTCCTTTCTTTTTTTTTTTCTTTTCTTTTTTCCTTTTTTTTTTTTTTTTTTTTTTTTGAGACAGGGTCTCTGTAGCTTTTTTGCGTCTTTCCTGGAACTCACTCTGTAGCCCAGGCTGGCCTTGAACTCAAAGAGATTCACCTTGTTCTGCCTCACAGACTTTGTTTTGCATTATATAGTTCAATTAAATACCATAAGCTGATTCTAGGGACTGCCATCAAAGTCAAAGGTCTGAGTCTTACAGATCTTTTCATTCTTCTTAAACATTTGCCATTGGAGATAATAATGTGAGAGGAGATGTAAGGGATTTTATTTTACAGAGTATTCAAGAAGCCTACATTTCATTTATAATTTCTGTAGTTACCATGGAATAATGGTTTGACTTGAATAATGGTTTGATTTTTTTTTTTTAATTTATTTAAAATGTTTTCTATTCATTTTATATAACATCCACAGATCTCCCTCTCCTCCCTCTTCCCGCACCCCAGCCTTTTCCCCCAACCTACCCCGCAGTCTCACCTCTTCCAAAGCAAGGTCTCTCATAGGGAGTCAGCAGAGCCTGGTACATTCAGTTGAGTCAGAACCAAGACCCACCTCCCTGCATCAAGGCAGCATTAGGTGCTCCACCATAGACACTGGACTCCATAAAGCCAGCTCATGCACCAGGGACAGATCCCGATCCCATTGCCTGGGGGCCCCCCTAAAGAGTTCAAGCTAAACAACTGTCTCATGTGTCCCGAGGTCCTAATCCAGTGCCATGGGGGTTCTATAGCTTTCGGTCCACAGTTTATGCGCGTCCACTAGTTTGGCTGGCCGTCTCTGTGTATATTCTCATCATCATCTTGATGCCCCTTGCTCATAGAATCTCTCCTCTCTTTCATCAATTGGGCTCCTGGAGCTTATCCTGGTGCTCAGCGGTGGATCTCTGCATCTGTTTTCATAAGTCTCTGGATTAAGGCTCTGTGATGACAGTTAGGGTATTCATCCATGCGATCACCTGAGTAGGCCGGTTCAGGCACTCTCTAGAGTATTGTTGGTAGACTAAGGTGGAATCATCTTTGTGGATTCCTGGGAACTTCCCTAGCACTTTGTTTCTGCATATTCCTATGATGTCTTCATTTGTCATGATCTCTATTTCCTTGTTCTCCAACTCGGTTTCTGTTCCAGTTCAAAACTCCAGTTCCCCTATGTTCTCATCCCCCATCCCTTGCCCTCCATTACCCCTTCTCACCCCCAGTTTGCTCATGTAGATCTCATCTATTTCTCCTTTGCTGGGCGATCATGCAGCCCTCATAGGGTCCTCCCTGCTGGGTAGCCTCCCTGGAGCTGTGGGTTGCTGTCTGATTGTCCTTTGCTTTACATCCACTTAGGAGTGAGTACATACCAAGTTTGTCTTTCTGAGTCTGGGTTACCTCACTCAGCATGATATTTTCTAGTTCTATCCATTTGCCTGCAAATTTCATGCAGTCATTGTTTTTCTCTGCTGAGTAGTACTCCATTGTGTATATGTACCACATTTTCTTAATCCATTCTTCAGTTGACGGGCATCAACATTGTTTCTAGATTCTGGCTGTTAGGAATAATGCTATGAACATAGTTGAGCATGTATCCTTGTGATATGATTGAGCATTCCTTGGGTATATGCCCAAGAGTGGTATAGCTGGGTCTTGAGGTAGATCGATTCCCAATTCTTCTGAGAAAACTGCCATAGCCATACTGATTTCCAAAGTGGCTCTACAAGTTTGCACTCCCACCAATAGTGGAGGAGTGTTTCCTTTGCTCTGCATCCTCTCCAACATAGACTGTCATTAGTGTTTTTGGTCATAGCCATTCTGACAGGTGTAAGATGGCATCTCAGAGTCATTTTTATTTGCATTTCCCTGATGACTAAGGGTATTGAGCAATTCCTTAAATGTCTTTCAGCCATTTGAGATTCTTCTTTTGAGAATTCTGTTTAGCTCTTTAGCCCATTTTTTAATTGGATTGTTCAGTATTTTGATGTCTAGTTTCTTGAGTTCTTTATATACTTTGGAGATCAGCCCTCTGTCAGATGTGGGGTTGGTGAAGGTCTTTTCCCATTCTGTAGGCTGTAGTTTTGTCTTATTGACTGTGTCTTTTGCCCTACAAAAGCTTCTCAGTTTCAAGAGGTCCCATTTATTAATTGTTGTTCTCAGTGTCTGTGCTACTGGTGTTATATTTAGGAAGTGGCCTCCTGTGCCAATGCGTTCAAGAGTACTTCCTACTTTCTCTTCTATCAAGTTCAGTGTAACTGGATTTATGTTGAGGTCTTTGATCTACTTGGACTTGAGTTTTATGCATGGTGACAGATATGGATCTATTTGTAATCTTTTACATGTTGACATCCAGTTATGCCAGCACCATTTGTAGGAGATACTTTTGTTTTCCCATTGTATCGTTTTGGCTTCTTTGTCAAAAATCAGGTGTTCATGTGTGTGGATTAATGTCAGGGTCTTCAATTTGATTCCATTGGTCTGTATGTCGGTTTTTATGCTAGTACCAAGCTGTTTTTATTACTATAGCTCTATAGTAGAGCTTAAAGTCAGGGATGGTGATGCCGCCAGAGGTTGATTTATTGCACAGGATTCTTTTAGCTATTCTGGGTTTTTTGTCTGTGGTGAATTGTGTTGGGATTTTGATGGGGATTGCATTGAATCTGTAGATTGCTTTTGGTAAGATTGCCATTTTTACTGTGTTAGTCCTGCCTATCCATGAGCATGGGAGATCTTACTGTTTTCTGATATCTTCTTCAATTTCTTTCTTCAGAGACTTAAAGTTTTTATCATACAGGCCGTTCACTTGCTTAGTTAGTGTTACCCCAAGACATTTTACATTACTTGAGGCTATTGGTAGGGGATGATGTTTCTTTGATTTCTTTCTCAGCCTGTTTATCATTTGTATATAGGAGGGCTATTGATTTTTTTTTTTAATCGTGTATCCTGCCATATTACCGAAGGAGTTTATCAGCTGGGGTCACTTATGTATATTATCATATAATCTGCAAATAGGGAAAGTTTGACTTCTTCCTTTTCAATTTCTATCCTCTTGATCTCCTTTTGTTGTCTTATTGCTCTTGCTAGAACTTCAAGTACTATATTGAATAAATATGGGGAGAGTGGACAGCCTTGTCTTGTTCCTGTTTTTAGTGGAATCGCTTTGAGTTTCTCTTCATTTAATTTTACTGGCTTGCTGTAAATCGCCTTTATTATGATTATGTATGTTCCTTGTATTTCTGATCTCTCCAGAACCTTCATCATGTAGGGGTGTTGGATTTTGTCAAATGCTTTTTCAGCATCTAATGAGATGATCATGTAGTTTTTTCTTTCAGTTTGTTTATATGGTGTATTACGTTGACAGATTTTTGTATGTTGAATTATCCTTGCATCCCTGGGATTAAGCCTACTTTGTCATAGTGGATTATTTTTTTGATGTTCTTGGATTTGGTTTGCTTGTTGAGTATTTTTGTATCAATGTTCATGAGGGAGTTTGGTAATGTTCCTTCTGTTTCTATTGTGTGGAACAATTTGAAGAGTATTGGAATTAGCTCTTTGAAAATCTGATAGAATTCTGAACTGAAACCATCTGGTCCTGGGCTTCTTTTGGTTGGGAGACTTTTAATGACCGTTTCTGTTTCCCAAGAATCCCTTTTCTTCCAACACAAATCTGTCCCTCGTGGCAGCTAATGCGGGCTGGGAAGGCATAGGGGGGTTGGGAAGAGTGAAGAATGTTCTGGGCTGAGATTAGGCACCAGTATGTAGCTAAATTGCTGGAGACCAAACTCCACCCTTCTGCCTGTAACAAGCCTGCTATCTGGTTCACTGGCTGCTTTGCCTTCCATTCAGTGCCGCTACTCACTCTCTTCTTCTCCGTTCTGTAGGACTTAGATTTACTTCCATGTATTGTAGCTCGTGACTTTCGGTTTCCAGGGGGCATGGTTTGATGTTTTTATTTCACTTTCTTTTAATTATTAGATTTATTGGGGTCTGGGGAGGAGCTGCATGTAAGTCTGGGGCTGACTTGAGGGAGTCACTTTTCTCCTACCATGAAATAAATAAGTCAGGCTGTCAGGGTTGGTAGAGCTGTCTTGTAGTTCCTTATGGTTTATTTCTGAATCTCAATGTCACCTGTCTTCCCGTGTTTTTTCCCCTAGCCCTGTGGGAAGGAAAGCAATCTGATGGACAGTCCAGCAGTCCCCAGAACTCACACTCCACCTTCTCCTCCACAGTGAAAGTGGACAGTTCTCTTCTAGCCTTGGGGAAGAAGTCTTTCCAGAGGTCGGACAGACTCCACACAAGTAAGTTAGTTTACAAAGGCTTCAGTTTTTAGTGCCATGATGGGTCCAAAGTATGCTTAAAATTCATCAGCCACTAGCTTGAGTTTAATGTGTAATTTGAATTTTATTTTTAAAAGCTAGACATAATTTCTTTTTTTTTTTTTTTTAAATCAGGGTATCAGTATATAGCTCTGGCTGTCCTAGAACTCACTGTGTAAACCAGGCTGGCCTCGAACTCACAGAGATCCACTGGCCTCTGCCTCCCAAAGTGCTGGGACTAAAGGTGTGTGCCACTTTGCCTGGCTAGACTTTTTGCTGACATTATTTGAATTTTTAAAACAATGTTTTTGATATAATTATTTTGAGGTTTTATTTTGTTTTGCTTGTTTGTTTCTTAGTGAACATTAATAACCACAGACTTGAATGTGCCAGGGAACCCTCCACAAGTAAGCTGTACATCCCTAATTCCCAGTGTGTCGTGTTATCTGCTGTCTTGTTTTTTTTAATGACAGGGTCTCACCAATACAGTCTAAGATATTCTGGAACTGACCTTCAACTTGTAATCTCCCTGCTTCAGTCTCACAAGTGATGCTATAAGAAAACCCCACCCTTTCCTTTTATTCACTTCTTTTGTCTTTGAATTTTTTATTGTCTTTGTGATCATGTATTCATCCCTTATCAAACTGGTTCACAGAAAGATCTGCTATTCGTTATTCTGTGGTTTATTTCTCTTTTACCAGTAGACCCCACCTCGTTTTTTGTTCTCTAGAGATAAAAAGATAGAAGGGCTTATAATTAAATATTGTAAAGTGAACTCCCTTGGAAATCCCACTAAAATGAGAATATGGACAAAACGATTTAATCAGTATGCGTGAAGAAAACAGACAGCCAGGTGGACAGGTGTCAACACAGGTTGAAAGATAAAAATTGGGTGAAGTTGAAAAGGAATTGTCATAGTAAACCAGCTGTGGCTGCAGCCACAAGAAAGGCGAGGCATAGGGCTGAAGACTGTCGTTTGGAATGAAGGAGAAGCGTTTGGATGCTTTACTCGAAGTCGAAGAGTGAAATTGAGTGAAACTCCGGCAGCTTGAGGACCGTCACATGGAGCTGCAGGCCAGGGAGGAAGCCCTGTGTTGTTTGTTTGTTGCCTGAACAAAGGACGTGACGGGCGACTTGAGGAAGCCGAAGTTTAGTTGGAGTCACAGTCCAGAGGGAGCAAGTAGGAAACTTTCGCACAGCAGTTGTGCTGGTTCTTGCCTGGACAGTAGCAACAGGCTGGTCCTGTCTCTTGCTTGTGGTTGAGCAGGGCCAGACAGTACCTCCAAGGTCTGTCCTAGTAATCCTTCTCTGCCTTCCATGCCCTTCTCCCCAGACAATGCTACTGGCTGGAGACCAGGGTGGCAGGAGCTTGTCAGGGCTGTTTCACATTCAAGACCTCATAGGCACTATTCAGAAATTTGGGGAATTTCGTCAAATTCAAAGACTGAATTGTAATTCTCCTGCTTGGCTTCCAGAACAGAACACTTAGTAGAGCACATTTCAACCACCACTCTGTCCTGCTGCCGTGTCCCAGATCAGCTGATCAGTAGCTAAAGAAATAGGAAAGCTCAGAAGATAACTGTGCAGGCACATTGCAGGTTCCCAGATGTTTTGGAACTGTTTTACCTGGACTCTAATCCTGTGCCTTGACAGCTAAGGTAGAAGTGTTACACTGTGTCACACACACACTGACATTCTTCAAAGTGTCTTTTCTCCAGCCCTCCCTCTCCTCTTTGACGATCCTTACCTCTTGGGTGCTATTTACTATTGTTTGATTTGAAAAGATGTTTTTAGTTTTGTTTTACTGTAATTTATTTCTTTGTCTGAGAAAGTATTTTGCAGTTATTCTTTTTTCCATATATATAGGGTTTTTTTTGTTAGGAACTTTTAGCTGAAGTATATTTTGGCCAAGAGTCCTAGGCCACATGTGATACCTTTACCTGTGTGGTGTAGTGATAAGCAACAGACTAAAGCTGGTTTCTGACTTCAGTTTGTTACATTGTAACTCAGTGGTGTAATTTGAGCATCTCTTTCTCTTCCCCTCTTCTCCCCTTCCCCCTCCCCCTCTTCCCCCTCCCCCTCTTCCCCCTTCCCCTCTTCCCTCCCTCCCTCCTCCCTCCCTCCCTCCCTCCCTCCCTCCTCTTTGTCTCTATCTCTTTCTTTTTTTCTTACTTTGGTTTTTTGAGATAGGGTTTCTCTGTACCACCCTGGCCGTCCTGGAATTTGATCTGTAGTCCAGTCTGGCCTTGAACCCATGGAGGTGTGCCCGAGTACTGGGATTGGGTATGTTTCTTTATCTGTGCAGTGGATAATAATTACCCAGCTCTCCGTGCACAGCAGTATGTGCCTGTGATCACAGCTGTGCAGAGGTTTGAAGCCAGCCCAGGCAAAGTAGTCAGATGTCATCTCAAAAGTAAATCAGCGATAATAGTAACCATTACTTGCTTCATGGAGCTGTGTGAAAAGTAAGCAAGTTAATATAAATAAATGCTCAGAATAGTGCCTGGTACCCAGTAACCCTTAATAAGTTTGCCACTGCTGTTACTGTGGTAATTGTTTTATTATTGGCATTACTTAAAATTTACAGAGAAGTGCTCTTTTAGGCTTAACAATATTTAAGTCCTACTTGTTCAGTGAATTCCAAGTTTGTTGAATCAAGGTTATTAATCTAAAATAATGAATGAATCCTGTGACTGGAGTTATGGTTCAAGAGTTAAGAGCCTATACTGCCCTTTCACAGTTTGGTTCCCATCTCATCTTACAGTTCTCAAACCACTCCAGCTCCCAGGTCTTGTGTTTTTTTTCGAGACAGAGTTTCTCAATGTAGCACTGGCTGTCCTGGAACTGGCTTTATAGACTAGACTGACCTCGAACTCACAGAGATCTGCCTGCCACTGCCTCCTGAGTTCTGAGATTAAAGATACGTACCACCACCACCACCACCACCACCACCACCACCACCACCACCACCACCATGAAGCAGTGCATCCTTTTTAAATGTCTGGTTTGGTATGCTTGGTTAATGATTGTGCAAGATACACTAAAATCTATTCTCTATGGGGATTTGTCTAGTTGTGACAGTCTGTCTCAAATCAACACATTGTTTGTTAAGAGAAGGTCTTTACGTGTGTCTTCGGCTAGCTTGGAGCTTGTGATCCTGTTCCCTCAGCATTCCAAATGATGGGATTGTAGATAGGGGCCGCTGTGCTCTGCCTTTCAAATAGTTAAAGCTATTTTGTATGAGATGGTTTCTTGTTTAATGTAACTGTTGGCCAGTTACATTCAGCATTACATTCAGCCTGAATTATATCCCAGGCATGTCCTGGTTTGTAGCAAGATCCCATCCACAAAAGTGAAGTAAAATCTTCCTGATTTACTTTATCAATTATTGATAAGTGTCTTGTTGGATATTAATGAATGACACACAGCTCTCTGGGATTTAGACTTTGCCTGTTATGCCTATTTATTTGTGTGCCCTTGTGCTTTGTATATCTGTATAAACTGTATTTAGGTGGCTGGTGTTTTTGTTTTAATTTTTTGTGATAGTCTCTTTGGTCTTATTTATTTATTGCTTTTGCTAATCTAATGTACTAGAACTTGTTTTTTAATCTTAGTAATTTTTATTCTTTGCCCATTTTTCTAGTATCACTTCATAGTCTTCTCAAAATTTTCCTAAAAGATTGTTTCTTTTTTATTGAGTTTTTTTTTTGCGCGCACCCACACCCACACACCACACACATGTACTGGGGTTGTGGAAGTCAAAGGAAACCTGTGGGATTCAGTTCTCTCCCTAGCACATGGGTCCCAGAGGTTGAACCTTTAAGTTTGGCAAAGAGCGGCAAGTGCCTTTACCTGCTGAGCCATCTGGATGTATATTGTTTCTCTTCATTCTCTTTTAGTCTTTTCCTCCTGTTTGGTAGGAGTTAAATTTTCTTATTAGTCGTTTATGTGGTTATAGTTTCAATTCAGTTTCTTTTTTTAGATCTTTAGGTTTTTTTGTTTGTTTGTTTGTGTTTGTGTTTTTTAATCAGAGTAGAATTATCGAGGACTATGGGAGTCCAGCCCCTTAATAGTCCCCTCCCAGGGTCCGGGAAGAATCTACAACCAGCTGATAATTAATCTTTGATGAAAAGAAATTGAATCTATGTACACGAAACTCCTTAGTCCATACACTTTATTCTTCTGAGTCAGTTCTCTCTCTACACACCTCCTATTCTGCTCTCATGCCTAGCTCCTTTCTTGCCTGATTTCTCTCTACATTTATCTGTTGTCCCCTCTAATTTCTATCTTAATTTACTCATCTTAGTTCTGCCCCATCTATTCCCTACCTCAATCCCATTTCTCCTCCCACCTCCCACCTGATCCTCCTGTTCTCATCCCCTCCCCACCTCTGCTCCAGTTCACCCATAAAAATCTATTAATTCCCCCTCCAGGGAGATCCATGTGTTCGTTGTCGTCCGTGTCTCCCCCCACCCCCCACCCCATCCCCTCCCCAGTATTTTCCTCTATGCCTAACCTCTCTGGGTCTACGGATTGTAACTTGGTTACCATCATTTATTTAATGGCTAATATCCAGATATAAGCTAATATATACTTTCTGGGTCTCAGGATGATTTTTTTTTTCCCTAGTTATATCCATTTGCCCACAGATTTCATGATGTCATTTTTTTTAAGAGCTAAGTAATACTGTGTTGTGAATGTATCACATTTTTTTTTATCCATTCTGTTGAGGGACATCTAGGTTGTTTCCAATTTCTGACTATTATGAATAGAGTTATCATGAACATGGTTGAGCAAGTGTAGGATAGAGTATCCTTTGGGTATATGCCTAAGAGTAGTATAGCTGGATCTTGGGATAGATTGATTTCTAACTTTCTGAGGAGCCGCCACACTGATTCCATAGTGCTTATATAAGTGCACTCCTACCAGGAATGGATAAGTGTTTCCCTTATTCCACATCCTCACCAACGAGAGGTGTCACTTTTTATTATGGATCTTATCCATTCTGACAGGTATAAGATGGAATCTCAATGTAGTTTTGGTTTGCATTTTCTTGATGGCTAAGAATATTGAACATTTAAGTGTTTCTCAGCCATTTGAGTTTGCTTTATTGAGAATTCTCTGTTTATGTCTGTCTTGGGGTTCTTATTGCTGTGAAGAGATACCATGAGCACAGCAACTCTTACAAAGAAAACATTTAATTGGAGTGACTTGCTTACAGTTTCAGAGGTTCAATCCATTATCATCATGATGGGGAGCATGGCAACGTGCAGGCAGATGTGCTGGAGAAATAGCTGAGAGTCTTACATCCTGCACTAAACAGGAAGTTGACTGAACAGTCATGTAGCAGGAATCTTAAAAGTTCTTATTAATAAAGTCAAACCTGAGGCCAGTTATTGGGGTGAACCCTGGAAGATCAGAGCCAGAACAAGCCACAGCTACCTCACCTTGCCAGTTCTTCAGCTGGTCTTGCTTCCTCAGACTGGAAACTTCTGTGTCCTCATCCCAATGGCTCTCAGCTGAACTGCTGCTAGAAGCCTGAAAGCTTAACCAGCCAAATGCTTCTAGTTTCTGGTCCTCACGCCTTATATACCTTTCTGCTTTCTACCATCACTTCCTAGGATTAAAGGCTTGCTTCCTGGGATTAAAGGCGTGATGAGTCACCATGCCTGTCTGTATCCTTGAACACATGGATTTCTGCCTCTGGAATGCTAGGATTAAAGGCGTGTACTATCACTGCCTAACTAGTGGCTTTTCTGTTCTCTGACCCCAGATAAGTTTATTAAGGTACACAATATTTTGGGGAACACAGTACCACCACACAGTCACACTGAGGAAAGCTTGAGAAAAGCCCACCCCCACAGTGACACACTCTTTTCAACAAGGCCACACTTCCTAATAGTGTCACTCCCTTTGGGTGCCATTTTCTTTAAAACCACCACAGATCTGTATCTAGTTTGTTTTGGGTTTTTTTTTTTTTTTTTTTTTTTTGTATGTATGTTTTGTTTGTTGCTTGTTTTTTGAGACAGGGTTTCTCTGTGTAGCTTTGGAGCCTGTCCTGGATCTTGCTCTATAGACCAGGCTGGCCTCGAACTCACAGAGATCCACCTGCCTCTGCCTCCTGAGTCCTAGGATTAAAGACAAGCACCACCACTGCTGCTGCCACCACCCAGCAGGAGGGAGACTTTTTGATGGTGTTTGTTTTGAGCAGGGTTTCTTGAACCTAGGCTGGCCTTGAGTTCACTATGTAGTGGAGGATGACCTTAGTGGTCCTCCTGCTTATATTTCCCAATGCTGGGATGACAGATGTTAGCTACTATAATAGTCCTATTGCTTCTTTTTACCTATTGCTTCTTTTTAAAGTCTGTTTGTGTTTTCTTGATTGTTGTTTGCATCTACTATTTCTTTACACATTTTTTAAAATTCATTTATTTTTATTTGCATTGGTGTTTTCCCTGCATGTATGTCTAAATGAGCATGTCAGATCTTGGAGTTACAGATAGTTGTGAGCTGCCATGTGGGTGCTGAGAATTGAACCTGGGTCCTCTAGAAGAGCAGTCAGTGCTCTTAACCACTGAGCCATCTGTCTAGCTCTCTTCTTTACACATTTTACACATAGCTACTATGTATTCTGTGTTTCATACATGCAATATTTCTAAGTATAAACCTGTTGTTTCTGAATTCTAATGGCATTTATAGTAGCATACTTTATAATTTGTTGGATAATTTTTGCGATTGTGTTGGGTTTTAATTTCTAGGACTCCTGAGGGCCTGACTTGAGGAAAATTCTTTCCTGAGAGTGACTTTCCTTGTTCTTCAGCTAGGAGCTAGTGGGTACTTGCACTAAGGATTGAATAAATAACTTTGTACAGGTGTATGGTGTGTCAGAGGCCAGCTAAGTGACTCAGTGGGGAAGAACACCTGCTGCCAAACCTGACAGCCTAAATTTTACCCCAGCACCCAGTATTAGGAGAGAGTCAACTCCTGAGAGGTGCCCTGACCTCCATATGTGCTGTATGGTCTAGATACCCTCCAACACACAAATGTACACACAATAAATAAATGTAAAACAATGTTTTCAGTTTGTTAGGTATTACAAATTTTCTTTAAGATTTTGCTATAAACTTCAGTTCCACCAGAAATATTTAAATTTTTTCCTGTTTCCCTACATACTTCCCATTCCTATATTACTATTTGCCTTTTTTATAGAAACCAGTTTTTATTCGTGTTAAGTTGCATTTTAATTTTTTCTTTTCCCAAATTTTATTACAAGACTTAAATTTACATAATGAGAACCAATGAAAGATGGAAGATATCAAGATAAAAATGAGATTCAATGGAAATAGTAAAATGTGTAAAAATGTACACAAACAGCACCACATTTTAATTAGTACTGCTAATCTTTGTGTA
Source organism: Peromyscus leucopus (assembly GCF_004664715.2). Lineage (NCBI taxonomy): Eukaryota > Metazoa > Chordata > Mammalia > Rodentia > Cricetidae > Peromyscus > Peromyscus leucopus. Next base: position 36,434,722 of record NC_051081.1, read on the forward strand.
CTCAAGTTTCTGTGCATTCATACATTGTGAGTTGTTGCTTTCTTTTGTTTTTTTAAATAAAAATGCAGATCATGCTAGCTTGGTACCTCAGTGTGTAGCCCAGGGTAGCCTTGAACTTCTGGTTTTTCTGCCTCTGCCTTTTAAATGCTGGAGTTACAAGCACGTACTCCCACATCTGGCTTGGATTTAAAAATCTTCAGTGGCCTCTGTGTGTGTGATACGATTGTGTCTGTACACAATACCTGTATGGAGGTCAGAGGAAAGTTTGAAGTGTTGGTCCTTACCATCTACATTGTTTAAGGCAGAGGGCTCCCTCCCCCTTGTTTATTCATTGAAACTTTTTTTTCTTTAAAGAGAGGGGGGAGAGAGAGAGGACAGATGGAAGGAAGGAGCGGAAAGGAAAGAGAGGGCCATTTGAAACTTTTATATATAAATACAATATATTTTGATTCTGTCTATTCCTGCTGACTCCCCAATTTCCCCTTGATCACTCTTTAACATTTTTGCCTCCCAATTTTATGGCTCTTTTTTTTTTTTTTTTTTTTTTTTTTTTGATTTTTTGAGACAGGGTTTCTCTGTGTAGCTTTGCGCCTTTCCTGGAACTCACTCTGTAGCCCAGGCTGGCCTCGAACTCAGAGATCCGCCTGGCTCTGCCTCCCGAGTGCTGGGATTAAAGGTGTGCGCCACCACTGCCCGGCTTTTTTTTTTTTTTTTTTTTTTTTTAAATAAACTACCAAGTCTAATTAGTGCTGAGGCAGGGTCTCTGCAGTCTGCCACTCCAGACACAGGTTAGCTGGCCCATGAGCTTCCTGTCTTTACTGCCTGTCTTATTATAGGAGCCATGTGATTATAAACATGTTACCACATCCAGCTTTTAAATAGGTTCTGGAGATTGCAATTGAGGTTCTTAGGTTCACATGTCAAGTGTTTTACTTATGGTGCCATCTCCTCCGCCAGGTTTTCTGTCTCAAAATATTTTTTTTTTATGTGTTTATGTGTGTTTGTGTGGGCTTATGTGCATATGTGGCGGGCAGATGCCTACCAAGGTCAGAAGGTGGCCTAGGTTCCCCTGAAGCTGGAGTTACGTGTAATAATTGTGAGCCACATGATGCCGGGAACCAAACACAGGTCCTCTGCTGGAGCAGTTGGTGTTCTTAACCTCTGAGTGATCTTGCCAGCTCCAATTTTCTATTGAACAAAATAAAAGCAAGTGTTCTGTATCTGTGTCATTTGTCATTTCAATTGACGGAGAAAGGTAATGATGAACAGTTTACTTTTAGAGATCTATTTTGTAGATTGTGGGGTTTTTTATTCTCTATAAATGATCAGAATCTATTTTCTTTACCTTAGAAGACATTTCTAAGGTCTTTAGCTCTCCCTTCTTCAGTGTGCAGTGTTTAAGTTTGGTTGTTCTTTCTTTTTACTTTAGGTACTGCATGGCAAGCTGTGGTTAGGACCGAAACTGTGAAAGGAAAGCCAGGTGATAAATGACTGTCTTCTTCGTTTTGTAGGACAGATGAAAAGGACTAAGTGTGCTGACATTGATGTTGAGACACCCGACTCCATTTTGGTTAATACTAATCTTCGAGCACTGATTAACAAGCACACCTTTTCAGTTCTTCCTGGAGATTGCCAGCAGCGCCTGCTTTTACTGCTTCCAGAGGTGGATCGGCAGGTGGGTGATGGCAAGCATAAGTGATTTTCTGACTAAATGAGGCCCCGACGATCATCACCTTTAAAACTCCCTAAGATTTTGTTTTTCTTAAGATAGCATCTCATGTGTTATAGGCAGGACATAAACTTACTATGTAGCTGATGATGTCTTAACTCTTCCGTTTACGTCCTGAAGGTTGGGCTTACAGATATACATCATCATGTCAAGTCTATGTATGTGTTGCTAGAGATAAAAGCCAGGGCTTGATGTATGCTAGGCAAACACTCAGCTGAATTACATGCCTAGTTCTTAAGATTTTTAAAGTATCTTCTTTATGTATTCCTATAAAAGTGTGGTGTTAATGGTGGTGTTGTGTGACTTTCCATGGAAAGCTATGAACAGACATACCAGATAAGGTACCACCAGTCAACAAAAGAAAAATCAAAACAAACAAACAAACAAAAACACAATATGAAAGGAAGGCATTTTCCCTAGTATGTAATAACAGACTATCTTTCCTCGTTTATAGGGAGAGATTCAAAAGGTAAGCTACACAAATATTATAGCTAATTGACTACAAAGACAAAATGAAGTCTTTTTTTTTTTTTTTGGGCTTTGAGGCAGGGTTTCTCTGTTGTAGCCCTGGCTGTCCTGGAACTTGCTCTGTAGATCAAGCTGGCCTTGACCTCACAGAGATCCTCTACCTCCCAAGTGCTGAGTTAAAAGTGTGCTCGAAGTCTGTTTTCTCTGAGATTTGCTGTGCTCCCAGTGTCTCAGGTCTGTCTTCAGTGTGTGTCATCAGAGTCCTTTGGGAGAATTTAGATAATCAGGTATTCTTCCAGCAATAGAGACTGAAGGAGACTTGTGCCTAGTGACTGTGTTCTCTGCCCTATCTCCTCCAAGAAGGAAAAAGTTACCTTAGATTCTTGATAGAAGATACCTTACTTCTTGATGGAAGAAATGAGGAGATTGAAGTCTCAGCATGATCTTAAGGACCTGGTGACTTGGCGGCTGCACGTGCGTGCGTGCGTGCGTGCCTGTGTCCTGTGTTGTTCCAGTCCCCAGTCCCTGAAGTAGAAGTGTCGTCAGCAGGGTGATAGGCTAGAAATAATACACGAAGCATAACTAAGAGCCTATTTGTGGAAGTCTAATGCTGTTTTCTCAGAAGCACTGATGGTCCTTTCTGCCTTCTGATAGAAGATTGCCACATGTAGTTTGTTACTGTTGTGTTGTGGTGGTGTTAAAGATGTTTTTTAAAATTTTATTTATATGAGTGTTTTGCATGCATTTAATGTGCATGTGCAGTGCATGTGTGCCGGATGCCTGAGGTGGCCAGAGGAGGACCCTAGATCCCCTGGAACTAAAATGTTATGATGTTATTATTATAATGCCATGTAAGTGCTGGGAACCAAACTTGTGTCTTCTGCAAGAGCAAAAAGTGTTCTTAACCACTAGCCATCTGTCTTGTCTCCTGCCATGTGTAGTTTTAATAATAGTTTTCTAGTTCCAATTCCCACAGATGGCAATCCTACAGGGTTTCTTGTTTGTTTGTGTGTTTGTGTGTTTTTTTTCTTAGGAAGGTAGTTGGCCAGTCTTTGAGCTATGGATATGTGATGAGCAATGTAAGTGATACTGAGAAGACACAGTTTTAATTAAGTGAACTTGCAGCTTAAGTTACCATATGTATTCAATGTGGATAATGTTGGTGTTGAAAATAATTGTAAACAAAGTTATTTTTTGTTTTTTGTTTGTTTGTTTTTTTATTTTCAAGACCGAGTTTCTCTGTGTAGCTTTGGAGCCTAACTTGGAACTAATTCTGTAGACCAGTTTGGCTTTGAACTCAGAGATCTGCCTGCCTCTCCCTCCCAAGTGCTGAGATTAAAGTCATGCGCTGCCAGGCTTTAAACAAAGTATTTTTGTACATGCTTTGAGTGGCACTTTTTTCCATAGTATTTTAAAAGTTAAAAGTTACTTAAAAAACAAGATAGAAAATTCAAAGTTTAGAGGTATTAAATTTTTTTTTCCATTTAAAAATTTTCCCATGGCCTGTGGTTTAGTAGGTAAAAGGGTTTGCAGTCAAGCCTGACGACCTGAGTTCAACTCCAGGACTCAGCGTGGGGAAAGGAGAGAACTAATTCCTACAAGTTGTCTTCTGAATGCCTCACAGATGTCATTGCAAACACTGGGTAAAGACACACACAAATGATTGTCCCATAGTGCTTTGCACTATCCTGGAGATACATCTAGCCCACGAGAACAAGAATTTAAGCCTTGTGGCAAAGCATCAGAAATGAACTCAGTAGACATATGGGGGGGAATACAGCATCGGTGACATGTGACATGTCTCACAGTTTGATAATAATAAACAGCCTAATAGAAAACTTAAAAAATGATGGGAAGTGACTCTTCACAAGACCACCACAGACTTCCATGTTTAATGACCGTGCAGTAACAGTAAACAACACAGGAGTCAGGAAATCATCTACCATTTCAAACCTATGAGGTTGTTAAAAATTAAATTACATGTTGATGCATGTTGGCAAAAAAAAAAAAAAAGCATATTATATGTTCTTCTGTTTGTAGCTTTAGCCTTTAGAAAGTAGTATAACAATAACTGTTTACATACTAATCCTATTTTGATCTAGGAATACAGTCCTTAGAAATAAAATCACAGCTGGGTGTGGTGGTGCATGCCTTTAATCCCAGCACTCAGGAGTCAGAGGCAGGTGGATCTTTAATGAGTTCGGGGACATCTTGACTGTTACACAGAGAAACCCTGTCTTAAAAAACAAAAACAGAAAAGAGGAGGAGGAGGAGGAGGAAAGAAAATCACTAGTACAGCTAGACAAGGTGGCATACTCCTTTAATTCCAGCCCCTAGGAGGCAAACCTCTGAGTTCAAGGCCAGCCTGGGCTACATAGCAATTCCCTGTTTCAAACAAAGAAGTAAAACAGTAAAAGTACTAATGCATTCATCTCTGCCAGAATGTTTGTTGCAGTTTATTGATTGTGGGAAATCACTGGTAACAAAGTACATGTGTACAACATGTTTACCATTAATTGAGACAGATTTATACAATGAACTAATTTGCAGCAATTTCAGAGAGGCTAAATATATGCCAGTTGACTTGACTCGACTTTCATAGTGTGCTCTGAGAAAACTAAAGTTATGGTGTGTTATATATAATTTGGTCCCAGTTCTGTAAAGAAAATAGTAAACTCTGCTCAGAGCAAAATATACATGTATTTAAGTATCATTCAGTGAGCAATGTTTTTCCATCATTGGAATAGAGCTGAAAGAGAAAGGAAAAGAGATACATGGAAAAGAATTTTTTTTTTTTAAGAGAAAATGATATTACGGTTTAAAAAGAAAAAAAAAAACACCAGTGAAGAATGAGCTAGCCATGTTTGGGTGGGTTTTGTTTTGTTTTCTTTATTTAGAGACAGGGTTTCTCTGTGTAGCCCTGACTGTCCTGGAACTCACTCTGTAGACCAGGCTGGCCTTGAACTCACAGAGATTGCCTGCCTCTACCTCCCGAGTGCTGGGATGCCTAGTTTCTGTGGGATGGACTGTGCATACGTTCTCTTCTGACATGAAGGGTGGTCATCACACCTTTTCTTTGAACATTTTCCCTGTTTTGCTCTTTGACCTAGGTTGGTCCAGATGGTTTGATGAAATTGAATGGCTCAGCCCTTAACAATGAGTTCTTCACTTCTGCAGCTCAGGGCTGGAAGGAAAGGCTCTCAGAAGGTAAATATTCTGCCCTGTGGCTCCCAGAGTCTGTATGCCTAGGTACTGGAACAAATGTGGAAGGTGAATGTATTTGTCAGGGCTCTCTAGAGGAACAGAACCTGAAGAATGACTGTATGTAAAGGAGGGTTATTAGCATGGCAGGAGGGTCCAGCTAGTTCAGCTGTTTACCAATGGAAGGTCCAAGAATCCATTAGTCTTTCAGTGTATGCCAGAATCCCAAAGTAATGCCAGTGAAGGAATGGACTTACCAGCAAGAGCAAACAAAGAGTGAAAGCTCCCTTTCCCATGTCCTTTATACAGTCTGCGACCAAAAGCTGTAACCCAGATTAAAGGTGGAAAGTCCCACTTCAAATGAGTTAATTAAGAAAAAACATTCTTCACAGTTATGCCCAGCCACTTGGGTTTTAGTTAATTCTAAATGTAGTCAAGTTGACAACCAAGAACAGCCATCATAGTGAAGGTTAAGAAGTTTCCTAAACATAAACTCTCTGTGAGTTTGAGGCCAGCAGTCTGGTCTACAGAGCAGGTTCCAGAACAGCTAGGGCTACATAGAGAAACCCTGTCTCAGAAAAAGAAAAGAAAAAAGGCCTCAAACACAGTTTTCTTTGAAGAAACCTAACTTTAAAATGGCAAGATATTTAATGACATTATTTACTGAGATCACATTTGTCACTCCTCTGTTTGGCAGTGGGCCTTGGGAGAACGCAGCTGGTAAATGAAGAGGACTAAAGTCTCATGCAATAGCCTGTTTTAGTCAGAGCGTGGAACAGTTCATATTCTGAGGGTTAAGAGGAATCACATGATTAAAGGACCTAATCACAAGGACAAGCTGCATGTGGCGGACAAGCAGCACACACAAACCATGTTTTTCCATAGAGGCATATAAACCAATAACAGTGGCCAGTTGTAGTGAATAATCTTCAGTAAACTCACTCCTGTCCAATACATGTGAGAGGGGCAGGAGAGCATAATCCAAGCACTTCTGTGCCTTTGAAGAAACTGCGGTCATGAGACTGGTTTTCTTGGAGTTTTCTCACAAGCACTCAGAATTTTCCTCACGTGACTCCATTAGACTATGTTCCAGCACACATTCATTACTTTCATTCCATTAGCAAATAAACTAAAACTTTGAGGTTAGAGGTGGTGTATGATGTTTGTAACTGGAAGAATATGCTTTGGGGAACAAGCAGAGAACAAGTTCTTTGGGCCTTCCTTAGCTGCACATTGAAAACTCCAGGATAGTGTGTGCCTGGACTCCACCTAGTGGTGTTTCTGTCTATCTGGCTAGGTTCTTTGGGAAGCTTGTTGATTTGATGTGATAGTATTTTCTGTTCCTATAAGAGTCTTCGATGATTAAAATCCATGAATAATGCTTTTTCATTTATGTCATTGTGTTGATCCATTGCAGGTGAATTTACCCCTGAAATGCAGGTGAGAATTCGGCAAGAGATTGAGAAGGAGAAGAGAGTAGAGCCATGGAAGGAACAATTCTTTGAAAGCTACTATGGTCAGAGGTAAGAGAAGGCAGACTCTGTAGTCCACATGTTCATTCCTACATGTGTCATGTGATGCCTCCACATTTTTACCTTATTAGAAAGTCTGGTCCTAGTTTCCTGTAAGTTTTATCACATTAATTCTTTTTCATTCAGAACATTAGCCTGTGGAGTTGGGCGGTGGCGGCGCAAGCCTTTTAGTTCCACTACTCAGGAGGCAGAGGCAGGCGGATCTCTCTGTGAGTTCGAGGCCAGCCTGGTCTACAGAGCGAGTTCCAGGACAGGCTCCAAAGCTACACAGAGAAACGCTGTCTTGAAAAACCAAAGGAAAAAAGAGAGAGAGAATTTCGTGTGGACAGAAATTTATCACTAGTAATCCTTGATCCTTAACATACATTGTTGGCAAAATAGGTTCCTCTCCCTTTAAAAAAATGAATTGGATTTTCTTCTTCTATTTTTAATCTTAGAGTCTTTCCTTGGAAAAGACTGGCTTCTAGTAATTTCATGAGTTAGAATAATACTTGAGAGTTCTGTGCATTTTTTATAGTGATTGTCTAAAATGTAACTTATTCAAAACTAGTCAGGAATCCTAAGAATCATGTAATGTGGGCCATTATACCAAACATGTAATTAAAATCCTTTCCTCTGTGACTGGGAGATAAGCATCACTGAATCAACACACAAATTTTAGGGCTGGTGTCTGAAACACCCTTTTTTTTTTTTTTTTTAACAACAAAAAAAAAAACATCATCTGGGCCGAGCGGTGGTGGCACACACCTTTAATCCCAGCACTCAGGAGGCAGAGGCAGGGGAATCTCTGTGAGTTCGAGGCCAGCCTGGTCTACAGAGTGAGTTCCAGGAAAGGCACAAAGCTACACAGAGAAACCCTGTCTCGAAAAAACAAAAGAAAAAGAAAATCAGCTGGGCAGTGGTCATGCACACCTTTAATCCCAGCAGAGGCAAACAGATCTCTGACTTCTAGACCAGCCTGATCAACAGAGTGAGTTCCAGAACAGCCAGGGCTACACAGAAAAACCCTGTCTAATAAACAAAACAAAACAAAAAACAGAATGCAATTGTACTGGAGACATTTAATCGATAATAAAGCCATTTGCTTTGAACAGGATTGTATATTCCAGCTCCTGTTTGTTAGTCTCCCTTTCCTCTTTTCACATCCCAGTAAAGTCAGTGAGAGGATTCTATTGATCACTGACTGAGAAATGAAGAGCTTCTCTTAGCTCCAGGTAGTGTTCATGGACCACCTTCCTTCCTAGTCACTTAAGAAAGACCCCTACTGAAATTAAGAGTTCTCAGCTGGGTGGTGGTGGCACACGCCTTTAATCCCAGCACTCGGGAGGCAGAGCCAGGCGGATCTCTGTGAGTTCAAGGCTAGCCTGGGCTACCAAGTGAGTTCCAGGAAAGGCACAAAGCTACACAGAGAAACCCTGTCTCGAAAAACCAAAAAAAAAAAAAAAAAAAAAAAGAAGAAGAAGAAATTAAGAGTTCTCAAATGCTAGCCGGGCAGTGTGAGCACACACCTTTAATCCCAGCACTTGGGAGG